>NC_090653.1:264173720-264538503 GCF_040937935.1 Hyperolius riggenbachi
AATAATTATTGGACGGTGGGTCAGCGCAAAGTTATCTGGCTTGCATGCTGTGCTGAGTGGCCTGGCATCTGTACTGTGCTGGCTGGGTGGCCTGATCCTCCTCGGCTGCCTGGCCTGATGCCACCTTGGCTGACAGTCCCCCTTATAGCATTCCCTGGTAGCTTAGTGTCCCCCCATCTCCACCCATATTGCTTGATAGCCGAGTAGCCCCCCCTCCATCCCCCACAGTAGTCCCTGGTAGCCTAGTGCCCACCCCATACCATATTCCCTGGTAGCCTAGTGCCCACCCCATACCATATTCCCTGGTAGCCTAGTGCCCACCCCATACCATATTCCCTGGTAGCCTAGTGCCCACCCCATACCATATTCCCTGGTAGCCTAGCCCTAGTGCCCACCCCATACCATATTCCCTGGTAGCCTAGTGCCCACCCCATACCATATTCCCTGGTAGCCTAGTGCCCACCACCCCATACCATATTCCCTGGTAGACTAGTGTCCACCCCATACCATATTCCCTGGTAGCCTAGTGCCCATCCCATACCATATTCCCTGGTAGCCTAGTGCCCACCCCATACCATATTCCCTGGTAGCCTAGTGCCCACCCCATACCATATTCCCTGGTAGCCTAGTGCCCACCCCATACCATATTCCCTGGTAGCCTAGTGCCCACCACCCCATACCATATTCCCTGGTAGCCTAGTGCCCACCACCCCATACCATATTCCCTGGTAGCCTAGTGCCCACCACCCCATACCATATTCCCTGGTAGCCTAGTGCCCACCATCCCATACCATATTCCCTGGTAGCCTAGTGCCCACCACCCCATACCATATTCTCTGGTAGCCTAGTGCCCACCCCATACCATATTCCCTGGTAGCCTAGTGCCCACCCCATACCATATTCCCTGGTAGCCTAGTGCCCACCACCCCATACCATATTCCCTGGTAGCCTAGTGCCCATCCCATACCATATTCCCTGGTAGCCTAGTGCCCACCCCATACCATATTCCCTGGTAGCCTAGTGCCCACCACCCCATACCATATTCCCTGGTAGCCTAGTGCCCACCACCCCATACCATATTCCCTGGTAGCCTAGTGCCCACCACCCCATACCATATTCCCTGGTAGCCTAGTGCCCACCACCCCATACCATATTCCCTGGTAGCCTAGTGTCCACCCCATACCATATTCCCTGGTAGCCTAGTGCCCACCCCATACCATATTCCCTGGTAGCCTAGTGTCCACCCCATACCATATTCCCTGGTAGCCTAGTGCCCACCACCCCATACCATATTCCCTGGTAGCCTAGAGCCCACCCCATACCATATTCTCTGGTAGCCTAGTGTCCACCCCATACCATATTCCCTGGTAGCCTAGTGCCCACCACCCCATACCATATTCCCTGGTAGCCTAGTGCCCACCACCCCATACCATATTTCCTGGTAGCCTAGTGTCCACCCCATACCATATTCCCTGGTAGCCTAGTGCCCACCCCATACCATATTCCCTGGTAGCCTAGTGCCCACCACCCCATACCATATTCCCTGGTAGCCTAGTGCCCACCCCATACCATATTCCCTGGTAGCCACCCCATACCATATTCCCTGGTAGCCTAGTGCCCACCCCATACCACATTCCCTGGTAGCCTAGTGCCCACCCCATACCATATTCCCTGGTAGCCTAGTGCCCATCCCATACCATATTCCCTGGTAGCCTAGTGCCCACCCCATACCATATTCCCTGGTAGCCTAGTGCCCATCCCCATACCATATTCCCTGGTAGCCTAGTGCCCATCCCATACCATATTCCCTGGTAGCCTATTTCCCACCCCATACCATATTCCCTGTGCTGAGTGGCCTGGCATCTGTACTGTGCTGGCTGGGTGGCCTGATCCTCCTCGGCTTAGTGTCCCCCCATCTCCACCCGTATTGCTTGATTGCTGAGTATCCCCCCTCCATCCCCCACAGTAGTCCCTGGTAGCCTAGTGCCCACCCATACCATATCTTCCGGCGCCCCTGCAGGCAGCCACGGCACACATCGGCTCCCGGAATCAAGGGATTCCAGGCAAAATTTTCACCATAGGAGTTTTACTTTTCTTTTTTCTTTTATTTTCTTTTATTCAGTGTTAGCCAAGTAGTCTTAGTTTAGTTTTAGTTAGCCCAGTAGTTAGCAGTCCAGCGGACAACCACCGCAACATCCGCCTACCTCGATCAGCCTACCTCCTGCCGCTGAGCGGAGCGGATGAGCAACAACACGGCCCCCGGCCCTCTCCACGACCTCATCCAGCTGGCTCCTCCTGACTCGGCTCCTCCAGAGCCCCCCGCCGCGACCTTCAGAGGGACTGCATCTGCCGCCAAGCCGCTCGGACCAGCTGCGGTCAGCCCGGCTCCAACAGAACCCGCCGCGTGAACTGCTCATCTCCGCGGGGGCCCACAGGTGACCAGTGGCGGACAAAAGCCTCCACATCTCCTCCACTGTGGCCCCCCCATGTGACCAGCGGCGGACAAAGCGCCTCCACTCTCCGCTGCAGGACCACACTACACCGGCCCTCTGCTCGTCGCACTGCACGCAGCACCAAGGCCTAGCCCACGTGGTACGCCTCCTTAAAGGCACAGGCCCCTAGCTGAAAACAGGCATCCTGCCGCAACAAGGGGACAGCATCAGCCACAGCGGGAAGCAAAAACTGTGAGTGTTTCAGCTAAACTGTGAGTGTTGCCCTACACCTGTTCTCCTTGTTCTACCGTTCTGCCCAACACATGTTTTTCTTTTTGGTTCCTGTTCCCCACTGGCCCGTCTGCACCCCGCTCTGTAAAAAATGCCTGTACCTGCCCCCCTCAGCAAAAGGGATTAGGTGCCTCGACTGCCTCTCCCACATCCCACTCCTCCACCCTAGTGCCACTAGCATGGCCAGGCGCAGCCACACAGACCTTTTCCTGCAGATGCTAAACCCCCCTCCTGCGCGGCACATCGCCACCCACTCACGGGAGGATCTTCTGGAATGGGAGGCCCACACTGTCAGAGAAACGAGGGCAGCTCCGCTCCTGTGGGACTCAGTCTGTGCCCACTTTGACCACCTCACCAGCTCCACCAAATGGGCCCCAAACAGGCGTCGCTACAGAGGGTGCAGGGCAGGGGCACTTACGAAACTCAAGAGGAGAGGCCTGCGCACACCCCTCCCCGCACACCCCTCCCCGCCATCAAACGTTCGGTCCCTTCCGAATAAGCTGGACGAACTGCTCATCCTGCTTGGCAACAAACGTGAGCTGGAAGGGTGCACCCACATACTCTGCTTCACAGAGACATGGCTGAAAGACGCCATCCCCGACAACTCCCTTCTCCTTCAGGGATACAATCTCATTCGAGCTGATCGCGACCCGACTCTCTCCGGGAAAAAGAAAGGTGGTGGCATCTGCCTCTACATCAACACCGCTTGGTGCACCAACACCACCACCCTGTTCAAATGCTGCACACCAGACATCGAGCTCCTTCTCGTAAACTGCAGACCAGTGTACTCCCCTAGAGAGTTCTCCTCCTTCGTTCTGGTCGGGGTCTACATCCCACCCGATGCAGACACTTCAAGTGCCCTGGGCAAGCTATGCTACTCCATCACCCAGTGGGAGACATCCCTACCAGACTCCCTCTTTATCATCCTGGGGGACTTCAATAAAGCCAACCTCCGCCGGGAGCTCCCCCGCTACAAACAACATATAATGTGCCCCACCAGGCAGGAGAACACCCTTGACCATTGCTACACCGTGCTCAAGGATGCCTACAAGTAGAGTTGAGCTGAAATTTTCGTAATTTCGCATTACTATAATTACGCATGCGAAATTTGCGATTACGATGCGAAATTAGCGTAGCGAAATTGCCATTAAAATCGTAATTGAAAATACCGTAAGCGTAATTTTCAACGCGAAATTTTGCGTTTCGTTCATGCCGTAATTTCGCATTAAACGCTACCGTAATTTCGCGTTAAACCGTAACGCTCCGTATAATATAAAAAAGCCGCCGACTTTAAGGGTTAATAGCAAAGCCCCCTTAAATGCTAAGAGCCTCAAATTTGGAGAATATATTAAGGAGATCAGGAGGAATAAGAGGAAAAAATTTTTTTTCAAAAAGACCTTATAGTTTTTGAGAAAATCGATGTTAAAGTTTCAAAGGAAAAATGTAAACATTTAAAAACCCGCCGACTTTAACGGTTAATAGCAAAGCCTGCTTAACGTTTAGGAACACCAAATTCCCAGGGTATATTAAGGGGATCAGTGGGAATAAGAGGAAAAAAATTTTTTTCAAAAAGACCTTATAGTTTTTGAGAAAATCGATTTTTAAGTTTCAAGGGCAAAAATGTCTTTTAAATGCGGAAAATGTCAGTTTTTTTTGCACAGGTAACAATAGTGTATTATTTTCATAGATTCCCCCAAGTGGGAAGAGTTTTACTTACTTCGTTCTGAGTGTGGGAAATATAAAAAAAAAACGACGTGGGGTCCCCCCTCCCAGACCTCTTTAACCCCTTGTCCCCCATGCAGACTGGGATAGCCAGAATGCGGAGCACCGGCCGCGTGGGGCTCCGCACCCTGACTATACCAGCCCGCATGGTCCATGGATTGGGGGGTCTCGGAAGGGGAGGGGCAGCCAAGCTTTCCCCTCCCCCTCCGAGCTCTTGTCCAATCCAAGGACAAGGGGCTCTTCTCCACCTCCGATGGGCGGTGGAGGTGGAGGCCGCGATTTCCTGGGTGGGGGGTTCATGGTGGAATCTGGGAGTCCCCTTTAAAAAGGGGTCCCCCAGATGCCCACCCCCCCTCCCAGGAGAAATGAGTATAGAGGTACTTGTACCCCTTACTCATTTCCTTTAAGAGTTAAAAGTAAATAAACACACAAACACATAGAAAAAGTATTTTAATTGAACAAAAAACATAACCACGAAAAAAGTCCTTTAATATTCTTAATTAACCATTAATACTTACCTGTCCCTTTAAATAAATGATCCCACGCAATATCCTCGGAAATGTTCTATCAGTTACAATGTAACAAAGTTATTACAATGTAACAACTTTGTTACATTGTAACTACGCCGCACCCGACGTCACTCACCGCCGCCGCCGCGTCTGCGCTGCAGGACCCGACAGAGCTCTGAGCTATAGCTCAGAGCTCTCGAAAGCATCTTTGTATTTGGGCTCCAATGAGCCCCATTGGTCCTTAGCAGACCAATGGGGTTCCTTCTGATTTGAAGGAACCCCATTGGTCTGCTAAGGACCAATGGGGCTCCTTGGAGCCCAAATACAAAGATGCTTTAGAGAGCTCTGAGCTATAGCTCAGAGCTCTGTCGGGTCCGTGCAGGACGCTAAGTCCCCGCCGGCTCCGCTGCCCTCCCCGCCTCTCCCACATGTCACCCACATGTCACCCACATGTGGGTGACATGTGGGTGACAGATGTGGGCGGGGTGGACAGCGGGAGCTGTGGGGACTTAGCGTCCTGCACGGACGCGTATGCGGCGGCTGAGCGGCGAGTGGCGTCGGGTGCGGCGTAGTTACAATGTAACAAAGTTGTTACATTGTAATAACTTTGTTACATTGTAACTGATAGAACATTTCCGAGGATATTGCGAGGGATCATTTATTTAAAGGGACAGGTAAGTATTAATGGTTAATTAAGAATATTAAAGGACTTTTTTCGTGGTTATGTTTTTTGTTCAATTAAAATACTTTTTCTAAGTGTCTGTGTGTTTATTTACTTTAACTCTTAAAGGAAATGGGTATGGGGTACAAGTACCTCTATACTCATTTCTCCTGGGAGGGGGGGTGGGCATCTGGGGGACCCCTTTTTAAAGGGGACTCCCAGATTCCACCATGAACCTCCCCCCCAGGAAATCGCGGCCTCCACCTCCACCGCCCATCGGAGGTGGAGAAGAGCCCCTTGTCCTTGGATTGGACAAGGGCTCGGAGGGGGAGGGGAAAGCTTGGCTGCCCCTCCCCTTCCGAGACCCCCCAATCCATGGACCATGCGGGCTGGTATAGTCAGGGTGCGGAGCCCCACGCGGCCGGTGCTCCGCATTCTGGCTATCCCAGTCTGCATGGGGGACAAGGGGTTAAAGAGGTCTGGGAGGGGGGACCCCACGTCGTTTTTTTTTTATATTTCCCACACTCAGAACGAAGTAAGTAAAACTCTTCCCACTTGGGGGAATCTATGAAAATAATACACTATTGTTACCTGTGCAAAAAAAACTGACATTTTCCGCATTTAAAAGACATTTTCGCCCTTGAAACTTAAAAATCGATTTTCTCAAAAACTATAAGGTCTTTTTGAAAAAAAATGTTTTCCTCTTATTCCCACTGATCCCCTTAATATACCCTGGGAATTTGGTGTTCCTAAACTTTAAGCAGGCTTTGCTATTAACCGTTAAAGTCGGCGGGTTTTTAAATGTTTACATTTTTCCTTTGAAACTTTAAAGAGAACCAGAGATGAAGCACCCTCATGTATTTTACCTTATAAATCAGTGGGAACATGACAGTAAACACCTAATCTGCTCTTTGTTACATTGTTCTCTGTTTAATTTGCCTGTTATCACCTCTAAGATAAGAATCCCGACTAAGCAGTCGGCTGGCTTTGCTACAGAAAGATTATAGCTGAGACTGTGTTCTTTTGTGTCTTTTCAAGTCCAAGCCTGCCCCCTGCTGGCTTTGCTCAGAAATCATTATAGCTGAGTCATTATAGCAAAGCCAGACTCAATGCACAGTCCGGGATTCTTATCTCAGCTAGATAACAGACACTTTTAGCAGTGAGGATGAAACAGAGGGCAGGGTAGGTGTTTTCTCTAATGTTCCCACTGATTTCTATGGTAAAATACATGAGGGTGCTTCGTCTCTGGTTCACTTTAACATCGATTTTCTCAAAAACTATAAAATCTTTTTGAAAATTTTTTTTTTCCTCTTATTCCTCCTGATCTCCTTAATATATTCTCCAAATTTGAGGCTCTTAGCATTTAAGGGGGCTTTGCTATTAACCCTTAAAGTCGGCGGCTTTTTTACATTATACGGAGCGTTACGGTTTAACACGAAATTACGGTAGCGTTTAATTTACGGCATGATACGACTGTAATGCGAAAATTACGCGAAAATTACGCTTATGCGAAATTTCGCGAAATCCTTCTTCATTACGATTATGTACTTACGGCCATAATCGTAATTACACTAATTACGCGAAATTTCGCAAAATCGTAATTAGGTCATTACGCTCATCTCTACCTACAAGGCCACTCAATGGGCTCCCCTCGGCAACTCTGACCACTGCCTTGTCCGCCTGATTCCCACCTACAGAAGGCAGCTAGGGTCCACCAAACCAGCCCTGAGAACTGTAAAGAAATGGTCAGAGGGGGCCAAGCAGCAACTTCAGGCCTGCTTCGATTGCACCAACTGGTCAGCCCTGGAGTCACCCTGTCTGGAGGAATGGGCTGAGAACATCACGTCCTACATCAGCTTCTGTGAGGAATCATGCATCCCGACAAAGAGCTTCAAAGTCTTCCCCAACAGCAAGCCATGGTTCAATGGTAAGCTGAACCAGCTCAGGAAAACAAAGGCAGCAGCTCACAAATCAGGCACCCCAGAGGACTTTCGCGAGGCCAGGAACACCCTAAACCGCGAAATCAAGGTGGCGAAGCGGAACTATTCAGACAAGCTGCGTCTCAGCCTCCAGTCCAACAATCCACGGGAAGTCTGGAGAGGCCTAAGGGCAGCCACGAACCTAAAACCTCCCCCTCAGCACGCTCCACCCAGCACAGAACTTGCCAAGAAACTCAACGAGTTCTATTGCCGGTTTGAGAGAGACCCCCTCACACTTGAGGCACAAGCAAGCGCACCAGAGACGTCACCCGGCACAGGTCCGGTAACTGTCCGAGAAGCGGATATCCTGAAACAACTCCGGTGGCTTAACCCCAGGAAGGCCTCAGGCCCGGACGGCGTGTCATCTATCTGCCTGCGAACCTGCGCAACCCAACTTGCTCCTGTCCTCACCCCTCTCTTTAACAAATCACTGGCCGAGGGCAAAGTTCCATCCTGCCTTAAAAAATCCACAATCATTCCGGTTCCCAAGAAGCCAGGAAACTGCGATCTCAACAACTATAGGCCAGTAGCACTCACCTCCACCATCATGAAGATCTTGGAAAGGCTGGTCCTCCACCACCTGAAGCACTCCATGGACTCCCTCCTAGACCCACTTCAATTTGCCTACAGGCCAAACAGGTCTATCGAGGACGCCATCAACATCACTCTGGCGCACATCACAGAACACCTTGACAACCCGAACACCTATGCCCAGATCCTTTTCCTTGACTTCAGCTCAGCCTTTAATACAATATGCCCAAACATCCTATACGACAACCTTGTTAATCTTGGCCTTGACCCCCTGCTGTGCTCCTGGATCAAGGACTTCCTCACAGATAGGACACAAAGAGTGAGGCTCGGCAACTGCTCGTCACAGGATAGAACCACAAACACAGGAGCCCCGCAGGGGTGTGTACTGTCACCTATCCTGTTTTCCCTCTACACGAACAGGTGCACCTCTTCCGCAGACTCTGTCAAGGTCATAAAATTTGCGGACGACACCACCATACTGGGGCTCATAGGCAGCAACGGCGAACAAGCGTACAGGGAGGAGATCGCACGCATCTGCAGGTGGTGCAAAGACAATCAACTGGTACTCAACGCCACAAAAACAGTCGAGCAAATAGTGGACTTCAGAAGGCGCCCTCACCCGCTCCACCCGGTCTCCATTGAAGGCATCGAAGTCTCCAGGGAGTCGAGCGTCCGTTTCCTGGGAGCCACCATCACAAAAGACCTTAGGTGGGCTGAAAACACCTCCAAGGCCCAGAAGAAGGCCCAGCAGAGGCTGTTCTTTCTGAGGCAGCTGAGGAAATTCGGGATGCCGCGGGAACTGATGATCACCTTTTACACCGCTACCGTGGAGTCTATCCTCTGCTCCTCTATTGTTGTCTGGTACGCAGGCGCCACTGCGAGCGACAGACTTAAGCTCCAGAGAGTAATCAATGCCGCTGAGAGGATCATCGGGTCCCCCCTTCCATCTCTGGATCTCCTTCATACCTCCAGACTGTGGTCTAGGGCAAACAGAATAGTGAACGACCCTACTCACCCGGGCAGCAGATACTTCGACCGTCTGCCCTTGGGACGCCGCTACAGATCGATCCTCACCAAGACCACCAGACTTTTGAACACTTTCTTTCCCCAAGCTGTTCTCCTACTGAACTCGAGCTACCACCCCTGCAAAGCCCCCCTAGCCGTGCACTGACGCTGCACTACGGCCCAACTACGTTTCATCCTCACCCCCCCCACCTTGTAATCTGTTTGATGTTTGCAGACTTTTTTTAGCTTCCTCTCTCATCTGTGTGAAATGATCTGTATAAAATCTGTGTGAACTGATCTGTACAAAATCTGTATCTGCATACTCCTGCCGTGTGTACCACAAAAAATTCTGGGTGCGTCAGTCGACGTACTTGGCGAAATAAAGCTGATTCTGATAAAGCTGATTCTGATTCTGATATTCCCTGGTAGCCTAGTGCCCACTCCATACCATATTCTCTGGTAGCCTAGTGCCCATCCCATCCCATATTCCCTGGTAGCCTAGCGGTACCCTCATCCTCGCAAAGTGTTCCCTTGTAGTCTAGGGGTGTGTGTGTGTCCCCTCCACAACCCACATAACATTCCTTGGTCATCTAGTGGACCCCCAACTGCATTACCCTGGCCATCTAGTGATTTCCTCCCCCCCCCCCCCCCCCCCAGTAATATTCCCTTGTCATCTAGGTCCCTCCTCCCCTTCCCTCTCCAGTCTCCCCTACATCAGGCCATGGAGGAGAGGCAGCCAGCAGGGATTAGGACGGGGAGTGTCGACAGAGCAGCGCACTGGAACAGATTAGTTACATACTGAAGATGTCTCTAGACTCCGGAGGCTGAGCAGCTGGTGCAAGTTAATCATTCTGCCCACTGGCTACTCTGCCGCGGGAGGTCTGGGGGCTGACACTTGGGGCATCACATAATAGATCTGGGGCCCTAGCCACGGATCTTTAACCCTAGCGACGCGCCTGATGCAAGGGATTCCATTGTCACAACATGCAGCACATTGCTAGAAGTGCACCCATTTGTGCATATACTGTACCATTGCATGCCACTGCAAATGTTATTTCTGCTTGCATTCCCTTTTCTATGTTCGTTATAATGCAATGCAGTGCACCACTCCAGTGTAAAACTAAGATTAGGGGGTTCCTCCCTGAAGTGTGAGGGTGGAGGCATTTCTATGGAAAAGGTGAGCTGCCAAACATGGAAAAAGGGTTGCTATAGATTGAAGGGGGGTGGCCTATTTAATTAGGGCCCCTGTGATGCATGGAATCAGGGCTGGATTTACCATAAGGCACTGTAGGCACATGCCTACAGGCGCCTGATGGTGGAGTGGTGGCTCACTCCCCTTCCCAAGTGCCTCCCTGCCTCCTACCCTATGCAGAGTTCTAAGCAGATTGTAAATGAGATGTTACTCACCGACACCCAGCTCTCAGCATTCCACTGATGAAATCTCCCTGCCTTCAGTCAGGGCCAAGGCACCTCTGGCTACTTTATACTGAGGGTACCTCTAGGCTAGCTACCTAGTATTAAGAGGCACCTGTAGCTACCTATAACAAGCAAGGGAGAAGTGACAGCTGGGCCAGCCAGCACACTTGCAGTGCGGTTCGACAGGGCTTTGTAGGTTCATGGAGGGTGACGTCTAGGGTGCCAGGACATATGTGCCTATAGGCTCCTATGATGAAAATCTGGGCCTGCATGGAATAGAGATTGCCATATATGAAAGGGGAGACCTGGCAACTGCTAAACAGCCAGAGGGGTTTGTTGGCTGGCAGTTCAAGGGGCTGAACTGAACACTTGGCACTGGCACTGAGCATCTTCTGACATCTTAGCCTTCTGTGTGAAAGAGGCCTAAGAGGTGGGAGGAGTTTTGAAGCAGGCAGCCAGGAGGTACAGCTTAGCTGAGTGGCACAACCTGCTTGCCAGATTTCTAAAAAGGCCACAGAGGCCCGGGGCTTGGGTGGCTGCCGTCCAGGGAGTGGCTGGACATGGCAGGGGTTACAAACACAAACTGAAAAAGGAGGCTGCAAATGGGGAGCAAGAAATGGAAGAGGCTGTTGCTACCGAAGGTTACATGAATGGGGAGGTGCTGCTGTACATGGGTATTACACATGGGAATGGAGAAGCTGCACATGGAAGGGCAACAACAAGAAAGTCAGCCTGAAGCGCTTAACCCATTCAGGTTCCGTGGTTTTCCCGTGAGAAATGTTCACCTCCCATTCATTAGCCTATAACTTTATCACTACTTATCACAATGAACTGATCTATATCTTGTTTTTTCCGCCACCAATTAGGCTTTCTTTGGGGGGTACATTTTGCTAAGAGCCACTTTACTGTAAATGCATTTTAACAGGAACAATAAGAAAAAAATGGAAAAATGCATTATTTCTCAGTTTTCAGCCATTATAGTTTTAAAATAATACATGCCTCCTTAATTAAAACTCACGTATTGTATTTGCCCATATGTCCCGGTTATTACACCGTTAAAATTATGTCCCTATCACAATGTATGGCGACAATATTTTATTTGGAAATAAAGGTGCATTTTTTCCATTTTGCATCTATCGCTATTAACAAGTTTAAAATAAAAAAAATATAGAAATATTTCATCTTTACATTGATATTTAAAAAGTTTAGACCCTTAGGTAAATATTTACATGTTTTTTGTTTTTTTTTTTATTGTAATGGTTTTTTTTATAGTAAACATTTTATTTGGGTAGTTTTGGGAGGGTGGGGGGTAAACAATAGATTTATAATGTAAATGTGTGTTCATTTTAATTTATTTTTATTTTCAGTTGTAGTATTACTTTTTGGCCACAAGATGGCGGCCATGAGTTTGTTTACTTGACGCCACTCTAAGCGTAACACACGCTTAGAGTGGCGCATCGGGGAGGGAACGGCCAGAAAAGGCGCAGCTTCCGAGAGAAGCTGTCGCTTTTTCAGCGGGGGAGAGGAATCAGTGATCGGGCACCATAGCCCGATACATTGATTCCCTGGCTACCGAATCCATGGCCGGGAGTGTGCGTGCACGCGCGCGATCAGCCGCGGGAGCGCGCATGGTTCCTGGACGTAGTTTCTACGTCCAGGAACCAAAATAGGTTAAAGGATAAATCCAGTCTTGCACTAATAGTTGGCTTTCACTGCAGTTTTCCTATTGCTGCATTAGAGAGAGGTTAAATTAAAGGATACACAAGGTGACATGATGGTATAGGCATGTGTATGTACAGTGCCAAGCACACAAACAACTAGGCTGTGTTCCTTTTTTTATTTTTTTTTATTTTCCTGCCTGAAAGAGTTAAAAATCAGGTATGCAATTGACAGTTTCTGTCTGGGTCGGGACCAGGTCAGACCTTCACTAATAAGGAATTACAACCATAAACATTTTCCTGGCAGAAAATGGCTTCTGAGAGCAGGAAAGAGATAAAACAAGACAATCGTTTGTAGATATAAGCTCTGGCATACTTCAGTGCATGTGTCATTGAGCAGGGACAATACAACAATAAGGGCTCGTTCACACTGAGGGTGTTTTTGCCCTTTTTTTTTCGAAAATCGCCCTAAAAACGCTTGTGCAATAATTCTCTATGAGAGAGTTCACATCTGCGCGGTTCGTTTCCGATCCACTGAGAAAAGCGGTGCATGGGCCATTTTTGAGGTGATTTGCCTCAATGGAAGGTATAGGAAAAACGCAAAATGCTCACAAAACCGCTTGGTGCAGCAATTGCGTTCATGTTTTGAATAATAAATACATTGTATGTATTCTTTTCCCAGGTCAAAGAGTTCACTTCCTGACTTGTGTCAGGGAGTAAATTACAAAACGCTTAGAAAACCGCTTTGCACAAAAACTAATCGCCTACCCAAGAGCCGGGAATCGAAAAAAAAGACGCATGAAAAATCATCCAAAGCTAACAGCCACGCGAATGGAACGCAATGTGAACGAGGCCTCAAAACTTTAACAAAATAATATTTTGGGATATGTTTAAAAAAAAATAATTTTTAGGATGAAGGACAGATCCAATTGTTTACCCCATCAGTTTATTTTTTTTCCTTTGTGTTTCCTTTAAAGTTTCCAACTGCTAAAACAGCAAGCAGCAGCTACATCACCTGCCAACAGTAAAAATGTCGCCATGTAATAAATGTCAGAATGTAAATCAGGGATTTAAAAGATTTTACACTGGGCAAACACTGACTAAATCATTTATACATAATTATTGTAAAAATTAAGCACCTTTTTATTACATTATTTTCACTGGAGTTCCTCTTTAAAGGATACCCGAGGTGACATGTGACATGATGAGATAGACATGGGTATGTACAGTGCCTAGCACACAAATAACTATGCTGTGTTCCTTTTTTTTCTTTCTCTGTCTGAAAGAGTTAAATATCAGGTATGCAAGTGACTGACTCAGTCCTGACTCAGACAGGAAGTGACTACAGTGTGACCCTCACTGATAAGAAATTCCAACTATAAAACACTTTCCTAGCAGAAAATGGCTTCTGAGAGCAAGAAAGAGGTAAAAAAGGGGAATTTCTTATCAGTGAGGGTCACGCTGTAGTCAGGACTGAGTCAGTCACTTACATACCTGATATTTAACTCTTTCAGGCAGAGAAAGAAATAAAGGAACACAGAATAGTTATGTGTGTGCTTGGCACTGTACATACACATGTCTATCTCATTATGTCACATTTCAGTTCGGGTATCCTTTAAAGTCGCAAGTTAGAAAATGTTTTAAAGTGGACTAACACACAGCAATACTAATTCTGTGTGAAATTTACAGTGCACACGTTGCGTTTGTGTGTAACGTGTAGCATTATTAGAAAGTGCTGCATGCTGTGCGTTATACACGTTATTAAGTGCGTTGGACTGTTTGCACATGCTCAGTAATGACTTGGAAACATACTTTTCATTGCCTGTATGCTCTAATGTATGCGACGATAACGGGGCATAGAGTTGTGTTGTGAATTTTTGGGACGTTGCTTAGTTAGTTTGCGTTGCGACTTTAACGTTGCATCAAAACGCAACATCCCACTGTGAAAGTAGCCTCAGTCAGCATTAGCAGTATAGATCATCTTTAGGTGGCAGATTCAAGCTGATGACAGTGACTTATCTGTGCCAAACATGACTTTAGGTGCCAGCAAGGCTCTGAAACAGGAAGAGCTTGTGGGTTTAGGCGCTTTCGTGTATATTTATTTCTTTGTTCTTAAGAAGGGAGGGGCGGTTGTGAGTATTGCTATATGAGTCTTAGTAGAAGCTCACATTTCTCATGAAACCTTTGTTGTTGTTGTTCACATTATAAAGGAACAGAAGGATTTTTTTTTTTGCTAGGTGCTCTTTTTACCCACAATTATAGCTAGAGATAAGTTTAAAAAAAAAAAAAATATGTTGTGCTTTTTTAAAAAAAAATAAAAAAATAAGGTACTGCCATCTATCGTATAACGTTATACATTATTCAAGATACCCAATTTTATGCCATTTATCCTAGTTTCAGCATCAAAAACACTTCCCATACCTATATAGTGCTGTATATTGGTATGCAGCTCCACCCTCCCAGTGATGTTTAGCCTAGGCTATCTAGTTATGCAGAAGTCTCCTCCCACTGCACTCTGGGAGACCAGATCACTTTGGAACACCTAAAGGTCCGTACACACGCCGAACTGGAGGCAACGACGGGTCTGTCGTTACCTCCCGCTGGGTGGGCGTTCCAACGACAGTCCGGCGTGTGTACGCACTGTCGGCGGACTGATACGGCTGTTTCTGAGCGATCCGCCGGGGGTTGCAACTGTACCATCCAGGGCCGGTTAGCTTACCAATCCACTATGTCTTGCGTGCTCTGACATAAGAAAATCAATATCAGCATAGAAGGAAAGAGGCAGAAGTTGGCACTGCAAGCAATTCGGTTAAATACACGACTAAAGTGCAACAGCAAGGTTGTAACAGTGCAAGCTCGTGCGGCAATTCAAGAAAATGGGTGCACACAATACCGGTCCTGGTGGGCAGTCAGTGGGTGGTGGGTGCAGGGCACAGCTGCCTGACACCCGTTTTGTACTGGTGGCGCTTCTACGGAGGTTCCATAGACTGACTGCCAACCAATACCCACCGGTATGTGCACCCATTTTTTTGAATTGCTGCACAAGCTTCCACTGTTACAACCTTGCTGTTCCACTTTAGTCATGTATTTAACCAAATTACTTGCAGTGCTGCTGACTTCTGCCTCTCTCCTTCTATGCTGATAAATTTAAGAATGCAAATCAGGATGAGAAAAGATTTTACCAGGCAATTCCCCGAATCTCCGCCCACAGTGCCCTGGTTGTCAGGCCACCAAGTGCCCCGAATGTGTGCAATGCCGGCACCTGTTGCCATGGTGCTGGGGCAGCCGGCTTACAAATCAGCACTGCATTCACTCTATGACCCGCCCCCTTCCATCCCTCCGCTACTGAAATAGCATTTTCAATGTGAAAATGACTGTGGCGAAAATTTGCAAGCAACACTGATCTGTTTCCTTTTTCACATGCTGCTTCCCATTTTCACTCTCCTCTTTCATATGTAGCAGCCTCTCTTTCATGTCCAGGTGCCCCCTTGGGCTGCAGCCGCCCTAAGCCCGGGCCTTTGTGGCCTTCCCAGAAAACCGGCCCTGGCAATATATGCTCAGGTTTCAAGATCCGCAAAATTTCTGAAACTGTTTGGAGTGTGGAATAGATCCCTCCGTCTTCACACGAAAGAACTCAGAATGATGAGAAGAGTTGTATTCTTTGGGCCCTTCCACATAAGCAGTTGAGCTGTGTGCTCAGCAAGCAGCTACCAGGCAACAGTGAGCAGTTACCAGGCAACAGTGAGCAGTTACCAGGCAGCAGCAAGCAGTTGTGAGAGTTCGACAGTCTTTTCACTGCCTATCAACTGCCTGTGTGAAAGGGCCCTTAGACAGGGCCGGATTTACCATAAGGCACTGTAGGCACATGCCTACAGGCACCTGATAATGGAAAGACGTCTCACTCGCAGAGTGTAAATGAGGTTACTCATCCAGCTCTCGACAATCCACTAACGAGATCTCCTTTCAGCCACGGGCACCGCTAGCTACTTTATACTGAGGGTATCTCTGGCTACCTAATGCTAAAGGGCACCTGTAGCTACCTATGATGAGCAAGGGAAGTATGGAAGTAGTAACAGCTAGGCCAGCTATTGGTGTGGTTCGGGGGGGGGGGGGGGGAAATGGGTTGTAGATCAACGGAGGGTGACGTATATGGTGCCAGGACATCCGTGCCTATAGGCTCCTGTAATCAAATCCGGGCCTGCCCTTAGATTGTAAGCTCGCATGGGCAGGTCTCTCTCCCCCTTTTGTGTCTTGGTCTTGGAATTCATTATACATTTTATTCATCATTTTACTTTTATCAGTCATTACTGAATCTGTATTTTGTATTCTGTATCAATTCTGTATTTTGTATATTGGTGTATACCATTGTCTGTATTCAGGGGTGTAACTAAAAATCACTCGGCCCCCCGGCGAAACTTTGTATGGAGCCCCCTCCTGCCAAACTACTCCCAGCCTCGGCTTATTACACTCACTCTGTCCATCTCTGATGGAGCAGAACTAGCTCTGCAGACTTCTCCAGTATCACTTCAGTACACAGCACTTGGGGAGGGGCAGAGAGGTTGGAGGCAGGACGCTGTACACAAGAGCCTGCTGCACACAGAATAGGGACTGTCTACAAATCTTTGTCTACAAAACATTGTATAATTCCTTATCAGTGTCTGAGCAGATGCAGTCATTACAACAATTATGCAGAGAGCTTTTCCTCTCTGTGCCCAGACTCCTCAAGCATCACTACAGGGCACAGCACTTGGGAAGGGGGTGGATGCTGGGGGCAGGGTGCTGTACACAAAACCCTGCTGCACACTCAATAGGGGCTGTCTACAAATCTTTGTCTGCAAAACTTTGCATGATTCCTTATCAGTGGCTGAGCAGATGCAGTCATTACAACAATTGGCCATAGTTGTCAGTCTCTCAGGACAGGGCCCCCCTGAAGCTGCATCCCTTGCAGGGTCTATTGTTACGCCACTGTCTGTATTATTATGTACCCCATTTTCTTTTCTGTACCTTGTACAGCGCCACTGAATATGTTGGCGCTTTATAGATCAATAATAATCATTATTATTCTAATTATAGCTTAGCAGGACAGAGACAGGCATTGCATATGTAAAAGACTTGTCATCCTCTGCACACAAAGATGAAACTATAGGTACAGTATAACTTGGTGCCCTGTGTGGGCACAGAACGAAGATTGAGCAGACAAAGCTGAGTTTGCATAGAATAGGCATGGATGAAAGCAGTTCATCAGATAGGTGCATTTCACTGACTCATTCCAATACTTTCTATCTTCTTCGGTCTCTGCCACAATACAGCTCTGAGCAATAGTGTGAACACAGCACTGATTGCTATCGGATTGACACCTCAGGCTCACAACAGCACGGGAGGAAAAATAACAGCTCTCTTACAATAAAACAAGTGTGATTTGTTGGTAAAGTTCATCAGAAAGTACACAGTCAGTGGCAAAACAATTGGGGATACAGAGGTTGTGACAACACTAGGGACCCTCCTTCAACTGCAGTAATTAACTCCTTAAGGTGCGTACACACGCACTACCAGCGGCAACGACGGGTCCGCTGGACCCTCCCGCTGGGCGGTCTTTTAGCCGACAGTAGTGCGTGTGTACGTGCTGTCGGCGGACTGATAAGGCTGTTTATGAGCGATCCACTCAGCGGAGCGTTCATAAACAGCCTTATCAGTCCGCCAACAGTGCGTACACATGCACAATTGTCGGATAAAGGACCGCCCAGCGGGAGGGTCTGGCCAGGGCCGGATTTAGGGCAAAGCCGCCTAGGTCATGGCCTAGGGCACCACAGGAGCAAAGGCACCAAAGCTGTAGGGTAAACTGGTGCAACTTGCAAATGCTGCAATGCAGGGAGAACAAGCGAGCACCTGACCGCGGTACTCTGCTGCTAGCCGCCTGTGCAGCAGCCATCTTGCTCTCTGTGCACGTTTGCATTATGGCCAGCGGCTAAGCACTTGGTCAGCATTGGAGATGGAAAGGAAGAGGAAGCTTCTGCGCTGGAGACGAGTGGAGAAATGAGAGACACTGATGGCGGCTGCAGTGTGAAGGTGAGCTGGCTACCTATACTGAAAGGGGGGTGGGGGAAAGAGGGATTAAGGGAGTCATCTGGCTACCCATACTGGAGGGAAAGGGGGAGGGGTCATCTTGCTACCTATACTGGAGGGAAAGGGGGAGGGGTCATCTAGCTATCTATACCGAAGGGGGGCGGCTGGTGACCGTGGCCTTGGGCGGTAAAGAGTACAAATCCGGCCCTGAGTCCGGCGGACCCGTCGTTGCCGCTGGTAGTGCGTGTGTACGCACCTTTAGTGTTGCTGTGCTGGTAATGATCAATTCTATATGCTTTGAATGGTGGTAATCATTACCAAATTGTTCCCCTCCTCCGCTCACACCTCTCATACTGTGGTTGTCCTTGGTTGGCAGGTCTGTTTGTGCCGTATGAATTTTTATGTATAGAATGCTTGGTGGGGCATACTGTAACACTTGCACTGGGGCCTAAAGCACCTTATCTACAACACTGTACACAGTAAATTGTTATTATTATTATTATTACACACAGTTACTGTAGTCTGCTGGTCTTCATAGATTGCAGGCAGTCCAATACTTACAAATAGCTTCCGTTCCAGAAGGTTGTTTGATAGGGCCTGAACCCACTAGAGCGATTTTCTGAGCGTTTAGGGAGCGATTCAAAACCGCTAGCGATTTCCCTAAATGCTCAGCTAATGTTTATGGATGGCCCAAATTCCACTGGAGCGATTGCGATTAACAAATTGCCAAACATAGGACATGCAGTATTTCTAGCGTTTAGCGTTAGCGTTTTTGCAATGTAAAGTATATGATCAAAACCTACACCAAGCGATTTTGCCAGCGTTTTGAAGTTACTGCACACTGTAAAAATTTTAAATTAATTGAAAGGACCAATCAGAATTAAAAATGCTAATCGCAGGCAAAAAACGTACTTTTTAAAATCACTACCAAAAACGCTCATTAAATCGCTTACAAAACATTTATACAAAACGCTAGCGATTGCGATTAGGGATAGCGTTTTGTAGTGGGTACCAGGCCTAAGTTGAATTTGTAAGTTAATTCCTGCTTCAACCTGATTAGCACTGCTGGACACTGTATCTATGCCCCTGCAGACTTTACTTCAGCAACAGGAACGTAGATACACATATCTGTCAGTTTACAGCCGCCTAGGCCCCCCGCGACTATACCCCCTTGGCGGAGACTGATCACAGTGCCAGTAAGGGATGATGTCATCAATGAGATGGTGATCATTATTCACAGTTCTTCACTACTTCCTATGCACTGTTCAGTACACAGGATAGTGTGGGAACATCTAGTACCCGCCCCCCAAAAAAAAATACACCTACGAATGTTTAAAGATATAAATGAAAATCTCCAATTTGAACCCCTTATTTATTTCCAAATAAAATATTGTTGCAATACATTGTACTAGGGACACAATTTAAACTGTGTAATAACCGGGGCAAATGGGCAAATAAAACATGTCGGGTTTTATCTATCATAGCACATTTTATTTTAAAACTTTAATGGCTGAAAACTGAGAGAGAATTTTTTTTTCATGTTTTTTTCTTATTATTGCCTTTAAAATGCAGCTAAAGTGAAATAATTCTTAGCAAAAAAAGTACCATACAAAGAAAGCCTAATTTGTGGTGAAAAAAAATGATGTATACCTGTAGATCATTTCGGTGTCATAACTGGCGATACAGTTATTGGCGTATGAATGGGTAGAGCCTGAAATGTGAAAATTGCTTTGTTTTTTAAGGGGAAATAACCTGTGGTGGGTTAAAGGAAACCTGAGATGGTGGAAATTAAAAAAAAATGATACATACCTGGGGCTGATCCCTCGACGTCCTCCTGCGCCGTCTGGATCCTCCAATATTCAGCCCATAAAGGCCTTCGTCGTGCTCCTGTCACCTGGAGCACGCTGCGCCTGCGCAGTACTACTGTGGTGACGGTAGCATGATGGGGGAGCGTGCAGAGAGACTGAGCATGCTCCGACTGGCCCCGACTGAAGGACTTTACGGTCCAAATACCAGAGGATCCAGGAGGTGGAGGAGGACTGCAAAGAGGGAGCAATCAGCCTAAAGGCGGCTGGAGGAATCCCCAGGCATGTATAATTTTTTTTATATCCCCCGTCTCGGATACACTTTAAACATGGTGAAACATGGATAAAAGATTTACTTCTGGACATTACAACTCTGGAGTTGAGCATGTAGTATTCACTAAGTTTTTGTGGTTTTTTTTCAGTGTGTTTTATACTGTAACATTTAACAACAAAAATATGTTATTAAACACATGTACTTGTACATAGAGACAACTTTGTATCTCTGAAACATTGTAACTCGAGTCATTTGTAACTGTCTATATACTCTGCATACAACACATAACTGCTGGACTGTGAAAGATTGTAAACTGTAAAATACATGTAAACGTGTATATTAGATGCACATTTCTCCCGGAATAAATTGCCCTATAAATTACTTTTTTTATAACTGCATTTCTGGGAATGGCAATGACAAAAACATCATCTGAACCACACATTTTAGACTTCAAAGTGTACCTGAGATGAGGGTTGATAAAAGATTTATACATACCTGGGGCTTCCTCCAGCCCCATCTGCTCAGATCGTTCCCACGCCGCTGTCCTCCGCTGTCTGCAGCTCCGGTATCGGGTCCTGTCACTGACGTCAGTCATGGCTAGTCTACACAGGAGAAGTGCACTTTTTCCTCTAACGTGTGAGTACTTAAAGAGAACCAGAGATGAAGCACCCTCTTGTATTTTACCTTATAAATCAGTGGGAACCTGACAGTAAACACCTAATCTGCTCTTTGTTTCATTGTTCTCTGTTTAATCTGACTGTTATCACCTCTGATAAGAATCCCCGACTGAGTACTCAGTCTGGCTTTGCTACGGAAAGATTATAGCTGAGTCTGTCTTCTCTGGTGTCTTTTCAAGCCCAAGCCTGCCCCCTTGTGGCTCTGCTATAATGACTCAGTTATAATTATTCCCTGCAAAGCTAGACTGAATGCTCAGTCCGGGATGCTTATCACAGCTGATTACAGACACTTTTAGCAGTGAGGATGAAACAGAGAGCATGGTAAGTGTTTTCTCTAATGTTCTTACTAATATATATGGTAAAATACACAAGGGTGCTTCGTCTCTGGTTCCCTTTAAGGTGCATACACACATCCAATTTTGATTGGCCAACTTTGCAACTTCCATGTAGCATGATAACTTACCAACACAATCTGCTGATAGCATTCAGAATCTGTAGGCCCTTATACTACATGCAGGAGGTAAAATTGGCCATTGATTGGCCAATCAAAATTGCATGTGTGGTAAACACCGTCAACTGTAGAGGCTGGTGAGTCAGTTCCCCAACTTAAAGCTATATACACACTTTAGACTATAGTCATCTGAAAAGGCTCCGAAACGTTCGCTCGTCAGATAATCGTGCACAAAACTTTCACAAACGATCATTTAAATTAATGATGAACGACCGACATTGGTGGAAATTGTGGATCCGTCAGGAGGATGGACCTGATTGAACAATGTTCATTTATTAAGTGTGTATGGATATCGTCAGATAATGATCACTGAGCGCATGTGCAGAATCGTCACCCAGCAAACTCCGACCTCACGCAATATTTATTACTGAACGGTCATTTGAACATATAGCCAGTCCGTATAGATCGTATAAGTTTGTTCAATCAGGAGATCGACATTTTTTAGTCAGCAAACGCTCATTCATCTGCTAATCAGGGCCGGAGCTACCATAGGAAACATGAGCAATTGCCCCAGGGCCCCAGAGCCTGTAGGGGCCCCTAAGGTGTCCCTCCCTATCTTAGCTGTTGCTCCCCAGGGACTCTGCAGAGTCTGTTAAGTTGGGAGGTGATTGGGGGAGGGTTAGCAGCCAACTCAGGGGCCCAGGAGGGAAATTTGGCTGCAACAAAGGGCCTCTAATGACGCTTTTTGGTCGGGGGTGTCTGTTGGGGGCCCCCAGGCTAATTTTGCCCTAGGGCCCAATTGTTACTTGCTAATTATCTGTTGTTCTGAACAATAGTTATCCAAAGTGTGCACGTAGCTTAAAGGATACCTGAGGTGACGTGTGACATGATGAGATAGACACGGGCATGTACAGTGCCAAGCACACTAATAACTATACTGTGTTCCTTTTTTTCTTTCTTTGCCTGAAAGAGTTAAAAATCAGGTATGCAAGTGACAGCTTTTGTGCAGGTTAGAATCGGGTCGGACTATAGCGTAACCCTCATTGATAAGGAATTGCAGCCAAAAAACACTTTCCTTGCAGTAAATAGCTACTGAGAACAAGAAAGAGATAACAAGGATCAGTAGTTCAAAGATTTTATCTCTGACATACCTCAACCAATGTGTCATTAAGAAGAGACCATGAAACAGTAAAAACTTAAAAAAAGTGATTTAAATATCAAATAAAACTGTGGGATAACTACAAAAGTCATTTCAGAAGGAGGAGGACAGATACAATTGTTTATCTCAGTTTAATTTCACCTAGGATGTTCTTTAAGCTGGATACACACACGTTAAATTATGATTGGCCAATCACTGACCACTTTTAGCACCCCCAGGGTTTACCTACACAACCTGCTCATAGTTTTCAATATCCTCATGCTATGTGGAGGTAGTAAAACTGGTCAGTGATTGGCCAGTCATAATTGAAAGTGAGTACCAGGCTTTAGTTCCTAGTTTCATACAGGTCTCTCCATGGTGAATAGTTCTGCTTCTGTAGGGCTGATTGTTAACACTTGTTAACAGAGAAATGCATGTTTCCCCTTTTGCAAAAAAAACAAAAGTTTGCTTTCCTAAAACAGAAAGAATTTGCGATAATTCAGGTTGGAGTGAGCTCGAGATGTCTCCCAGTGCATCACTGCTGAATATATGCAAATTAACCATTGTACCCTTAGAAGCTAAACACACCTCCAGAACCGCTGGAATGCAATGATGTGTCAGCTTGTTAATTTGTACAGAGCCACAATAATCCAACATGCATACAGACTGTTCCCCTTTTGCACACTGAGATTCCTACATGCTGTGTGTGACTTTTAAATGTGAGATTTGACCAAGAGACAAATCTCCCTCTGATTAAATCTGATTAGAGAGACCTGTTGGCTGGATATACACTGCAAGACAATTCCCAATTGATTTCTGAATGAAATCGCTCGGGAATCGGCCACGTTGTCACCTCCCTAGTGTATAAATATGCTGTCTGTGCACTTATACATTACCTGTCCTATGCCACCCATTGTGCGGTGACCATCAGTCTTCTGCTTCCGGCTCCTCCATTTGTGCTTTTAATGTTTAGCGCATGGTGTGTGTGATGTCACACACGCGGCATGTGAGGTGCAAATGGAAGAGGAAGAAGCAGAACATGGATGGGCACCGCACGGTGGGCGACATAGGGCAGGTAATGTATAAATGAACACACGGGGGCACATTTATACACTAGAGGGAACAGCGTGAAGGGTTTTGTTGTGTTCCTCGCTCATCCCAAAATCGCTCTGCATTACTGTTGTGCACCCGATCGACCACAATGGGTGCATTACATCTTGCAGTATGTCCAATCGATACATGCGGCCAATTTCCAATTTTGGGTCTAAAATTGGTTGCATTGTCAACTGGGCTCTTGGCAGCACTGATTTTCATTCAATTCGATAATAATCATTGAATTGGATAGTGGATTGGCCGCAGGGCCAGAACTACGTTGCCGTGCAGGTTCTGCGTTGAGCTTCGGAGATATGCGTCGGCACCGAAGCCATGTTAGTCTATGGTGACACGTGGATTTTTAAAAAATGACTGACGTGACGTTGTGGGGCGCATGTGGGGAAGCGCTTCCGTGCACTTCCGCATACCCTGAAGCAGGAAGTGACCGCAAGCGCGTGTCACTTCTTGACCCAATGCCAGATGGGGAATCTGGCCCAGAAGACCCTGCGACCACAGGCAGGCCCAGAGCAGTGAGGGTGGCCCAACTACTACTTCAATCTCTCCCTCAGGTGTTTTTGTGGCTACACTTGTTATGGATGTGAAGATTACATTGTCCACACTTGTTTTATGACCCTTGTAAGATGGGCTCCCAGGCTGTGAGTGTCACCAGGGGTCGGCAAGGGAAGGGGTGTGGTGAACATTTTTGGGGAACCATCAAAGTTTTGCTGGAGGGCCCCATGATTTGTAGTTATGCCCTTGCCATGGAGGTAGCATTTGGTGGCCTCTGTGCTCTTGGCCTCCACCAAGATAGTAGTATTTGGTGGCCTTCATGGCGAGGGCTCTGGTAGATGGGGGCTCTCCACCCTGCCTGAACAAGGGGTCACTGGGGTCTGGAGGGGAGAGACTGAGGGTCGTTGAGGGTGCCAGGGGTTAGCGAACAGGGGCTTACTGCGGTCCAGGGGTGTGCAGAGGATCCTCAAGGGGGTGGTGCTCAAATTTGAAAAAGGGGCCTTAATCAATCAATTGTGCTAAATTGTGTATGTAAAGCTAGCCATGATGGGCAAATTCGACCAAGAGACAAGTCTCTTTCTAATTGAATCTGATAAGGGAAGATCTGTCAGCTGCTCATACACCACAGGCCGATTCCTGATCAACTTTATGCTGAAATCGATCCGGAATCAGCCTTGTGACGAGACATCTGACGCTTTCCTCCTAATGTTGAAGCAGAGAGCAATAAAAAAAGGGGATACATGGCAGTGACTGCAAGCCAGATAACTAGAGATTAAGGTGTTGGGGGCCCTGGGGCGCCTCTTAGTCTAATAGCAATCAGTGTGTGACAGCTGGGGTGGGAGGGATGGAGGGGCGCACTTTGGTGTCTCAGTCTTGGGTGCTGGAGGACCTTGTCCCAGCTCTGATAGGTGCCCACTATTAAATTAAGCACAGTGGAGCCTGATGTAGGCACGGACTCACCTATCATTACTGGGACTTCTGTCCCTCTTGATCAGCACCCAAGTTCCTTTTAGGCAAAGAATAAGTGGTTGCCATTGGCAATATGCAGTGGTTGATAATCATTAGTAGGTGCAAAATTGCAGTAATTGCTCAGGCGAGGTGCAGTGGGTGGTAAAATGCAAAGGTACAGTTTTTGCTAAGTTCCAGTGGGTGCTGGGGTGCCAAAGTACAGATGCAGTGGGTACCAAGGTCCAGTTTGCATTGGGTATTTATTTGCAGTTTGTACTAAGCTGCATTGGGTGCTAAATGAGTAGCAGATGGTGATAAACAACAGTGGATGCCATGTGAGTGCTAATTGTTACAGGGAGCCAGGTGAGTGCTGGTTACAGGCCAAGAGTGGGTACTGGATGCATGTAGGTGCAGTGGGCAGGACATGCGTAAGTAGGGAGTGCCATCTGGGGTCTGGATGTGTACCATGGGAGAGTACTCGGTCGCATATGGGTTCGGACATCATGAAACACCAAAGAGTTTGTCTTTAATTGTTGTTAGCAAACCAACCTTTTAAGTCAGAATACACTTTGTGTTTGGGCAACTGGGTATATTGTGAGCAGATCATACAAAATCTCTCCCTCCAGTCATCAAACAATTTCACTGCATACTCTTCCTGCCAGCGGAAGAATTGTTCATAGCGTTGAGGACTCATGGACCCCAGAAAGTTGGCGAGATCTTTGGCTGAGGTAAAGTCAGAAACATGGATAAAAGAATCATCTGGAACAAATTTTTCGTAGTTTTCTCGGGGTGGGCCCAGCACCACAGGAACTGCCCCAGCGAGGAAGGAGTTCTTCCAGAACTTCTCAGTGATGTAGTCTTTGTGGACTGAATTCTCCAAAGCCAGATAGAAGTAGTAATGGGATATGGTGGGAAGAAGACAAGAAGAACATAGTGGTTTATTACTGGCTTTCCCATACACATCTACTTTGAGGTAGGCTGAAAATTCTGTAAAGAATGATGCTCGCTCCTGCGACTGGTGGTAATTACTGACCACCCAAGCCACAAGGCCCGTCTTCCTGGAGGTATTGCGTTGCATATGTAGTTTAGAAATCAATTGGCCATATGGAATAAAAATATCAGAGTCTTCCCTGTAGCTCAACGTCCAGTTGAATGTATTATTCCATCTTTCAAGGTGATGTGTGTTGGATGGAGATTCCAGATTGGCCCAAACCCACATCTGGGTAAGATTCCTACCACCTATAGGCATCTGAAAACCTTTGTCATTTAGTTCTCTGTGGTGGAAAACCACCACATCACTATGGTTCAACATGCTTCGGTCATCTGTAAGTCTACAGTTCTTGATCCTATAGAGATTGAAACAGACGTCTCCAGAGAGGTTTAGTTGCCGGTGAAAAGGATAGTGCCAAATCAGTATGGTAGTGGTATGGTCATCTGAGGTAGTCAGTCCATGTTCAGAACCAATAAGTGCAAATCGTATATTCCATCCTAAAGTTAGTATCACAAAGATACCGCCAAAGACCAACCGACGTATCAGTAGTTTAACAGCCAATGCTGACATTGTCCTGATGCCACTATGGGAGAAAACAAAACATTAATTAGCCAATTTATACCTCTAGCTAGATACTTTTAGGAGCGAATGTTGCAGTTGCCCATGATCACCATTTCCTAAGATGCAAGCAGGCTTAAAGCGGACCCAAACCAAACATTTTTTTAATTAAAAATTTTTAGTTGCACCACTCTGACACATACAAAGATAAATAAACACTCCTTCACGCCTATGAGCATTTCAGTGCATGCTTTTCACCCTTCTCTTTTCACAGCTAGGGTTATACTGGGGGCAGCCATTAGCAATTCCTCCATTGCCAGACACCACCTAATCCACCAGTTTGCCGGATTTTGTCCGGCAATTTGAAAGGAAGGGAATAAATGAAAAATATTTTATATTTGTCATCATGCGGCTGAAAAAAGGCTGCTATTTATTATTATAATTTAGAAAATAGATTTTATTTCTGAAATCTTGTATTTTTAATTTGGGTCCACTTTAAGATCAATGGATTTACGATCATACTACAGTAGAATCCCTTTATAGTAAACTCGGGGACCAGACAAAGTATTTTACTATAGCAGAAGTGTACTATATCACAAATTAAACACATAATGTATACTACAGTACTGTATCTCAATTCATTCAATAATTGGGAGTCGTTTTTCCTTTTTTTCTGATATTCTCAATCTATTGACCAGGCTCTCCCCATAACAAAAGAGTTCAACAAAAGTCTCACCTCATGCCCCTGATAGTTTGCTTAGCTTCAGGGCCAGTGCTGCCAAGTAGGGATTGTCGGAAATGCCAAATTCCGATTCCACGGAAAGTCTGTTTTCCGCCATTGCCGATTACCGCTACTACTACCGATGCCACTTTCCACTACCAATTTCCGCATTCCGATGTGGATTTCCATGGAAATCGCGGAAATTTCCGCCGACTTTAACATTGATTTTCTCAAACTACAAGGTCTTTTTGAAAAAATGTTTCCCTCACTTCTGATTAACTCAGAATGAATAAACCAATCAGAGAATGGGGATTTAGGCAAAAATTTCCGCATTCTCTGATGGGCTTATTCATTCTGGGTCTTCTGATTGGCTTAAAGGGAAACTGAAGAGAGAGGTATATGGAGGCTGCCATATTTATTTCCTTTTAAGCAATACCAGTTGCCTGGCAGCCCTGCTGATCCTCTTCCTCTAATACTATTATCCATAGCCCCTGAACAAGCATGCAGCCGATCAGGTGTTTCAGACTTTAAAGTCAGATCTGACAAGACTAGCTGCATGCTTGTTTCTGGTGTTATTCAGATACTACTGCAGAGAAATAGACCAGCAGGGCTGCCAGGCAACTGGTATTGATTAAAAGGAAATAAATATGGCAGCCTCCGTATACCTCTTACTTTAGTTCCCCTTTAAAATTACTGCATATTGGGTAATGCAGATTTTCTGCATTTTACATTACTGTCAAAATCCGGCGACTTTAGCGGTTAATAGCAAAGCCCCCGTAAGCCCTAGAAACACCAAATGTTCAGGGTGTATTAAACAGAAGAGGGGGAACAAAAAGAAAAAAATTTTTCAAAAAGACCTTGTAGTTTTTGAGAAAATCGATGTTAAAGACGGCGTAAATTTTCCCCAAAATTTCCACGATTTCCACGGAAATCCACCTACGGCAGCTGGCTTGGGGATCCTGAAGGGTTGACTTTGCTGTCGGGGGGAGGATTTGCAGGTTACCTTTCTCCTGGGGCCCTATGAAGCCTTAAACTGGCCCTGGTTAGCTTGTACGTCCTCCACAGGGCATACCTTACTCCTGCTGGAGTAAATTCAGGCAGGGTGCATCACCTTTATGTCCCAAGTGTGGTGCGAGTCGGTATGTTTTTCCATATGATATGGTCTTGTCCAGTGGTTAATGCCTAAATGCCAAACACACACTGCCAATCAGAGCCCCCTGTGATGTCACCGGCTTTACCCTGCTCCCAAATCTCCGGCGGCAGATTCATGTGTATGTACACAGTCGGCCGGCGTGATTTCACAAATTGGGGAAGCAGTCCTGACGACTTCAAGCAGAAGTCATCCCATAACAGAGCCACCAGTAGTGTTGGGCGAACATCTAGATGTTCGGGTTCGGGCCGAACAGGCCGAACATGTCCGCGATGTTCGGGTGTTCGACCCGAACTCCGAACATAATGGAAGTCAATGGGGACCCGAACTTTTGTGCTTTGTAAAGCCTCCTTACATGCTACATACCCCAAATTTACAGGGTATGTGCACCTTGGGAGTGGGTACAAGAGGAAAAAAAAATTTAGCAAAAAGAGCTTATAGTTTTTGAGAAAATCGATTTTAAAGTTTCAAAGGGAAAACTGTCTTTTAAATGCGGGAAATGTCTGTTTTCTTTGCACAGGTAACATGCTTTTTGTCGGCATGCAGTCATAAATGTAATACATATAAGAGGTTCCAGGAAAAGGGACCGGTAATGCTAACCCAGCAGCAGCACACGTGATGGAACAGGAGGAGGGTGGCGCAGGAGGAGAAGGCCACGCTTTGAGACACAACAACCCAGGCCTTGCATGAGGACAAGAAGCGTGCGGATAGCATGCTTTGTACCACCATGCAGTCATAAATGTAATAAAGATAAGTGGTTCAATAAACAGGGACCACGCGGCAACGCTAACCCAGCAGCAGCACACGTGATGGAACAGGAGGAGGCGCAGGAGGAGAAGGCCACGCTTTGTGAGACACAACAACCCAGGCCTTGCATGAGGACAAAAAGCGTGCGGAGAGCATGCTTTGTACCGCCATGTAGTCATAAATGTAATAAAGATAAGAGGTTCAATAAACAGGGACCACGCGGCAACGCTAACCCAGCAGCAGCAGCAGCAGCAGCACACGTGATGGAACAGGAGGAGGCGCAGGAGGAGAAGGCCACGCTTTGTGAGACACAACAACCCAGGCCTTGCATGAGGACAAAAAGCGTGCGGATAGCATGCTTTGTACCGCCATGTAGTCATAAATGTAATAAAGATAAGAGGTTCCATAAACAGGGACCGGCAACGGTAACCCAGCAGCAGCAGCAGCAGCAGCAGCACACGTGATGGAACAGGAGGAGGCGCAGGAGGAGAAGGCCACGCTTTGTGAGACACAACAACCCAGGCCTTGCATGAGGACAAAAAGCGTGCGGATAGCATGCTTTGTACCGCCATGTAGTCATAAATGTAATAAAGATAAGAGGTTCAATAAACAGGGACCACGCGGCAACGCTAACCCAGCAGCAGCAGCAGCAGCAGCACACGTGATGGAACAGGAGGAGGCGCAGGAGGAGAAGGCCACGCTTTGTGAGACACAACAACCCAGGCCTTGCATGAGGACAAAAAGCGTGCGGATAGCATGCTTTGTACCGCCATGTAGTCATAAATGTAATAAAGATAAGAGGTTCCATAAACAGGGACCACGCGGCAACGGTAACCCAGCAGCAGCAGCAGCAGCAGCAGCACACGTGATGGAACAGGAGGAGGCGCAGGAGGAGAAGGCCACGCTTTGTGAGACACAACAACCCAGGCCTTGCATGAGGACAAAAAGCGTGCGGATATAGCAGCAATGCTTTTTGCCGCCATGCAGTCATAAATGTAATACAGATGAGAGGTTCAATAAACAGGGACCGGAAACGCTAAACCATCCCAGATGTTCATCGGTCATGTTACTTGGTTGGGGTCCAGGAGTGTTGCGTAGTCGTTTCCAATCCAGGATTGATTCATTTTAATTTGAGTCAGACGGTCTGCATTTTCTGTGGAGAGGCGGATACGCCGATCTGTGATGATGCCTCCGGCAGCACTGAAACAGCGTTCCGACATAACGCTGGCTGCCGGGCAAGCCAGCACCTCTATTGCGTACATTGCCAGTTCGTGCCAGGTGTCTAGCTTCATGCCCGGTTTCAGGTCCAGCGGTGCCAGCCACAAATCCGTCTGTTCCTTTATTCCCCTCCAAATTTCCTCCCCTGTGTGCTGCTTATCCCCAAGGCAGATCAGCTTCAGCAACGCTTGCTGACGCATGCCAACAGCTGTGCTGCACTGCTTCCACGATCCTACTGCTGCTGGTGCTGGGTTAGCATTTCCGGATGAGGTACAGCTTTGAGATGCGTTGGAGGAGAAGGAGTCAGAGAGGTAGGTGCTGCTGTTGTTATCCAGCTGTTTGCGGCGTGGGCAACACCCGCGCCGTAGCAGGTGAGGAATCGCTGCCAGGCTCCACAAGGTTCACCCAGTGCGCGGTAAGGGAGATGTATCGACCCTGGCCGAACGCACTCGTCCAGGTGTCAGTGGTGAGGTGAACCTTGCAGGCAACGGCATTCTTCAAGCTTCGGGTTATTTAGCTGACCACGTGCTCATGCAACTCAGGCACTGCAGAGCGCGCAAAGTGGTAGCGGCTGGGAACAACGTAACGTGGGATGGCCACTGACATCATGCCCTTGAAGCTGTTTGTCTCCACCACTCGATATGGCAGCATTTCGCAGGCCAGAAGCTTGGCTATGCTGGCTGGCTGTTACTGCCACGGCCCGGGGGTCATTTGCTGGCAATTTCCTCTTGTGCTCAAACATCTCAGAGACAGACAACTCAACCGTAGCGCTGCACACCGAAGGGCTGTTGGTTGTTGTGTTTGATGAACACTGGGAGACCTCAAGAGCACTAGTCCGGAAAGTGACAGTGTCAGCATCGTCTGATGTTTGTGAATGTTGTGAACCACGCAATGGCTGGGCTACTGCTGCTGCTGAGGCGGGTCTGGTGGTGAGTCTGGTGAACCCAAGGGAGGCAGTGTTGCTGGTGGTACCCTGTCCTGCCGCGTTTGCCCACAGAGTGGGATGTTTGGATAGAATGTGGCGGCTCATGCTGGTGGTGGAGAGGTTGTTAATACTTTTCCCCCTGCTCAGGCGGGTCTTGCACACCTTGCAAATCGCCATGGTAACATCCTCAGTGCAGTCTTCAAAGAAAGCCCAGACTTTAACTGGCTGAGGACTCGGACCTCGTGCGTGATGTGCTGGTGCTGCTTAACCCACTGCTGGACGCTTGAGAGGTCATCCAAGTAATTATCTGGTCCTGTTCTTTTGGATCTGTGAGGGTTGTTGTCCTGGACAACATGGGCAGTATTGAGTGGGTTTTCTTGGGTGCTCCCCTGTGGCCTGTACGTGAACCGTCAGGGGAAACACCTCTTCCCTTGCCCCTCCCTCTTTCACCGGATTTCTTCCTCATTTCACTTATCCTTAAAGTACACGCTGACTGGCAGCAGTACAGTGGCAGTACAGAAATGCTATACAGTGGTGGGTGAGCGGTGTACCACTATTGTCAGCAGTGACACAGAGCACAATGCTATACAGTGGCGGGTGAGCGGTGTACTACTGTTCCCAGCAGACACAGAGTGGAAGTAAACACAATGCTATATAGTGTGGCTGAGCCGTGTACACAGAGTGGCATTAAACACAATGCTATATAGTCTGCTATATAGTCACCCCGAACAGGGTGATGTTCTGCAGAACCCGAACAGTGGCAAACACTGTTCGCCCAACACTACTGGGAGGGAACGCAGATTTTAGTACCTAAACACACGATACAACATGTTTTCCGGGGTCGGACTCTGAGGCACATACAGATGGTCCCGATCATCATCCTCATCATACAACTCTTCTCCTGAGTCTGACCCACCCACCACCTCTGCCACCCCAACATCCCCAGACACAGACCCCTCATCGTCCTCAACATTAACTTGGGATGCTGGCCTGAGCCAGACCTCCTCCTCCACATCAGGCCCCATCATCTCCTCAATGGCAGCCCTCATTAATCGCTCTGGCGACGGACTGATGGACACAACGTTCTCCTCCGGGGAGGGCTGCTGCTGACCACTGGCTGCTGGGGTGGATGTTATAGCTTGCGTGGGGCGTTGGCTGTTGCTGTTGTTGGGAGTGCTGCTCACAGCGGAGGTCTCTGGGGAACTCATGTTGAGCTCATATAGTGGTTGACGGTGAGTGGAGTATTACTGATCCCAGCAATATACACACTGACTGGCAGAGTACGCAATGCTATATAGTGTGGCTGAGCGGTGTACACAGAGTGGCAGTAAACACAATGCTATATAGTCTGGCTGAGCGAGCGGTGTACTACTGTTCCCAGCAGAATCAGAGTGGCAGTAAACAATGGTATATAGTCTGGCTGAGCGGTGTACACAGAGTGTCAGTAAACAATGGTATATAGTCTGGCTGAGCGAGCGGTGTACTACTGTTCCCAGCAGAATCAGAGTGGCAGTAAACAATGGTATATAGTCTGGCTGAGCGGTGTACACAGAGTGTCAGTAAACAATGGTATATAGTCTGGCTGAGCGAGCGGTGTACTACTGTTCCCAGCAGAATCAGAGTGGCAGTAAACAATGGTATATAGTCTGGCTGAGCGGTGTACACAGAGTGTCAGTAAACAATGGTATATAGTCTGGCTGAGCGGTGTACACACAATGCTATATAGTCTGCTATATAGTGTCAGTAAACAATGGTATATAGTCTGGCTGAGCGAGCGGTGTACTACTGTTCCCAGCAGAATCAGAGTGGCAGTAAACAATGGTATATAGTCTGGCTGAGCGGTGTACACAGAGTGTCAGTAAACAATGGTATATAGTCTGGCTGAGCGAGCGGTGTACTACTGTTCCCAGCAGAATCAGAGTGGCAGTAAACAATGGTATATAGTCTGGCTGAGCGGTGTACACAGAGTGTCAGTAAACAATGGTATATAGTCTGGCTGAGCGAGCGGTGTACTACTGTTCCCAGCAGAATCAGAGTGGCAGTAAACAATGGTATATAGTCTGGCTGAGCGGTGTACACAGAGTGTCAGTAAACAATGGTATATAGTCTGGCTGAGCGAGCGGTGTACTACTGTTCCCAGCAGAATCAGAGTGGCAGTAAACAATGGTATATAGTCTGGCTGAGCGGTGTACACAGAGTGTCAGTAAACAATGGTATATAGTCTGGCTGAGCGGTGTACACAGAGTGTCAGTAAACAATGGTATATAGTCTGGCTGAGCGGTGTACACAGAGTGGCAGTAAACACAATGCTATATACTCTGGCTGAGCGAGCGGTGTACTACTGTTCCCAGCAGACACAGAACAGTGAACAGAATGCTATATAGTGTGGCTGAGCGAGCGGTGTACCACTATTCCCAGCAGACACAGAACAGTGAACAGAATGCTATATAGTGTGGCTGAGCGGGCGGTGTACCACTATTCCCAGCAGACACAGAACAGTGAACAGAATGCTATATAGTGTGGATGAGCGAGCGGTGTACCACTATTCCCAGCAGACACAGAACAGTAAACAGAATGCTATATAGTGTGGCTGAGCGAGCGGTGTACCACTATTCCCAGCAGACACAGAACAGTGAACAGAATGCTATATAGTGTGGCTGAGCGGGCGGTGTACCACTATTCCCAGCAGACACAGAACAGTGAACAGAATGCTATATAGTGTGGATGAGCGAGCGGTGTACCACTATTCCCAGCAGACACAGAACAGTAAACAGAATGCTATATAGTGTGGCTGAGCGAGCGGTGTACCACTATTCCAAGCAGACACAGAACAGTGAACAGAATGCTATATAGTGTGGCTGAGCGAGCGGTGTACCACTATTCCCAGCAGACACAGAGTGGCAGTAAACAGAATGCTATATAGTGTGGCTGAGCGAGGTACACAGAGTGGCAGTAAACAGAATGCTATATAGTGTGGCTGAGCAAGCGGTGTACTACTATTCCCAGCAGACACAGAGTGGCAGTAAACAGAATGCTATATAGTGTGGCTGAGCGAGGTACACAGAGTGGCAGTAAACAGAATGCTATATAGTGTGGCTGAGCAAGCGGTGTACTACTGTTCCCAGCAGTGACACAATGACAGGGGGGACCCTGGCTAGCGTGGCTGGAGCGCGAACTACCCTGCCTGCCTACCCAAAGCTAAACCCACAGACAAATGGCGGAGATATGACGTGGTTCGGGTATTTATTTACCCGAACCACGTGACCGTTCGGCCAATCAGAGCGCGTTCGGGTCCGAACCACGTGACCCGTTCGGCCAATCACAGCGCTAGCCGAACGTTCGGGGAACGTTCGGCCATGCGCTCTTAGTTCGGCCATATGGCCGAACGGTTTGGCCGAGCACCGTCAGGTGTTCGGCCGAACTCGAACATCACCCGAACAGGGTGATGTTCTGCAGAACCCGAACAGTGGCGAACACTGTTCGCCCAACACTAGCCACCAGCCGGGACCGGGAGAGGAGCCAGGAGGATGTTGGGGGACCTTGCAGCCTAAGGTGGGCTAGAGGAAGCCCCAGGTATGTCACTATTTCATTTTTAGTGAGTGCTCAGGGTCCCTCTAAGATTGTATATGTATGTTATGTGGGCCACTGTGTTCTATTATATGTAGCACAGGGATCTCCTGTACTGTTGCTTTTTCTAGGTAGAGACTGGGAGGCTTTGTAGTTTTTTGTATATGGGTTATGTGAGGTTATGTCAGCTGCATGGCCGTATTTTGGATGTGGGTTATGCTCACTTTATGTGCACTTTTTGGGGCTCTATATACTTTCCTCTGTACTTTCCTTCTTTCCCTCCTTTCCTCTCCCTTCTTTTCCCCTCTTTTTCTTTTCTCCCTCTGTTCCCCATTGTCTTTCATCCCTTCCCGTTTCTTCGCTCCTCCTCTCTCTTCTGCTTCCTCCTCTTTAGGATCACGACTGGTGTCTAGTTTGCATTCTTCTTTTGAATCACTGGAGGTTTATGGTTTGAGATGGGAATAATTGTCATGGGCACTCTGTTTGCCCCTATATATTTGTCAGCAGGGCTGTTTCTTGGGCAGTACGGAGAGGGCGACCGCCCTGGGCGCAGACCGGCAAGTAGAAGAAGGGGGGCGCAGGCAGAAGGACATAACCACTAGGGAGCCGGTGACGTGCGGTGCAGCCAAATGGAAGAAGAAAGAAGAACACCAGCGTGATAACCTTCCTTGACTCCTCCTGGGCTGCCTGCGTCAGACATCAAGTCATCATCACGTCAGCACCGCGTGATGACACCTGGTGGCCTGTAGCAGTACTGCAGGCTGTCTGTGTCATGGAGGAGTTGGCTTGGCGGGTCTCTATTAGTTTGTGTGTTTTCCTGGTCCCAGTTACCTCCTGGATGAGAGGCTGGTCAACTAGGAAGATCTACTTGTGACCTGTGGCTGTGTGACTGTCCCCAAAGAGTCAGGGTTCACGAGTCCATGGGGGGAGGTGCTATCTTTAAACCCTTGCCCTGGGTGCAGTTTAGCCTAGAAACTGCCCTGTTTCAGCTCATATCCTACTAGCTCAGGCATTTGGCCTGCTTTCCTTCCCCTTTTTTTAATTCTTTTGGTCATTGTTCCCATTATGTATTATTATGTATAGAAGCTCCACCCACTGTTGCAGGAAGCTCCGCCCCTCATGGCCGCCAAAAGCTCCACCCCCAACAGTAGCAAGAAGCTCTGCTCCTGTCCAAAGGATTTGCAGAGACTTGGGGCCCATTCACACTGGCAAATGCAAAATGCTAGTGCTAGCGTTTTGCGCTGGTGATTTTACTGCGATTATTGCGGTAAAATCACTGTACTCTCTTGCGATTTTTGAGCAATTGCGATTAGCACTTTTTAGCATTTTAATAGTGATTGCTCTAGAATCACAGAGAAATGCTGCATGCACCTCGTTTTGCGATTGCCACTAATTTGCGAATCGTCGCAATCAGCGGCAATCATGGCAGTGATTCACAATTAGCGACAATCTCAAAACGCGATGCATGCAGCATTTTTCTTCGATTCTACAGCGATCGCGATTAGAATGCTAAAAAGCGCTAATCACGATTGCTAAAAGATTAGTATTCGGCGATTGATTCGGCAATTAGCAGTGATCACCCACTTATCGCCCCAGTGAAAACGGACCCAAAGTGCCCATACAGAGACAGATCTTTCTTTGATTAAATCTGATCAGAGAGAGATCTGTTGGCAGCCCATGCACCACAAGCCAATTCCCGATCAATATTACATTTCCCCCTGTGCCTATGCTTTTAAAGAGACTCTGTAACAAAAAAAAAGTTTCCCTAGGGGGTACTCACCTCGGGAGGGGGAAGCCTTAGGGTCCCAATGAGGCTTCCTCCTCCCCTGTAGCTGCAGGCAGTCCAGCGCTGGCTCCCCCGAAGCGTCCGGCAATCCGGGCTCGACAAGGCTTGATATATTTACCTCCCCGGCTCCAGCGGGGGCGCTGTCGCGGCTCTCTGCTCGGAAATAGTCGGAAACAGCCAAACTCTGTCGGGTCCGCTCTACTATGCAGGCACGGGAGAGTTGCGCCTGCACAGTAGAGCGGACCGACAGTGATCAGCTATTTCCGCCTATCTCCGAGCGGAGAGCCGATACTGCGCCTGCACTGGAGCCGGGAAGGTAAATATTTACATCCCCGCTGTTCAGAGGGGCACAGTGAGACCGCCGTGGGACACAGAAGGACGGGGGAAGCCTTGATAGGATCCAGAGGCTTCCCCCTACTGAGGTGAGTACCCCCCAGGGGAACTTTTTTTTTTTTCAGGGGGGGGGGGAGGCAACCAAAACCTTGCATGAGTTCTAGCTACATCCCTGCCCCTGAGGAAGCAGCTTTTGGCCCTGAAACACGTGTCAGGCAGTCTCTTTGTGAATTGGATTTCTGAATTATGTCTACACTTCATACTCACAGCCTAGAAGATTTGTGTTTGAAGAATAAAGAGTCAAACTGTTCCTTTAAAACCCCATTTCTTTGTTTGAACTCTTTTGCATATATAGTGCATAGAGTTGGGCCGAACCTCCGATTTTAGGTTCGCGAACCGGGTTCGCGAACTTTCGCGGAAGGTTCGGTTCGCGTTAAAGTTCGCGAACCGCAATAGACTTCAATGGGGATGCGAACTTTGAAAAAAAAAAAAAATTATGCTGGCCACAAAAGTGATGGAAAAGATGTTTCAAGGGGTCTAACACCTGGAGGGGGGCATGGCGGAGTGGGATACACGCCAAAAGTCACCGGGAAAAATCTGGATTTGACGCAAAGCAGCGTTTTAAGGGCAGAAATCACATTGAATGCTAAATGACAGGCCTAAAGTGCTTTAAAACATCTTGCATGTGTATACATCAATCAGGGAGTGTAATTAAGGTACTGCTTCACACTGACACACCAAACTCCACTGAACAGAACAGGTATGCAGTGGCGGGTTCACTGAACAGAACAGGTATGCAGTGGCGGGTCCACTGAAGAGGTATACAGTGGCGGGTCCACTGAACAGAACAGGTATGCAGTGGCGGGTTCACTAAACAGGTATACAGTGGCGGGTCCACTGAACAGAACAGGTATGCAGTGGTGGGTTCACAGAACAGGTATGCAGTGGCAGGATCAATGAACAGGTATGCAGTGGCAGGATCACTGAACAGGTATGCAGTGGCAGGATCAATGAACAGGTATGCAGTGGCAGGATCAATGAACAGGTATGCAGTGGCAGGATCAATGAACAGGTATGCAGTGGCAGGATCAATGAACAGGTATGCAGTGGCAGGATCAATGAACAGGTATGCAGTGGCAGGATCAATGAACAGGTATGCAGTGGCAGGATCAATGAACAGGTATGCAGTGGCAGGATCAATGAACAGGTATGCAGCCAGGGACAAGCTAAGGCTAACTAATCTTTCCCTATGAGAGACTGCAGTAGCTCGCCCTACTCTAACTAATGCAGGCACACGAGTGGCCACGGCCGCCGCTGCCTGCCTATATAAGGGGGGGTGGGGCTCCAGGGGCTAGTGTAGCCTAATTGGCTACACTGGGCCTGCTGACTGTGATGTAGAGGGTCAAAGTTGACCCTCAGTGCATTATGGGGCGAACCGCAATGGGGCGAACTTTTCCGCAATAAAGTTCGCGTGCGGTACCCGCACGCGAACCACCTAGGTTCGCGCGAACCAGGTTCGCCGGCGAACCGTTCGGCCCAACTCTAATAGTGCACCTATTTGGGGTGGAATGTAACTATTCGTATTTTTTTACTCTGGCTCGGTGCACACGTAGCAGAAACGCTAGTGTTGCAGAAACCGCTGCGTTTTCAAACCTGTGTTTTTAAAAACGCAGGATTTTAATATTCATAAATGCATCAAAAACGCACATAATGAAAGTCAATGGGAATGCAATGGTATGCGTTTTTCATGCATTTTCCATGCGTTTTTATATGCGTTTTTTCCTAAAAATATTTTTTTCATGCTGTATTTACGCTTCTTGTTGTCTTCCTAGTGATTTGCATAAATGGAAATATAAAAATGCATGAAAAACTCATACAAAACGCTTATATGTTTTGTATATGCAAACACAGTAAAAACGCACAAAAAATACACACAACATTAGCATAAAACATGACATAAAACGCAGTCTTTCACGTTATGTTATGTGTGCTCCCAGCCTCAGGCTATATCATGCAGCTAGTCTTGTCAGATCTGACAATAATGTCAGAAACACCCAATCTGCATATGCTTGTTCAAGGTCTATGGTTGAAAGTATTAGGGTGCGTACAGACATGCGACTATAGTCGTTTGAAACGATCGTTACCGACGGCATTGCCCGACGATCGTTCGTAAAAAGTGCACAAACGATCATTAAAACGACCGACCAACGAGATATGTCGTTGGTAAAGAACGATCCATTCTGCCAGATCTTTTCCAACGACCATCGTTCAAAAAGTAATGTCTGTACAACGATCGGTCGTTGATCGTTCGTTCTCAAAGCTTTGCACATGCTCAAACAGTTCTTTTTGACACTTGTGTTTGAAATCAGTTTATACATCATGTTGCGCACGCAACGCTCGTTCCAAGATCGTTCGTACACGAACGATGTTCAAAGTAGCCTTTCTTCAAACGATCATCGGCCGATACCTCCTTTAACATCGTTCGTCGTTCAGAACGAACGATCGTTATCGTATGTCTGTACGTACTCTTAGAGGCAGAGGATCAGCAGGGCTGCCAGGCAACTGGTATTGCATAAAGAGAACCAGAGATGAAGCACCCTCCTGTATTTTACCTTATAAATCAGTGGGAACATGACAGTAAACACCTAATCTGCTCTTTGTTTCATTGTTCTCTGTTTAATCTGACTGTTATCACCTCTGATAAGAATCCCCGATTGAGCACTCAGTCTGGCTTTGCTAGAAAGATTATAGCTGAGTCTGTCTTCTCTGGTGTCTTTTCAAGCCCAAGCCTGCCCCCTTGTGGCTCTGTTATAATGACTCTATAATTATTCCCTACAAAGCCAGACTGAATGCTCAGTCCGGGATTTTATCAGGGCTGATTAGAAGCAAACTGTGCAGTGCAGAATGAAACAGAAAGCATGGTAAGTGTTTTCTCTAATGTTCCCACTGATATATATGGTAAAATACACAAGGGTGCTTCGTCTCTGTTCCCTTTAAAGAGAAATAAATATGGCAGCCTCCATATCCATCTCACTTCAGTTGTCCTTTAAAATGTACAGTATATGTAGAACTAGTTGGCAAAGATTAAAGTGTAGCGCAGCAAAATGTCATTTCACAGAGTTTAAAAAGAAAAATTCCTGTGAAATTTTTAAAATTAGCTTTCTCAAAAACTAAAAGGTCTTTCTGAAAAAATAAAATTTTTTGGACTTAATACCAGTTATTTGCATAATTAATTACAAATTTTCCAAAAATTTCACCTTACGATTTTTACATCATAAATGAAAATTTCGATGCAAAATTACTATTATGCGGAATTCAGGACTCATCACAATTTTATGGTTACACACCCTATTCATCCTCTTTAGTAAGTTGGTGGCTAGTCTGAGAGCAACACACCGCTTTTCTCTGCCAGCCCAAACGCTTACCTGCCTGTAGGCACCAGACACTGCAAAACTGATCTGCAAGGAGAGAGTAAGGAGGAATCTTGATTGGCAGCTGTGCATGGCCAGAGACTCTCTCAGTCCATAGCTTGCAATTGTGCTTCTTGCATTCGGCTGTGTCATTCACACCTTCTCTTGGGTTGCGAGATGCCAGACAAGAGCCTGATGGTGGTTGTCTTGACGGCAGCTCCTCACAGAGTCCGTGTGAAGCTGACGGCACTGTTACAGCTGCCATTGAATTCAGTTCCTTCTGCTTTTTGGCTGGCTGTGCCCTCCTCCTTCCTCTGCACACTACATCTGTGGTATGAAAGTACCGCACTTTCATTCTGTGAGACGCCAGTCAGATATCGCTGGCATCAGGTGTGCAGTGACGTGCAGCGAGACCACCAACAAATTCATGACTCTAAGGGGCGTTTCACGCTGGCGCGGTGCAGCAAATTGCCGCACTGCTACCGCAGCCTTACCACGTTGTGATACGCTGCGCCTGAAGTGCCCAATTAATGCTAGTGCAGAAATACGTTACTGTGCAGGACCTGCGGTGATCTACGTTGGCCCGGAAGTCATGTTAGTCTATGGCGACGCATGAGTTTTTTAAAAAGTTGGAGCCGCGGCGCGCATGCACGGAAGTGTATTTTTACAATGCGCTTCCGTGCACTTCCGCATACCCAAAGCAGGAAGTGACTACAAGCGTGCGCCACTTCCTGCTTGCCGATTGCCAGACAGGGAACACTGTGTACTAACGATGTGTTCCCTGAAGGCCTGTTTTTGGCGGTGCAACGCATCGCTAACGCCAATATACAGTCTGAAACCAGCCTCAAAGTCACACTTGGGCAGAGAATGTAATGCAGTGTTAATGGACTGGAAACGAATTCAGCGCAATGGAGGAAGCATGCCGCATGGGGCTTGCAGCGTTTGGAGGGGGACAGCAGGGCCATTTTTAGGCATAGGCAAACCAGGCAGATGCCTGAGGTGACAGTTGTCTTAGCACACTGTACTTTATGGATTTTTTATAGCCAACGGCTAGATCTATTAACCCTTTAGCAGCTGATTTAGTGTTCCCCAACCCTGTCCTCAAGGCCCACCAACAGTGCATGTTTTATGGAAAGCCACAGAGGTTGTTAATCATCTCTGCTGAGACACTAATTACCTCACCTGTGCAAGTTTGTGGTTTTCTGCAAAACATGTTCTGTTGGTGGGCCCTAAGGACAGGGTTGGGGAACTGTGATTTAGCGGCTTGCAAGTGCTCCAGAGCAATGTATTTTAGCACATTTTTTTTATTTGGTACATTTACTTACTACTAATTAGTACTGCTGTAATGTGTATTTTTGGCCACTTGTCACTAGGGGGCAGTGTGAGACAGTATCAGAGGACTTTTGCTTTCAGTTTCTATATCCTCTGCTAGGAGCTATTTCGGATGAGGTCAAAAGCAATGCACTTCACTTCCGCGTGGCTCCCACTACTGAATGGGTGTTGTTGATCCTCTCAGAAAAAGCTGTTCACTAGAGCGAGCCGCACAGAAGGGAAGAGGTCAGCCATCTCCGCGGGCATGGTGGACTAGGTAAGACATGCAGCTACACTGCACTACATGTACACGGGGGAAGCGAAGACATGGGGGGAACTGGAGACACAGAGGAGGGAGTGGGGACAGAGCGGACACACAGGGGATAGAAAGGGGAACACCTGGGGACACACAGGGGACACCTGGGGACAGAAGGGGGGACACCTAGGGAGTCGGGACAGAAGGTGACACATGGGGGACACAGGAGAACACCAATTGGGGAGAACATTGGAAGATGCTCCTGGAACATGGACGCACCAGGTTTAGTGTATATTTTTTCCCCTGGTTTTGCCCTCTAAACCTAGGTGTGTCTTTTACCTGAAGCGTTTTATATAGTGGAAAATATGGTACATTTGAATAAACATATGTATCTATTTAATGTGACAACCCCCTGACCTTATTGGTGTCAGTTTCGCCGCTCTCCGCCACGGTTTTCATGTTTGTTTGTTTTTTTACATTTAGTAATCTGCTCTTACTTCCCAACATGGCCGCGAACCCGGAATTAATTCCAGGGTCGCCATATTGAAAAAAGGAGCCAATTCATAAATGGAGATAGCATTTGAAAACGCCCGCGGGGAGCGGTGAAACAGATACCAGTAAGGTCAGGTGGTCACATTGAATAGATACATATGTTTATTCTTATGCATTCCGGCATCACACTTCACCATGTTCCGGCTCGCTCTCTGCACTGTGACCAGGCACCAGGAAGACATCAGGGGGCTGGAAAAAGGACCAGGTAAGTAACTATCCTCAATACATGTCCATTCTACTCTCCCGTGGCTGCGTTGTGATGTCATAGGACAGGAGCGCCCCTACAGCAAAGCAGAATGGATATACTGCGCATGCAGTATGTCTGGGTTTGGAGTCGCTGAAGTCGCCCAGGAGAACAGGATTGACTTTAGAGGAGCGGCGGGGTACGGAGTTGAACGGGAGGCGTGGTGAGTATTTGATTATTGCCCCCCTACCCACTACAGCTTCAGATTTTAACAGAGCCTTTCGGGGCTGGTATCCTTTTACCACTTGACCTCCAAGGGTTTTTCACCTTAAAAACCCAGAGCAATTTTCACCTGTCAGCACTCCTTCCATTAATTCGCCTATAACTTTATTACTACTTATCATAACAAAACCATCTATATCTTGGTGGTTTTTTTGCCACCTATTAGGCTTTCTTTGGGGGGTGGGGTTACTTTTTGCTAAGAATTATGTTATGCTAACTGCATTTTAACAGGAAAAGGAAGAAAAAAATTGAAAAAATTCATTATTTCTCAGTTTTCGTCCATTATAGTTTTAAAATAATACATGCTACCATAATAAAACCCACACATTTTATTTGCCCATTTGTCCCGGTTATTGCTACGTTTAAAAATTTTCCCTAGTACAATGTATGGCGCCAGTATTTTATTTGGAAATAAATGTGCATTTTTCAGTTTTGCGTCCATCACTAATTACAAGCCCATAATTTATAAAGTAACTAAAATATACCATCTTGACATACATATTAAAAAAGTTCAATCCCTAAGGTAACTATTCATGTACTTTTTTTTTTAACTGGTTTTTTTTTTTTTTACAAAAAAATGTTGGGGTAGGTATTGGGGAGTGTAGGAGATAAGGGGTTAATTTTAGATGTTAAATGTCTAAATAAAAAAAAAAAGTGTGTAGATGTAATTTTACTATTTGGCCACAAGATGTCCTTGCGCAAAACTTCCGTATCCGTAGTATTACTATGCAAAGAGGAAGTAATGCGTGGATGTGTAAGTATGTGTTTCTTTGAATGGCGGTGCCGTCTAATAGACTGCTGCAGTCATGCATACAGGGACTAGAGATGTTGCGAACTGTTCGCTCGGCGAACATCTCTGGGGCTTTTACTACTTCCGGGTCGCTCTGACCCGGAGTAGTACGCCTGTGCTGCCCGGCGAAGCGCGTCCTAGATCGCGCTCCTGTTGCCGGGCACTCTCTGCGCATGTGCGTGACGTTGTTCATGACGTCACACACATGCGCAGAGAGTGCCCGGCAACAGGAGCACGATCTAGGACGCCCTTCGCCGGGCAGCGCAGGTGTACTACTCCAGGTCAGAGCGACCCGGAAGTAGTAAAAGCCCCATGTATTCAGAGATGTTCGCCGGCGAACGGTTCGGGAACCGTTCGCTACATCTCTAACAGGGACTTAGACCAACTGTGTTCCCATTCATTGATGTCCTGGCTAACGATTAGCATCAGTGGGGGGGTGAGCAGAACGTAAGAGGGCAAGAGGGAAGGGACGTAGTAGCTATGTCCCTGCATAGAGATATGGCATTTTGCAGGGACATACTGTAGTTACTCGTCCCGGGGTAGGGGAAGTGGTTAAATAACATTTAATATGTACTAATACTGTATTATGTGATTATGTTTGTAACTAAATGTGAATCCATCTCTGCACCTTTTTTTCTTTTGTTTTATCACCACTATGCATTGTTATCCCTGACGCTGGCCTTTGTAGTCTACTCTTGTCCAGTTACATTTCACTTAAAATTTCCTGTAAAGGATACCTGAGGTGACATGTGACATGATGAGATAGGCCTGGTGCACACCAAAAACCGCTAGCAGATCCGCAAAACGCTAGCGGTTTTTGAAGCGTTTTTTCTTATTATTATGAAGCGTTTTGTGTAGCGTTTTTTGTGTAGCAGATTACAGATATTGTTACAGTAAAGCTGTTACTGAACAGCTACTGTAACAAAAACGCCTGGAAAACCGCTCTGATCTGGCGTTTTATCAAGCATTTTGCGTTTTTCCTATACTTAACATTGGAGGCAGAAACGCCTCCGAAATCCAAAAAACGCTGCTGCAGCCCGGTTCATCGCTCGTCCCGATATTGCACGCCCTAACCGCGCATCTGATCGAGCACGTCAGCCCTACATCTTGCAGCTTGTCCGATCGATGCATGTGACCGATTTCAGCCCAAAAGTGGATTGGGCATGCTAATGGTGGCACCGATTTTCATCTGATTCAATTATAATAATCTAACCGGATGGTGAATCGCCTGCCAAGTCACCTTGGACGCCGCAATGCACATGCTGCTTCCTCTGTGGGCATCCTCCGTCCGGCGTACGTTAAAAAGGGGCGCTGGGAAAAAAGGGCGCGGGGTTTTAAACGATAAACATGGATAACGTTTAAAAATATAATGTACTATATTTCGTTTAAATATTCGTTTTTATAAAGTTATAAATCATTAAATAATGTTCATGAAATTGGCAATTGTGAAAACGTTAATCTTCCGTTTAAAAAGTGAAATGTATAATAACGTTTAAAAAAAAATTAGTAAGTAACTGTCACGGACGATTGCGGGGACGCAGGCGCGTCCTGGAACCGCCCGTGAAGAAAAGAACGATCGCACTCGATTCCTGCATCGATTGCGCTTCAAATCGATACAATCCGGGTTGAGTGTGTAGGGGCAGCTGCAGTCTTTTCTCAGCAGAGAGAGAGCCCCAGCCTAAATGCTGGTTGGCCCTTTTGATATGCTAATGAGCCTGGGCCCAGAGAGTCCCTGGCTTCAAGCTGTGCTGATGGCCCATCCATCAGGTATAAGGTGACAAACACCATGACAGAACCAATTTAGAGTGAGGAAACTCAGACACTCCGGCTCCTTTTCCCAGCAGGGAGCCGACATGTGGCTTGCTGCTGCCAACTTCAAAGAACCTTTGCCTGGGAATGACCTGGTATAAATCCCAGGGGTCTCTCATATTCCATAAACTGCTATATGTATCATATTTTCTGTGTTGCCAGGCTGGCAGACCCTCCAAACTAACAGAGCAGGTAGGGCCCTGCCTGGCGTTGGTTCTGAGAACATTTCAGAACCTTCTGAGGTAAAGACTGCCCGTTAGGCAGTTCAACAGTGCCCTAGTGGTACCACAGGGGTCCCACCCCTCATGTTTGGTATCAGACTGCTGGGTACATCGAGGCAGACCTGAAAATATTAGTAAATCTGCCCTGACCTGTACGGTTCTGTGAGATAGAGCCCATATATGGTTAAGGCATGATTTCTGGTCTCCAGGACAAGGACAGGACTCATCTCATGTTCTAAGGGGGTGTGTGGGCCCGCCCTCACTTCCTCCTACTGAATCAGGGGCATAAGAATGGGAGAGGAGCCAACCTCAGGGTCCTCCACTCTGAAACATCTTGAACTCTTCAGATGCCAGCTTGAGGATATGCTGGCATCCACCTGGTCTGAACTCTGAACTCTGGACTTTGAAACCAAGGACTTTATGATTCTTCCCACAATAAGGACATCTTCCCAGGAACTAAGTATTTTTCTCCCTTCTTTTATTTTTCATACTGGCTATTACTGTTTAATAATTGTCTGTATATATTAATTATTTATATTGCGTGAATAAACGACTTTCTCCAAGTCATTCACTTTCCGCTACCCTGCTTATCAGCACACACACAGAAATGATCCCGGGTCTCTGAAGATACGCTACTGTTTGTTGTTGTTGGCTAGACAGAATATCGTGTGTTAACCGTTTTATTCGCAGGACTAGTCAGTTAGTGAGTTCCTCTGTCTCAGGAAACAGAGGTGGTGGCAGATCCCATGAACTAGTGTGTGAGTTGTAATCACCCGTGTCTCACAGGCTCCCTTCTGAGTTGTCTGCGGCTAATTCTTAACGGTTCCTGCGCATTGACTGCGACCAGAGTTCGCACGATCTGTGCGCTGGCACCGTTTAGAAGGCTAAGTGCGGTCAGCCACAAGGGCTCCTGTGACAGTGTTAGGCAGCGGTTGGGACCTGTGTTGTGCTGAAAGTATCTAAGATAGCGCTAGCGCTATCAAGAAACGAACTAATTCGTTGGTGTAGCTGGAAGGCAATATATTTTTTATATATACAGAGAAACTGTGTAGCCAGTACCCCTTCCCCAAAGTTTTATTTTATTTGGCATGGAAATGTCCGGGAACTACCAGAACATGTGCCTAGCATACCTGGAAAATCTTTGCGAAGAGAGGGGCATTGGCATCCTCCGCAAGACAAAACGGGACCTGATAGCAGACTTGTCCAGATGGGATGCCCAGCAACTGCGGGAGCCGGGAGTGTCCGCTGAGGTGGATACCAGCCCATCTGACAATCAAGGGGAACCAGAGGCTGAAGATCTTAGGCGTACAGAGGTTGAGCATCCTGCGGGCAACAGTTACGCCAGAGACTGTCAGTGTGGACCCCAATCCCAGAATTTCTGAAAGTACTCGCCTGGAACCGGCCAGTACTGGACTGTCCGTTTGTACTGATCCGCTAATGCAGCAGGCATTACAAAAGCTGATGGACACTGACCTGGACAAGTACCTGCAGTACATGCGTGAGGAGCGCCAATCTGCGGAACGCAATGCTGCTGCTGCTGCAGAACGCCACGCAGAGAGGGAGGCCGCTGCTGCAGAACGCCACGCGGAGAGGGATGCCGCTGAGCGGGAGCGCCAACGACAGCATGAGCTCAACATGGCAAAGGTTCAACAGGCCAGCCGGAGTTCACCGCCCAGCCTCCCTGCTGAAGGAGCTGCAGCACCCGTAAGTGCAAAATTTAAGTTTGCTAATATTGAAAAAGACACAGACATTGACTTGTTTTTGCGGTCTTTTGAAAAAGCATGCCGTCAGTATCGTCTGTCCCAAGACCAGTGGGCCAGACATCTGACACCTTTGCTGCGCTACAAAGCGCTTGATGCCTTCGCAGAATTGCCTGCGGAGAAGGATAATGATTATGCTGCTATAAAAGACGCTATCGTTACTAAGTACCAGCTGACGCCAGAAGCCTATCGGAAAAAGTTTAGGGCCTGGCAGAAAAAGTCTTCTGATTCGTACCGAGATGTGGCCAGCAGCTTGCTCACCACACTCCGCCAGTGGACGCTAGGCCTCACCAAAGGGTCTTATGGCGTCCTGGAGGACTTGATAGTCCTCGAACAATTTCTGAACATTTGCCCTGCTGATGTACGACAGTTTGTGTTAGAACGCAGGCCGGCTTCAGCCACTGTCGCTGCAGACCTTGCTGAGACTTTTGCAACTACCCGGGTGGCTGATACCCGCAGAACTGTCCCATCCAGCTGGAGAGGAGGTCAGCCCAATACCTCGGCAGACCCTCCTGCCCCTGTGAGCCGTCCGCCACAGAGGCCACCCAGCGCAGCTGCTGCACCCAGGCCTGCAGCGCCTGGAGAGGTCACCTGTCACTACTGCCGCCAGCCCGGACACATGAAATTCGACTGTCCGGAGCGGAGACAGACACCACCAGCACCTGGATCATCTGCATCACCTGCACCTCACCCACAGCAGAGGCAACCCGCCAGCGAACCACAGCCTGGATCATCAGATTTTGTCCTGTTTGCACGCGGACAGGAAATCCGCGACCGAACCGACCAGCAGCAACTTGTTAGAGTGAACGGCAAAGTTGTCACCGGATTTCGAGACACCGGAGCTGACATCACGTTAGTTCACTCACATCTTGTGCCAAAGGAGAGCATCAGCTCCAGCCGATCCCTTGCCCTTACTGGAGTAGAGGGCACCCTTTTCCACATAGCCCACGCAAGAGTGAAGCTGGATTGGGGAGTGGGAGGGGTCCACGAAAGGGTTGTTGGGGTTATGAAGGATCTCCCAGTCCCTGTGTTGCTGGGGACTGATTTGGGCAAGCTTGTGTCCTACTATGAACCTGCCACGACCGCCTTGTCGCTCACGGAAGGAGATGGACTCTCCACCCACCACCAGGTACTTTATACACTTGGGGGAGCACCAGGGGGAGGTGGGTTGAATGTGCCCAGTTCAAGGGTACCAGGTTCAATAGTGCCTGCTTCAAAGGCACCTGAGTTTGATGTACAGGCTGTCTGTTGTGATGATGCTGTAACTGTACCTGAGTTTACTGTACAACCTGTCTGTAATGAAAAAATGTCTATACCTGTCAATGCCATTACTGCATGCAATGATGATTTGAGTAATGTCCGTCTGTGCCATTCTGACAGTGTACCTGTGCTAGCAGTACCGCGCAGCTGCACTGCTCAGAACCCGAGCTCAGAACAGGTGGAGGGGGTTCCGGCCTCCTCCCCCTCCTCTGACCGCAGGGATGAGACCTTTCAGCCGCTGGCCTCGTGTGACATGAGCCAGTTGGCTGAAACTGACAGCGCCATATTCTCAGCCGCACTACAAAGTGACCCAAGCCTGGAGGTGCTTAGGCAGCAAGCCGCTGAGCCCCTCGCAGACGGGGCCGCTTTCAAGGTGTACTGGGAAGGTGGGAGACTGTACAGTGAGTCTGTACAGCCCCCTACAGGTAGATCCCACGCGGATACCAAGTGGCTTGTGGTCCCGAGTGCGTTCAGGGGACATGTGCTGAAATCCGCACATGGTAATCCTCTGACAGGGCACTCGGGTGTCCGCAAGACACTCGCCGGTATTCGGAAACAGTTTTATTGGCCCCGGATGAACAGGGATGTAGCCAACTACTGCAGGGCATGTGCCGTCTGTCAGGAGCTGGGAAGGTCCAGGGATTCCCGCGGGATTCCCTTAGGTCCACAGCCACTCAGCAGGGGAACCCTGCGTGGGCTGGCTGTTGACCTAACCAACCCACTGCCCGTTGTCAGCAGTCTCGGCAGACACCACGTCCGACTGCAGTGGCGCAAACGCCCTGTCCAGAACGGTCCATGTTGGGTCAACCCTGCGGGTAGCAGACCGCGACCGGTCCAGGGGAACCGAGCCACAGGCTCCAATAGGTCTTCCCGCCGTACCGGCAACTCGAGGCCCGTCAGCCAGGTTAGCGGCGCCGCCACACATCTTGCGGATGAGTGGCTAAGCCACGGACAAGGGGGAGGGCTGTCACGGACGATTGCGGGGACGCAGGCGCGTCCTGGAACCGCCCGTGAAGAAAAGAACGATCGCACTCGATTCCTGCATCGATTGCGCTTCAAATCGATACAATCCGGGTTGAGTGTGTAGGGGCAGCTGCAGTCTTTTCTCAGCAGAGAGAGAGCCCCAGCCTAAATGCTGGTTGGCCCTTTTGATATGCTAATGAGCCTGGGCCCAGAGAGTCCCTGGCTTCAAACTGTGCTGATGGCCCATCCATCAGGTATAAGGTGACAAACACCATGACAGAACCAATTTAGAGTGAGGAAACTCAGACACTCCGACTCCTTTTCCCAGCAGGGAGCCGACATGTGGCTTGCTGCTGCCAACTTCAAAGAACCTTTGCCTGGGAATGACCTGGTATAAATCCCAGGGGTCTCTCATATTCCATAAACTGCTATATGTATCATATTTTCTGTGTTGCCAGGCTGGCAGACCCTCCAAACTAACAGAGCAGGTAGGGCCCTGCCTGGCGTTGGTTCTGAGAACATTTCAGAACCTTCTGAGGTAAAGACTGCCCGTTAGGCAGTTCAACAGTGCCCTAGTGGTACCACAGGGGTCCCACCCCTCATGTTTGGTATCAGACTGCTGGGTACATCGAGGCAGACCTGAAAATATTAGTAAATCTGCCCTGACCTGTACGGTTCTGTGAGATAGAGCCCATATATGGTTAAGGCATGATTTCTGGTCTCCAGGACAAGGGCAGGACTCATCTCATGTTCTAAGGGGGTGTGTGGGCCCGCCCTCACTTCCTCCTACTGAATCAGGGGCATAAGAATGGGAGAGGAGCCAACCTCAGGGTCCTCCACTCTGAAACATCTTGAACTCTTCAGATGCCAGCTTGAGGATATGCTGGCATCCACCTGGTCTGAACTCTGAACTCTGGACTTTGAAACCAAGGACTTTATGATTCTTCCCACAATAAGGACATCTTCCCAGGAACTAAGTATTTTTCTCCCTTCTTTTATTTTTCATACTGGCTATTACTGTTTAATAATTGTCTGTATATATTAATTATTTATATTGCGTGAATAAACGACTTTCTCCAAGTCATTCACTTTCCGCTACCCTGCTTATCAGCACACACACAGAAATGATCCCGGGTCTCTGAAGATACGCTACTGTTTGTTGTTGTTGGCTAGACAGAATATCGTGTGTTAACCGTTTTATTCGCAGGACTAGTCAGTTAGTGAGTTCCTCTGTCTCAGGAAACAGAGGTGGTGGCAGATCCCATGAACTAGTGTGTGAGTTGTAATCACCCGTGTCTCACAGGCTCCCTTCTGAGTTGTCTGCGGCTAATTCTTAACGGTTCCTGCGCATTGACTGCGACCAGAGTTCGCACGATCTGTGCGCTGGCACCGTTTAGAAGGCTAAGTGCGGTCAGCCACAAGGGCTCCTGTGACAGTAACCCTCCCTGTACTTACCCCTAGCCCCTAGACCCCCGTATTGGTGCCTAAACCTAAGACCCCCCTGGTGGTGCCTAAACCTAAGACCCCCCTGGTGGTGCCTAACCCCTAGACCCCCGTATTGGTGCCTAAACCTAAGATCCCCCTGGTGGTGCCTAAACCTAAGACTCCCCTGATGGTGCCTAAACCTAAGACCCCCCCTGGTGGTGCCTAAACCTAAGACCCCCCTGATGGTGCCTAAACCTAAGACCCTCCTTAGTGATCACTGTATTGTGTGTAGAATAATGTTTTAGAAACAGTAAGGAATAAAATATACTGTATTACAATTTACGTTACGTACTGATCGCTTTATTTTGTGAATAATAATGTTTTACAAACAGTAAGGGATAACATTTAAAATAATGTTTTATTGAAATAGGAAACATAATCATCACAAGCAGTTATAAAACATTAAAAATCTTCGGGCGCCCTTGGAAAACGTTATTATTCTCGGGGCGCCCTTTTTTCCCGTTCGGCGCCCAGTAAACGATATTTATTATGGGAGTGAATGGCGGCGCCCGATTTGTTCACTAGCCTCCTGCGCCCTTTTTTACTGTTACCCTCCGTCCGTGCTTGTATGGAAGACACCGTGTCACTCAATGCGCTGACTCCCGCCGTCCAACCAAGGAGAGTCAGCACTTAATGGGCGGTCCTGAGGTCTTTGCCAGCCAATCGTTGCGGAAGGCAGCGCTCGACCACGTGGTGACACAGTGACGTGCGGACTGGCAGTTATCCCAGCCAGTCAGCGTGCAGGCTATAATTTCAACTTGGAGCGGAAGATCAGCAGCACACATTTAAGGCTGGTTATCCCAGTAGGGCAACGGTGCGAGGAGCCGCTCACACACGTGTTGACACTGAATGGACCGGATCAGTGAATAATGGCGCACAGTGCCTATGCATACAAATGGCGCCGCATTAAAAAGATACGCTTATCGCTATTTATCGTTAGTACTGCATAATAATGGCGCACAGGGAAAAAAGAAGAAAAACGGCACACACTAACGTTATTTATCAATAGTGCCGTTCATTTGCCAAACAACAGACGTTATTGCCCACAGTAACGTTATTTATCAATAGCGCCCTACATAAGCCAAACTGCAGAAGTTATTTAACTGCAAAACGGTGAATGGATTTAATGTACCACTGTCAAGGTTGGGGTTAGGCACCACTGGGGGGGAGTCTTAGGGTTAGGCACCACCAGGGGGGTGGTTAGGGTTAGGCACCACCAGGGGGGTGGTTAGGGTTAGGCACCACCAGGGGGGTGGTTAGGGTTAGGCACCACCAGAGGGGTGGTTAGGGTTAGGCACCACCGGGGGGGGGGGGGGGTTAGGGATAGGTACAGAGAGGGTTCTGTGTGTTAACGCTAAATAACAATAAGGCTTTAACGTTAAATAACAATAAGGCTTTAACGTTAAATAGCGATAAGCGGCAAACGGATTAGCAGCAACACCGTGCGCCATTATTCGCAGGCGCTATTTTCAGATGGATCCGAATGGACAGCATGGAGCAACAAACAGATTCTGTGTCAGAAGCGGATGCACCTGAGCAGACTGTTATGCTCCACAGGTATTGTGACTCTCCTCACCTCTGATACTGAGGTTTATAGGTGATAGGTTAATTATTTATCAGGCTGTTTTTTGCGTCTTTCCAGGGAGCCAAGCATACTGGTAAAGCTGATACAGTAGATGTAAGAGATGAGATGTTAAATTGCCATCGGAGCAGGGCTGGATTTACCATAAGGCACTGTAGGCAAGTTGCCTACAGGCGCCTGATGATGGAAAGGAGGCTCACTTCCCTCCCCAAGCTCCTCCCTCCCAGCTTCCCTATGCAGAGTCCTGTTGAGAGTGTGAATGAGAGGTTACTCAACCTGCTCTCGGCATTCCACTGATGAGAGCTCCCTTCAGTCAGTGGAACCTCTAGCTACTGAGGTTTCTATAGCTACCTAATACTTGGAGGCCCCTCTAGCTACTTGATTTGAGGGTACTACTGGATAATGAATACTAAGGGGCACCTGTAGCTGCATACGTTAAAAAGGGGCGCTGGGAAAAAAGGGCGCCGGGTTTTTAACGATAAGCATGGATAACGTTTAAAAATGTATTGTACTGTATTTCGTTTAAAATTAATGTTTTTTAAAGTTATAAATCATTAAATAATGTGCATGAAATCGGCCATTGTAAAAACGTTAATCTTTCGTTTAAATACTGAAACGTATAATAACGTTAAAAAAAAATAAATTAGTAAGTAACCCTCCCTGTACCTACCCCTAACCCCTAGACCCCCCTGTTGATGCCTAAACCTAAGACCCCCCCTGTTGGTGCCTAAGTAACCCTCCCTGTACCTACCCCTAACCCCTAGACCCCCCTGTTAGTGCCTAAACCTAAGACCCCCCTGTTGGTGCCTAAACCTAAGACCCCCCTGTTGGTGCCCAAACCTAAGACCCCCCTGTTGGTGCCTAAACCTAAAACCCCCCTGTTGGTGCCTAAACCTAAGACCCCCCTGTTGGTGCCTAAACCTAAGACCCCCCTTTTGGTGCCTAAACCTAAGACCCCCTGTTGGTGCCTAAACCTAAGACCCCCCCTGTTGGTGCCTAAACCTAAGACCCCCCTGTTGGTGCCTAAACCTAAGACCCCCCTGTTGGTTTTTTCGTTTAAAAATAATGTTAAAAAAAATGTACTGTTTTTCGTTTAAAAATAATGTTTGAAAAAAAATATTGTACTGTTTTTCGTTTAAAAATAATATTTAAAAATGTATAAATCATTAAATAATGTGTAATCATGAGAAGCAGTAATAAAACATTAAGTCTCCGGGCGCCGCTTTTAAAACGTTATTTTTCACCGGCGCCCTTTTTTCCTATCGGGCGCCCATTAAACGATATTTATTATAGGAGTGAATGGCGGCGCCCGATTTGTCCACTAGCCTCAGGCGCCCGAATTTACTGTTTCCCCTGTAGCTACCTATGACAGGCAAGGGAAGTAAGGGAGAAGTGACAACTGGGCCAGCCAGCACACTTGTGGTGCAGTTCGCAGGGGTTTGTAGGTTCAAACCAAGACATCTGTGCCTATAGGCTCCTATGAGGTAAAACCGGGCCTGCGTCGGGGTATAATAGATCTCAGTGACAGTGAACAAAGTGTTTAGCTCAGAAGCACCCTCCACAGACCCCTGACACTAATGTAACCAACAGGGCCATGACAGACCTTGTGAAAACAATGAAGAATTAATTATCTTCTACTTTTGCTGCTGGATTCTGAAGCCTTTTTCAAAAATAAAAAAAGATACTCCCCTAAGGAGAGCGAATGCTCTGGGTCCTATAGAGCCTTCCCGTACTCCTGCTGGTCTCCGCGTTCCCTGCAGGCTCCCGTTAGCAGTCCATGACCAGTTTGGTCTGGCACATTCACGTGTGCGCAGTACAGAGGTGCCGGTCTTTGGAAGCCCGAGCATTTCCAAAGATTGCCAAAGTCTCCCACGGTGGGAGAATCAAACCGTGGAGCCTGGGGAGAACGAGGACACCGCGAGGGAACGGGTAAGCTCTATAGGACCCAGAGCCATCCCTCTCCTTAGGTAAGTATCATTTTTTATTTTAAAACAGGCTTCAGATTCACTTTAAGGGCCCTTTCACACCAGAGGGATTTTTCGGCGTTTTAACTCCACGGCCGAAGTTGGCGTTTTGCTAGGTAAAAGAAAGTCCATAGACTTTCATTTTACCTTTCACATCTAACTCGGCGTTTTGGAGCGTTACGTTTCAACGCTCCCAGGAGCTTTTTCAGGGCAGTTTACAGTAGTGTTGGGCGAACAGTGTTCGCCACTGTTCGGGTTCTGCAGAACATCACCCTGTTCAGGTGATGTTCGAGTTCGGCCGAACACCTGACGGTGCTCAGCCAAACCGTTCGGCCACATGGCCGAACTAAGAGTGCATGGCCGAACGTTCCCCGAACGTTCGGCTAGCGCTGTGATTGGCCGAACGGGTCACGTGGTTCGGACCCGAACGCGCTCTGATTGGCCGAACTGTCACGTGGTTCGGGTAAATAAATACCCGAACCACGTCATATCTCCGCCATTTGTCTGTGGGTTTAGCTTTGGGTAGGCAGGCAGGGTAGTTCGCGCTCCAGCCACGCTAGCCAGGGTCCCCCCTGTCATTGTGTCGCTGCTGGGAACAGTAGTACACCGCTCGCTCAGCCACACTATATAGCATTCTGTTTACTGCCACTCTGTGTACCTCGCTCAGCCACATTATATAGCATTCTGTTCACTGTTCTGTGTCTGCTGGGAATAGTGGTACACCGCTCGCTCAGCCACACTATATAGCATTCTGTTTACTGTTCTGTGTCTGCTGGGAATAGTGGTACACCGCTCGCTCAGCCACACTATATAGCATTCTGTTTACTGTTCTGTGTCTGCTGGGAATAGTGGTACACCGCTCGCTCAGCCACACTATATAGCATTCTGTTTACTGTTCTGTGTCTGCTGGGAATAGTGGTACACCGCTCGCTCAGCCACACTATATAGCATTCTGTTCACTGTTCTGTGTCTGCTGGGAATAGTGGTACACCGCTCGCTCAGCCACACTATATAGCATTCTGTTTACTGTTCTGTGTCTGCTGGGAATAGTGGTACACCGCTCGCTCAGCCACACTATATAGCATTCTGTTTACTGTTCTGTGTCTGCTGGGAATAGTAGTACACCGCTCGCTCAGCCACACTATATAGCATTCTGTTTACTGCCACTCTGTGTACCTCGCTCAGCCACATTATATAGCATTCTGTTCACTGTTCTGTGTCTGCTGGGAATAGTGGTACACCGCTCGCTCAGCCACACTATATAGCATTCTGTTTACTGTTCTGTGTCTGCTGGGAATAGTAGTACACCGCTCACCCGCCACTGTATAGCATTGTGCTCTGTGTCGCTGCTGGGAATAGTGGTACACCGCTCACCCGTCACTGTATAGCATTGTGCTCTGTGTCGCTGCTGGGAATAGTGGTACTGTATAGCATTTCTGTACTGCCACTGTACTGCTGCCAGTCAGCGTGTACTGTAAGGATAAGTGAAATGAGGAAGAAATCCGGTGAAAGAGGGAGGGGCAAGGGAAGAGGTGTTTTCCCTGACGGTTCACGTACAGGCCACAGGGGAGCACCCAAGAAAACCCACTCAATACCGCCCATGTTGTCCAGGACAACAACCCTCACAAATCCAAAAGAACAGGACCAGATAATTACTTGGATGACCTCTCAAGCGTCCAGCAGTGGGTTAAGCAGCACCAGCACATCACGCACGAGGTCCGAGTCCTCAGCCAGTTACAAGGAGCCAGTGGGCACAAAGCTGACACAACCGGCAGCGACACCATGCACACAACTGCCAGATAACCAGTCCGATGAATTACCTCAGGACACAATGGGGTATTCGCAGGAGCTATTCCCAGCCCAACAAACTTCCACCTTTCAAAGGTCAATGGAGGAACAGCCAGAAATGTTGTGCCTGGATTCACAACCGTTAACTGTGGGAAATGCACCGCGCACTGAAATACAAGGCGAGTCCGAGGAGGACTCGGAAACCCAAATCCCAGAGCAATTTGGGCAGGAGGGGTTGCAATTGCAGGAGGTCGGCCGACAAGATCTGGAAGACGACGTTGGAGTGTGCTGCGCAGAGGTTGTTGTGGGGAGCTCTACTCCACGGCGGCGGCCCACAATGACATATGACGAGTTTGAGGAGATGGAAGAGGAGGGTATGGACAATGTGGACAGAGACCCAGATTTTGTTTGTGAACGAGAACATCGCCGTCGTAGCAGCAGCACAGATGAGTCTGTTGAAGAACCCACTGCTGCACGAGTTCGCCTTGTGCCACAAGGTAGGCGGCGCGCAATTTCAGGCACCACAAGCGTGGAAGTTCAAGTGAGAGGCAAAAGAGGAGCAAACAGAAATCGCCAGCAAGGAGGCAGGTGCTCCAAAGTCTGGGCTTTCTTTGAAGACTGCACTGAGGATGTTACCATGGCGATTTGCAAGGTGTGCAAGACCCGCCTGAGCAGGGGGAAAAGTATTAACAACCTCTCCACCACCAGCATGAGCCGTCACATGCTATCCAAACATCCCACTCTGTGGGCAAACGCGTCAGGACAGGGTACCAGCAACAACACTGCCTCCCTTGGGTTCACCAGACTCACCACCAGACCCGCCTCAGCAGCAGCAGTAGCCCAGCCATTGCGTGGTTCACAACATTCACAAACATCAGACGACGCTGACACTGTCACTTTCCGGAGTAGTGCTCTTGAGGTCTCCCAGTGTTCATCAAACACAACAACCAACAGCCCTTCCGTGTGCAGCGCTACGGTTCAGTTGTCTGTGTCGGAGATGTTTGAGCGCAAGAGGAAATTGCCAGCAAATGACCCCCGGGCCGTGGCAGTAACAGCCAGCATAGCCAAGCTTCTGGCCTGCGAAATGCTGCCATATCGAGTGGTGGAGACAAACAGCTTCAAGGGCATGATGTCAGTGGCCATCCCACGTTACGTGGTTCCCAGCCGCTACCACTTTGCGCGCTCTGCAGTGCCTGAGTTGCATGAGCACGTGGTCAGCAAAATAACCCGAAGCTTGAAGAATGCAGTTGCCTGCAAGGTTCACCTCACCACTGACACCTGGACGAGTGCGTTCGGCCAGGGTCGATACATCTCCCTTACCGCGCACTGGGTGAACCTTGTGGAGCCTGGCAGCGATTCCTCACCTGCTACGGCACGGGTGTTGCCCACGCCACAAACAGCTGCACCGCCGTCCCTCCCACTGGATAACAACAGCAGCACCTACCTCTCTGACTCCTTCTCCTCCAACGCATCTCAAAGCTGTACCTCATCCGGAAACGCTAACCCAGCAGCAGTAGGATCGTGGAAGCAGTGCAGCACAGCTGTTGGCATGCGTCAGCAAGCGTTGCTGAAGCTAATCTGCCTTGGGGATAAGCAGCACACAGGGGAGGAAATTTGGAGGGGAATAAAGGAACAGACGGATTTGTGGCTGGCACCGCTGGACCTGAAACCGGGCATGGTTGTGTGTGATAATGGGAGTAATCTCATTCGCGCTTTAAGGTTGGCTAAGCTGACACACATCCCTTGCCTGGCGCACGTGATGAACCTAGTAGTTCAGCGGTTCCTGAGGACATACCCAGGCGTGGACAATCTTCTGTTGAAGGTGCGTCGAGTGGCCAAACATTGTAGAAATTCCAGTACTGCTTCGGGGGCACTCGCCAAGATGCAGGAGCGCTTCAATCTCCCCCACCATCGCTTGCTGTGTGATGTCCCTACGCGCTGGAATTCTACGCTGCACATGCTAGCCCGCTTTTGCGAGCAGAAGAGTGCAGTGGTCCAGTACATGACGGCGCAGTACCGAGGCGCATCCGGCCAGCTGCCAAGCTTCTGTGGATCCGATTGGGCCAACATGTTGGACCTCTGCCAAGTCCTCCAAAATTTTGAGCAATCCACGTTGCTTGTGAGCAGTGACAACTCTTCAGTCAGCATTACCATACCACTGCTGTGTTTACTGAAGAGGTCGATGTTAAAAATCAAGGAAACAGCTGTCATGATGCAACTGGGGGAATCTGAAGGAGAAAACGATCAGCGTGATGGTACCAACATCAGGCCATCCGCCTCAGGGAACGCTGGCCCCAGCAGCTATGACGAAGAAGAGGAGGAGGAACAGCTGGAGTTGGAGCAGGAATTTCATGCCACCACTGACGAGGGCCAGAGCGGTGCACGTTGGACTTCCACAATTCAACGCGAATGGTCAGCAGAAGCAGACCAGAAGGAAGGTGACGACTATGATGCATCACAACAACTATCACAACGCTCACAAGAGGATGATGAGGATTCTGGTAGGACTCTGGCACACATGGCTCAATTCATGCTAGACTGCATTGAACGTGACCCACGCATTGTGCGCATTCTGGACAACACCAATTACTGGGTTTATACCCTTCTGGATCCACGGTACAAACACAATGTTCCAAAACTGCTTGAAGAAAGAGTCAGACAGGTCAAAATGGAAGAATACCAGCAGGCCCTTGTGGAGACTTTAGAGAGGAGATTGACATCCTCCCCCTCCTCTAGCCAGTTGTACGCAGACAGACTGACTTCCGCAAACCCAGGACGACTAGGAGGGCAGCAAACAACGCAAGCCGCAGCTAGTACCCAAAAGGGAACGGTATCGGCAGTGTCCTTGGAGTGGGAAAATTTTCTGACACCCATGCAGCAGCAGCCCACTGAACAGCAAGCGTGCAGATCCACCTCCAACACCGATCGCCTGGAGAAGATGGTCAAGGACTACATGTCAGATGACGTAGCTGTGTCGAACAATCCATCTGCACCCTTCAACTATTGGGTATCGAAGCTAGACACCTGGCACGAACTGGCAATGTACGCAATAGAGGTGCTGGCTTGCCCGGCAGCCAGCGTTATGTCGGAACGCTGTTTCAGTGCTGCCGGAGGCATCGTCACAGATCGGCGTATCCGCCTCTCTACAGAAAATGCAGACCGTCTGACTCAAATTAAAATTAATCAATCCTGGATTGGAAATGACTACGCAACACTCCAGGACCCCAACCAAGTAACATGACCAATGAACATCTGGGATGGTGTAGCGTTTCCGGTCCCTGTTTATTGAACCTCTCATCTGTATTACATTTATGACTGCATGGCGGCAAAAAGCATTGCTGCTATATCCGCACGCTTTTTGTCCTCATGCAAGGCCTGGGTTGTTGTGTCTCAAAAACCGTGGCCTTCTCCTCCTGCGCCTGCTCCTGTTTCATCACGTCTGCTGCTGCTGGGTTAGCGTTGCCGCGTGGTCCCTGTTTATTGAACCACTTATCTTTATTACATTTATGACTGCATGGCGGTACAAAGCATGCTATCCGCACGCTTCTTGCCCTCATGCAAGGCCTGGGTTGTTGTGTCTCACAAAGCGTGGCCTTCTCCTCCTGCGCCTCCTCCTGTTCCATCACGTCTGCTGCTGCTGGGTTAGCGTTGCCGCGTGGTCCCTGTTTATTGAACCACTTATCTTTATTACATTTATGACTGCATGGCGGTAAAAAGCATGCTATCCGCACGCTTTTTGTCCTCATGCAAGGCCTGGGTTGTTGTGTCTCACAAAGCGTGGCCTTCTCCTCCTGCGCCTCCTCCTGTTCCATCACGTGTGCTGCTGCTGCTGCTGCTGGGTTAGCGTTGCCGGTCCCTGTTTATGGAACCTCTTATCTTTATTACATTTATGACTGCATGGCGGTACAAAGCATGCTATCCGCACGCTTCTTGCCCTCATGCAAGGCCGGGGTTGTTGTGTCTCACAAAGCGTGGCCTTCTCCTCCTGCGCCTCCTCCTGTTCCATCACGTGTGCTGCTGCTGGGTTAGCGTTACCGGTCCCTTTTCCTGGAACCTCTTATATGTATTACATTTATGACTGCATGCCGACAAAAAACATGTTACCTGTGCAAAGAAAACAGACATTTCCCGCATTTAAAAGACAGTTTTCCCTTTGAAACTTTAAAATCGATTTTCTCAAAAACTATAAGCTGTTTTTGCTAATTTTTTTTTTCCTCTTGTACCCACTCCCAAGGTGCACATACCCTGTAAATTTGGGGTATGTAGCATGTAAGGAAGCTTTACAAACCACAAAAGTTCGGGTCCCCATTGACTTCCATTATGTTCGGAGTTCGGGTCGAACACCCGAACATCGCGGCCATGTTCGGCCTGTTCGGCCCGAACCCGAACATCTAGATGTTCGCCCAACACTAGTTTACAGCCGAAGTTGGCTGTTGGCGTTTCAATGATAGTCAATGGAAAACGCCAACTTCAGCGTTTTCAAAGCCTTTTCAAAGCGTTTTACAGCTATCTTGTTCACTTATTTTTATAGAAGAAAAAAAAAAGGACGTTTTCATATGGGCTGTAAAACTCTTTCAAAACGCTTTGAAAACGCTATGTATTGGAGTTAAGCAAAAGGCTGACTTTCAGCCTTTTCTACCGCAGCCTCTAGTGTGAAAGAGCCCTAAAGAGAACCTGAACTGAAAATAAAAAGTCAAAATAACCATACACAGCTTATACTTACCTCCCATGTACTCTATTACTCAATCTCTTTCTCCTCTCCTGCATCCCATTTGTCCACTGTGATCAATGGAATTCTCCATCCTTCATTTTAAAAATGCCCATTATTCCATAACAGCTTCCTGGTCAGCACTCTGTTAAACTGTAATATCTCCCACTTGAGCCATAGGGAAACATGGACATTACCTTGTACATTCAGTTGTAACTGACAGCTACTGAAATATAACTGACAGCAACTGGTATATTTCAGTTCTGACAAAATATTGTCAGAACTGGAAGGGATCACTGTAAGAAGAAAATGGTGAGCTTCTACGAGGAACTGACAGCGAGGTAAGTATGCAATATTCATTTGCAGCTACGTCATGTGTTTATTTTAAATAATTTTCCTCGCTTCAGGTTCCCTTTAAGGTCTGCCTTTCCTGCGCCTGCACAGCCTGTGTTAGAGCAGGTTCAGCAACAGCAGCCTTCTATTGAGGATAGTCAGGTTAATCCTGATATATCCATAGTCCCTGCTTATTAAAGTGTACAGGCCCAGGTTCAGTCACTTGACCATATGACAACAGAGTGTTTTCAAACACAATCTCAGATGCAAATCCAGCCACCATCTCAATTAGTTATAGAAAGAACTCTGAGTTCGTGAGCCCTAACCCAGTATCTGAGGAGGAGTATGAGGAGTGTTAAGCTGGCCACTAACGATATAATCTTTTTCATCTAATCTTACCATTTCTATGTAATATAAGGTAACTGCCTACATTATCCATTCAATATTTTACTCAGTTTACCCTTGTACTCAGGGCTGGCGCTACCATAGAGGCAAAGGAGGCAGCTGCCCCAGGGCCCCAGAGCTTGTAGGGGCCCCCAGTGGCTACAAGAGGAAAAAAAAATTCAAATCGGCCTTATAGTTTTTGAGAAAATCGATTTTAGAGTTTCAAAGGACAAAAAATACACATTTAAAAACCTGCCGAATTTAATGGTTAATAGCAAATCCACCTTAAATGCTAGAAACCCTAAATTTGCAGGATATGTTAAGGAGATCATTAGGAATAAGAGGAAAAAACTATTTTTCAAAAAGACCTTATAGTTTTTGAGAAAATCGATTTTAAAGTTTCGAAGGAAAAAAGTATACTTTTAAATGCGGTAAATGCCACTTTTAGTAGCAAATAGAGATGGGCCGAACCTCCGATTTTAGACTTCAATGGGGATGCGAACTTTGAAAAAAAAAAATAATTATGCTGGCCACAAAAGTGATGGAAAAGATGTTTCAAGGGGTCTAACACCTGGAGGGGGCATGGCGGAGTGGGATACACGCCAAAAGTCCCCAGGAAAAATCTGGATTTGACGCAAAGCAGCGTTTTAAGGGCAGAAATCATATTGAATGCTAAATGACAGGCCTAAAGTGCTTTAAAACATCTTGCATGTGTATACATCAATCAGGTAGTGTAATTAAGGTACTGCTTCACACTGACACACCAAACTGTTCACTGAACAGAACAGGTATGCAGTGGCGGGTCCACTGAACAGAACAGGTATGCAGTGGTGGGTTCACAGAACAGGTATGCAGTGGTGGGTTCACAGAACAGGTATGCAGTGGCAGGATCACTGAACAGGTATGCAGTGGTGGGTGGGTTCACAGAACAGGTATGCAGTGGCAGGATCACTGAACAGGTATGCAGTGGTGGGTGGGTTCACAGAACAGGTATGCAGTGGTGGGTTCACAGAACAGGTATGCAGTGGTGGGTTCACAGAACAGGTATGCAGTGGCAGGATCACTGAACAGGTATGCAGTGGTGGGTGGGTTCACAGAACAGGTATGCAGTGGCAGGATCACAGAACAGGTATGCAGTGGTGGGTTCACAGAACAGGTATGCAGTGGCAGGATCACTGAACAGGTATGCAGTGGTGGGTGGGTTCACAGAACAGGAATGCAGTGGCAGGATCACTGAACAGGTATGCAGTGGTGGGTGGGTTCACAGAACAGGTATGCAGTGGTGGGTTCACAGAACAGGTATGCAGTGGCAGGATCACTGAACAGGTATGCAGTGGTGGGTGGGTTCACAGAACAGGTATGCAGTGGTGGGTTCACAGAACAGGTATGCAGTGGCAGGATCACTGAACAGGTATGCAGTGGTGGGTGGGTTCACAGAACAGGTATGCAGTGGCAGGATCACAGAACAGGTATGCAGTGGTGGGTTCACAGAACAGGTATGCAGTGGCAGGATCACTGAACAGGTATGCAGTGGTGGGTGGGTTCACAGAACAGGTATGCAGTGGCAGGATCACAGAACAGGTATGCAGTGGTGGGTTCACAGAACAGGTATGCAGTGGCAGGATCACTGAACAGGTATGCAGTGGTGGGTGGGTTCACAGAATAGGTATGCAGTGGCAGGATCACAGAACAGGTATGCAGTGGTGGGTTCACAGAACAGGTATGCAGTGGCAGGATCACTGAACAGGTATGCAGTGGTGGGTGGTGTCACAGGAGCCCTACTGGCTGACCGCACTTAGCCTTCTAAACGGTGCCAGCGCACAGATCGTGCGAACTCTGGTCGCAGTCAATGCGCAGGAACCGTTAAGAATTAGCCGCAGACAACTCAGAAGGGAGCCTGTGAGACACGGGTGATTACAACTCACACACTAGTTCATGGGATCTGCCACCACCTCTGTTTCCGGAGACAGAGGAACTCACTAACTGACTAGTCCTGCGAATAAAACGGTTAACACACGATATTCTGTCTAGCCAACAACAAACAAACAGTAGCGTATCTTCAGAGACCCGGGATCATTTCTGTGTGTGCTGATAAGCAGGGTAGCGAAACAGTGAATGACTTGGGAGAAGTCTTTATTCACAGCAATATAAATAATTAATATATACAGACAATTATTAAAATCAACAATTATTGAAACAGTAATAGCCAGTATGAAAAATAAAAGAAGGGAGAAAAATACTTAGTTCCTGGAAAGATGTCCTTTTTGTGGGAAAAATCAGAGTTCTGGTTTCCAATCAAGTTCAAGCAAAACGGTTTCAAGTTCTTAGAGTTCTTTGTTCAGATGGGTCAGCAAAATGGCCACCAGCCCTATGTCCTCTGGCTGGCAGCAGCTTGTCATGAAGATGGTAAAGGGAGGAATGATGCCCTCCTGCTGGCCAGGTGCTTTTGATGAAGCTGGTTTGGGGGTGTGGCAATGCCGGCCCATCTGAGTCACCCACCAATGACAGTTCATTCCCTCTGAGAGATTTTAGGGCTAAACTTATGAAATGCTGTAACTCCTGAACCATACACGTTATATTTAGGGGGGTAACAGCTTCAGACTTGTTGGAAAATACAGATTAATATGACATCAGACACGGCTAAGCCAGCGGGTCAGGCTCCTGAGAAGATTCATATCTCGATAACCGGACGGTCTATCCCAAGGAATTTCATATCAGCACGATGGCCAGATTTTACCGGACAAGACGATATGAATTTTATAGCTGTGCGACATACGGTTTTCGTATGCCGACAGGAAATCATATCACCCATGCTTTCCTTATGGCCCATGCTCGGTGCCGGATCGGCTGGCTTTCTATGGCCCCCCTGTGGAGCCAGTTTCCTGGTCCTTTTCATGGGGACATCTGCTGTAGGGGGAATGAGCTGGGCCCGGCAGGGAGTCCAGCCACGTGCGACATTCCGGAGGGGTGAGGGGACTGCTCTGGCTCACAGGGGAACATATCTTTGGATTTAAAATAACACAAAATGTCATTTTCGGATCGCTTGCACGACTGCTCAGATCCGACAGGGAGCGATCAGGAAAGCGACTGTGAATTCTCTAGATTCACCTGCGTTTCTCACGGCTATTCCGTGACACCTCCCTTTCCTGACGCTGTGTAGAGGGTTGTCAGCAAGACATCCGTCGTAGCAGCCATTGGCGCTGTTGGGCGTAGTTCCCCCTGACACCGGGACAGCCCATCAGCGTTCCGGTGTCGGCCAACCTGGCTGACGGGTCTCGGGTTGCCGGTGCGGCAGGGAAACCTATTGGAGCCTGTGGCTCGGTTCCCCTGGACCGGTCGCGGTCTGCTACCCTCAGGGTTAACCCGACATGGACCGTTCTGGACAGGGCGTTTGCGCCACTGCAGTCGGACGTGGTGTCTGCCGGGACTGCTGACAACGGGCAGTGGGTTGGTTAGGTCAACAGCCAGCCCACGCAGGGTTCCCCTGCTAAGTGGCTGTGGACCTAAGGGAACCCCGCGGGAATCCCTGGACCTTCCCAGCTCCTGACAGACGGCACATGCTCCGCAGTAGTTTGCTACATCCCTGTTCATCCGGGGCCAATAAAACTGTTTCCGAATACCGGCAAGTGTCTTGCGGACCCCTGAGTGCCCTGTCAGAGGATTACCATGTGCGGATTTCAGCACATGTCCCCTGAACGCACTCGGGACCACAAGCCATTTGGTATTCGCGTGGGATCTACCTGTAGGGGGCTGTACAGACTCACTGTACAGTCTCCCACCTTCCCAGTACACCTTGAAAGCGGCCCCGTCTGCGAGGGGCTCAGCGGCTTGCTGCCTGAGCACCTCCAGGCTTGGGTCACTTTGTAGTGCGGCTGAGAATATGGCGCTGTCAGTTTCAGCCAACTGGCTCATGTCACACGAGGCCAGCGGCTGAAAGGTCTCATCCCTGTGGTCAGAGGAGGGGGAGGAGGCCGGAACCCCCTCCACCTGTCCTGAGCTCAGGTTCTGAGCAGTGCAGCTGCGCGGTACTGCTAGCACCGGTACACTGTCAGAATGGCACAGACGGACATTACTCAAATCATCATTGCATGCAGTAATGACATTGACAGGTATAGACATTTTTTCATTACAGACAGGTTGTACAGTAAACTCAGGTACAGTTACAGCATCATCACAACAGACAGTCTGTACATCAAACTCAGGTGCCTTTGAAGCAGGCACTATTGAACCTGGTACCCTTGAACTGGGCACATTCAACCCACCTCCCCCTGGTGCTCCCCCAAGTGTATAAAGTACCTGGTGGTGGGTGGAGAGTCCGTCTCCTTCCGTGAGCGACAAGGCGGTCGTGGCAGGTTCATAGTAGGACACAAGCTTGCCCAAATCAGTCCCCAGCAACACAGGGACTGGGAGATCCTTCATAACCCCAACAATCCTTTCGTGGACCCCTCCCACTCCCCAATCCAGCTTCACTCTTGCGTGGGCTATGTGGAAAAGGGTGCCCTCTACTCCAGTAAGGGCAAGGGATCGGCTGGAGCTGATGCTCTCCTTTGGCACAAGATGTGAGTGAACTAACGTGATGTCAGCTCCGGTGTCTCGAAATCCGGTGACAACTTTGCCGTTCACTCTAACAAGTTGCTGCTGGTCGGTTCGGTCGCGGGTTTCCTGTCCGCGTGCAAACAGGACAAAATCTGATGATCCAGGCTGTGGTTCGCTGGCGGGTTGCCTCTGCTGTGGGTGAGGTGCAGGTGATGCAGATGATCCAGGTGCTGGTGGTGTCTGTCTCCGCTCCGGACAGTCGAATTTCATGTGTCCGGGCTGGCGGCAGTAGTGACAGGTGACCTCTCCAGGCGCGGCAGGCCTGGGTGCAGCAGCTGCGCTGGGTGGCCTCTGTGGCGGACGGCTCACAGGGGCAGGAGGGTCTGCCGAGGTATTGGGCTGACCTCCTCTCCAGCTGGATGGGACAGTTCTGCGGGTATCAGCCACCCGGGTAGTTGCAAAAGTCTCAGCAAGGTCTGCAGCGACAGTTGCTGAAGCCGGCCTGCGTTCTAGCACAAACTGGCGTACATCAGCAGGGCAAATGTTCAGAAATTGTTCCAGGACTATCAAGTCCTCCAGGACATCATAAGACCCTTTGGTGAGGCCTAGGGTCCACTGGCGGAGTGTGGTGAGCAAGCTGCTGGCCACATCTCGGTACGAATCAGAAGGCTTTTTCTGCCAGGCCCTGAACTTTTTCCGATAGGCTTCTGGCGTCAGCTGGTACTTAGTAATGATAGCGTCTTTTATAGCAGCATAATCATTATCCTTCTCCGCAGGCAATTCTGCGAAGGCATCAAGCGCTTTGTAGCGCAGCAAAGGTGTCAGATGTCTGGCCCACTGGTCTTGGGACAGACGATACTGACGGCATGCTTTTTCAAAAGACCGCAAAAACAAGTCAATGTCAGTGTCTTTTTCAATATTAGCAAATTTAAATTTTGCACTTACGGGTGCTGCAGCTCCTTCGGCAGGGAGGCTGGGCGGTGAACTCCGGCTGGCCTGTTGAACCTTTGCCATGTTGAGCTCATGCTGTCGTCTCTCCCGCGCCTCTGCGGCATCCCTCTCCGCGTGGCGTTCAGCAGCAGCAGCAGCAGCTGTGCGTTCCGCAGATTGGCGATCCTCAGCCGCCTTGCGTTCTGCAGATTGGCGCTCCTCACGCATGTACTGCAGGTACTTGTCCAGGTCAGTCTCCATGAGCTTTTGTAATGCCTGCTGCATTACCGGGTCAGCACCCATGGACAGTCCAGTACTGGCCAGTTCCGGGCGAGTACTGTCAGAAACTCTGGGATTGGGGTCCACACTGACATTCTCCGGCGTAACTGTTGATGCAGGGCCCTCAGGATGCACAACCTCTGTACGGTCCGGAGTCGCAGTCTCTGGTTCCCCTCGATTGTCAGATGGGCTGGTATCCACCTCAGCGGACACTCCCGGCTCCCGCAGTTGCTGGGTATCCCATCTGGACAAGTCGGCTATCAGGTCCCGTTTTGTCTTGCGGAGGATGCCAATGCCCCTCTCTTCGCAAAGATTTTCCAGGTCTGCTAGGCACATGTTCTGGTAGTTCCCGGACATTTCCATGCCAAATAAAATAAAACTTTGGGGAAGGGGTACTGGCTACACAGTCTCTCTGTATATATAAAAAATATATTGCCTTCCAGCTACACCAACGAATTAGTTCGTTTCTCGATAGCGCTAGCGCTATCGTAGATACTTTCAGCACAACACAGGTCCCAACCGCTGCCTAACACTGTCACAGGAGCCCTACTGGCTGACCGCACTTAGCCTTCTAAACGGTGCCAGCGCACAGATCGTGCGAACTCTGGTCGCAGTCAATGCGCAGGAACCGTTAAGAATTAGCCGCAGACAACTCAGAAGGGAGCCTGTGAGACACGGGTGATTACAACTCACACACTAGTTCATGGGATCTGCCACCACCTCTGTTTCCGGAGACAGAGGAACTCACTAACTGACTAGTCCTGCGAATAAAACGGTTAACACACGATATTCTGTCTAGCCAACAACAAACAAACAGTAGCGTATCTTCAGAGACCCGGGATCATTTCTGTGTGTGCTGATAAGCAGGGTAGCGAAACAGTGAATGACTTGGGAGAAGTCTTTATTCACAGCAATATAAATAATTAATATATACAGACAATTATTAAAATCAACAATTATTGAAACAGTAATAGCCAGTATGAAAAATAAAAGAAGGGAGAAAAATACTTAGTTCCTGGAAAGATGTCCTTTTTGTGGGAAAAATCAGAGTTCTGGTTTCCAATCAAGTTCAAGCAAAACGGTTTCAAGTTCTTAGAGTTCTTTGTTCAGATGGGTCAGCAAAATGGCCACCAGCCCTATGTCCTCTGGCTGGCAGCAGCTTGTCATGAAGATGGTAAAGGGAGGAATGATGCCCTCCTGCTGGCCAGGTGCTTTTGATGAAGCTGGTTTGGGGGTGTGGCAATGCCGGCCCATCTGAGTCACCCACCAATGACAGTTCATTCCCTCTGAGAGATTTTAGGGCTAAACTTATGAAATGCTGTAACTCCTGAACCATACACGTTATATTTAGGGGGGTAACAGCTTCAGACTTGTTGGAAAATACAGATTAATATGACATCAGACACGGCTAAGCCAGCGGGTCAGGCTCCTGAGAAGATTCATATCTCGATAACCGGACGGTCTATCCCAAGGAATTTCATATCAGCACGATGGCCAGATTTTACCGGACAAGACGATATGAATTTTATAGCTGTGCGACATACGGTTTTCGTATGCCGACAGGAAATCATATCACCCATGCTTTCCTTATGGCCCATGCTCGGTGCCGGATCGGCTGGCTTTCTATGGCCCCCCTGTGGAGCCAGTTTCCTGGTCCTTTTCATGGGGACATCTGCTGTAGGGGGAATGAGCTGGGCCCGGCAGGGAGTCCAGCCACGTGCGACATTCCGGAGGGGTGAGGGGACTGCTCTGGCTCACAGGGGAACATATCTTTGGATTTAAAATAACACAAAATGTCATTTTCGGATCGCTTGCACGACTGCTCAGATCCGACAGGGAGCGATCAGGAAAGCGACTGTGAATTCTCTAGATTCACCTGCGTTTCTCACGGCTATTCCGTGACAGGTGGGTTCACAGAACAGGTATGCAGTGGCAGGATCACAGAACAGGTATGCAGTGGTGGGTTCACAGAACAGGTATGCAGTGGCAGGATCACTGAACAGGTATGCAGTGGTGGGTGGGTTCACAGAACAGGTATGCAGTGGCAGGATCACTGAAAAGGTATGCAGCCAGGAAAAGCTAAGCCTAACTAATCTTTCCCTATGAGAGACAGACAGCAGCTCGCCCTACTCTCTCTAATGCAGGCACACGAGTGGCCGTAATGGCCGCCGCTGCCTGCCTTATATAAGGGGGGTGGGGCTCCAGGGGCTAGTGTAGCCTAATTGGCTACACTGGGCCTGCTGACTGTGATGTAGAGGGTCAAAGTTGACCCTCATAGTGCATTGTGGGGCGAACCGAACTTCCGGAACCGTTCGCCTGCGGGAGGCGAACGCGAACCACCGAAGTTCGCCGGGAACCGTTCGCCGGCGAACCGTTCGGCCCATCTCTAGTAGCAAACCCAACGGTAGTGTAATTTTACATGCATCAAACGAAAGGGCAATACATTTCCTGACAGGGTTTCCAGGGGGTCTATACGCAGCCGCAGCGCTTTGGCCAGGGATCGTTCGCTATACAGCCACAATATGGCTGTATGAAGATCCCTGGCATTTTTTCCTATTTTCCCAATTTTTTTTTATGTTTAGAGTGTGGGAATTTAAAAAATAAAAATAAAAATATGTGTGGTCCCCCCTCCTGAAACTTTTTTAACTCCTTGGCCCCCATGCAGGCTGGGATAGCCTGAATATGGAGCTCCGACCGATTGGGGCTTCACACCCTGACTATACCAGCTGCAAAAAAGGTCCCGATTTTTTGTTCCGGGGTATATGTTGGGGGGCCCCCCAGGTTTATTTTGCCCTAGGGCCCCATTGTTGCTTAAACCGGCCCTGCTTGTACTACATAGATTTGGTAAAATTGAGAAAAAAGATTGTATCATTAGTGGCCATTGGCCATCTTTATGGTGCCCATACATGGTACAATTTTTTTCAATCAATCATACCATTTCTATGTCGTATAAGGGTAAATTAAGTGAATATACTGAAAGGATAATTTAGGCAGTTCCCTTATATTACATAGAAATGGTAAGATTGGATGAAAAAATTGTACCGTATATGGGCACCATAAATTAGGGTGGCCACTAACGATCCAATCTTTTTCATCCAATCTTACCAAATCTATGTAGTAGAAGAGTAAACTGAGTGAATATACAGTAGTGAATGGATACTATAGGCAGTCCCTTATATTACATAGAAATGGTAAGATTGGATCATTAGTGGCCACCTGCATGGTCCATGGTATGGGGGAGCTCCGGGGGAGAGGGGTGGCCAAGACTTCCCCTCTCTTCCTGAGCCCTTGTCCAATCCATGGACAAGGGGCTCTTCCCCACCTCCGGTGCCCGGGAGGGGGGGGGGGGGCGTTCATGGTGGCATCTGGGGTCCCCTTTAAGAAGGGGACCCCAGATGCCCACCCCCCACCCAGGAGAAATGAGTATAGGGGTACAAAGTACCCCTTACCCATTTCCACAAAGGGTTAAATGAAATAAAAACACAACCACAAAAAAATCCTTTAATGTTCTTAATTAACCAGAAATACTTACCTGTACCTTTAAAAAAAATTCCCACGCCAATATCTTTGGTAAACGATCCAACGAATACAGTATCCTCTTATCTTGCGATCTTCAATAAAGTTGATTGAAGATCTCCGACGCCCCCCACATAGCAGAGAATGCGTCCTTCGGGACGCATAACGTAGCTGCCGATGGGTGCACCGGGTGCCAGCCTAGGTGAGGGTGACAAGTGAAGGCAGGTGGGAAGAGACAGCGGGAGCCGGCAGCTATACGTCCTGCACAGGACGCATTCTAAGCTATACTAACGGTTCATGAATGAGCCAGTTCTTTTTAATGAATCGGCTTTTTTTTCTTTGAAACTTTAAAATAGATTTTCTCAAAAAGTATAAGGTCTTTTTGAAAAAAATGTTTTCCTCTTGTTCCCATTGTTTTTCTTAACATTCTTAGCAATTTTGGTGTTTCTAGCTTTCAAAGGGGCTTTGCTATTAACCGCTAAAGTCTGTGGGGGTTAATTTTCCCACGGTCAGAAGGAGAATTTATATTAAATCAATTTTCTCAAAAACTATAAGGTCTTTTTGAAAAAAAAAATTCTTCTTTTAGTTACTGCCCTCCTCTACATACCCTGCAAATTTGGTTTTTTACTATGTAAGCAAGGGGACTTTGCTATTACCGCTAAAGTCGGCGGGCAGTAAAGTCTATGGGAAAAATGCAAACCGAACTTTTTTTGAAAAAAAAGTTTGTGGTTCACTGCGAACGTGAACCACCGAAGTTTGCCAGGAACCGTTCGCCTGGCGAACCGTTTGGGCCATCTCTACTAGTAGCTTGGCCACCCAGTACAGTTCATTCCCCTTGAGTTTTTTTATACGGGGGTCCCTCAACAGGCTGGACAGCATGAAAGATGCCATCTGCACAAAGTTGGATGCAGACGTACTATCCATCTCCTCTTGCTCTTCCTCAGTGATGTCAGCTAAGTTCTCCTCCTCCCCCCAGCCACGAACAATACCACGGGAAAGTTGAGCAGCACAAGCCCCCTGCAACGCCTGCTGTGGTTGTTCTTCCGCCTCATCTTCCTCCTCCAAAACAACACCTTCCTCATCATCTGACTCCTCTTCCCCACACGACTCTTTCTCCTTCTCCTCCTCCCCCCTCTATGCTGCCACAGGTGTTGAGGAATCATCTGCTTCTGCTGAGAATTGATCCCACAACTCTTCCTCCTGTTCCAGGTCACGCTCCTCCACAGCTTGATCCACCACTCTACGCACGGCACGCTCCAGGAAGAAGGCATACGGGATCAAGTTGCTGATGGCGCCTTCACTGCGACTCACCAGGTTTGTCATCTCCTCAAACGGCCGCATGAGCCTGCAGGCATTTCACATCAGTGTCCAGTACTTCAGAACATCCCCATCTCCCCAGACTGTGTCCTTTGACTATAGTTATACAGATACTGTTTGATGGATTTCTCCTGTTGTAGCAGGCGGTCCAGCATCAGGAGGGTCGAATTCCAGCGAGTCGGGCTATCACAAATCAGGCGTCTCACTGGCAAGTTGTTTCTCAGTAGAGTTGGGCCGAACGGTTCGCCTGCGAACGGTTCCATGCGAACTTCAGTGGTTCGCGATCGCGTCCCGCAGGCGAACTTTTGCGGAAGTTCGGTTCACCCCATAATGCACCATGAGGGTCAATTTTGACCCTCTACATCACAGTCAGCAGGCCCAGTGTAGCCAATTAGGCTACACTAGCCCCTGGAGCCACTCCCCCCCTAATAAAAGGCAGGCAGCGGCGGCCATTACGCTCACTCGTGTGCCTGCGTTAGTGAGAGTAGGGCGAGCTGCTGCAGACTGTCTCTCATAGGGAAAGATTAGTTAGGCTTAGCTTGTTCCTGGCTGCATACCTGTTCTGTTCAGTGAGCCCACCATACCTGTTCTGTTCAGTGAGCCCACTGGATACCTGCATACCTGTTCAGTGAACCTGCCACTGCATACCTGTTCTGTGAACCCACCACTGCATACCTGTACTGTGAACCCACCACTGCATACCTGTTCAGTGAACCCACCACTGCATACCTGTTCAGTGAACCTGCCACTGCGTACCTGTTCAGTGAACCCACCACTGCATACCTGTTCTGTGAACCCACCACTGCATACCTGTTCAGTGAACCCACCACTGCATATCTGTTCAGTGAACCTGCCACTGCATACCTGTACTGTTCAGTGAACCCGCCACTGCATACCTGTTCTGTTCAGTGAACCCGCCACTGTATACCTGTTCTGTTCAGTGAACCCACCACTGTATACCTGTTCTGTTCAGTGAACCCGCCACTGTATACCTGTTCAGTGAACCTGCCACTGCATACCTGTTCTGTGAACCCGCCACTGTATACCTGTTCTGTTCAGTGAACCCGCCACTGTATACCTGTTCTGTTCAGTGAACCCGCCACTGTATACCTGTTCAGTGAACCTGCCACTGCATACCTGTTCTGTGAACCCACCACTGCATACCTGTTCTGTTCAGTGAACCCGCCACTGCATACCTGTTCTGTTCAGTGAACCCGCCACTGTATTCCTGTTCAGTGAACCCGCCACTGCATACCTGTTGTGTTCAGTGAACCCGCCACTGTATACCTGTTCAGAACTTCAGTGAACCTGCCACTGCATACCTGTTCAGTGAACCCGCCACTGTATTCCTGTTCAGTGAACCCGCCACTGCATACCTGTTGTGTTCAGTGAACCTGCCACTGTATACCTGTTCAGTGAACCTGCCACTGCATACCTGTTCTGTGAACCCGCCACTGTATACCTGTTCTGTTCAGTGAACCCGCCACTGTATACCTGTTCAGTGAACCTGCCACTGCATACCTGTTCTGTGAACCCACCACTGCATACCTGTTCTGTTCAGTGAACCCGCCACTGCATACCTGTTCTGTTCAGTGAACCCGCCACTGTATTCCTGTTCAGTGAACCCGCCACTGCATACCTGTTGTGTTCAGTGAACCCGCCACTGTATACCTGTTCAGTGAACCTGCCACTGCATACCTGTTCTGTGAACCCGCCACTGTATACCTGTTCTGTTCAGTGAACCTGCCACTGTATACCTGTTCAGTGAACCTGCCACTGCATACCTGTTCTGTGAACCCACCACTGCATACCTGTTCTGTTCAGTGAACCCGCCCCTGCATACCTGTTCTGTTCAGTGAACCCGTCACTGTATTCCTGTTCAGTGAACCCGCCACTGCATACCTGTTGTGTTCAGTGAACCCGCCACTGTATACCTGTTCAGTGAACCTGCCACTGCATACCTGTTCTGTGAACCCACCACTGCATACCTGTTCTGTTCAGTGAACCCGCCACTGCATACCTGTTCTGTTCAGTGAACCCGCCACTGCATACCTGTTGTGTTCAGTGAACCCGCCACTGTATACCTGTTCTGTTCAGTGAACCTGCCACTGTATACCTGTTCTGTTCAGTGAACCTGCCACTGCATACCTGTACTGTTCAGTGAACCCGCCACTGCATACCTGTTCTGTGAACCGCCACTGCATACCTGTTGTGTTCAGTGAACCCGCCACTGTATACCTGTTCAGTGAACCTGCCACTGCATACCTGTTCTGTGAACCCGCCACTGTATACCTGTTCTGTTCAGTGAACCCGCCACTGCATACCTGTTCTGTTCAGTGAACCCACCGCATCAGTGCGCATACCTGTGCAGTTAAGTGAACCCACCTACCTACGTGAGTGCACGCAGTGTGATATACCACTCCGTGCATACCCGATATGGACAGAACAGGTAGAGGAAGAGGTAGTGCCAGAGCCAGAGGAAGGCCACCCGGCAGGTCTGTGCGAGGTCGTGTAAATGTAATTTCGTGTGGACCTGGCCCACAGTACAGTGCTCGGAAGAAGGCACGTCCCATCACCTCCCAAGATTGTCAGGACGTGGTTGAGTATTTAGTGACACAGAACACCTCATCTTGCTCAGCCACCAGCGCTACTACTAGCACCACTTCCGCTACATTTGACACTTCGCAAGAATTATTTAGTGGTGAAATCACTGATGCACAGCCATTGTTGTTACAGCCAGATGAATTTTCACCAGCTCATATGTCTGAGTTACGCGACAACACTATGGATGTAACGTGTGAGGAGGATGAAGGACCTACTGATGGTGCATGTTTGGATTTTTCTGAGGCAAGTGAAGCTGGGCAGGATGATTACAATGATGACCAATAGAGGAGATGTAGAGGGGGACAGTTCAGAGGGGGAGTCAGAGAGTAGTAGAAGGAGAGAAGTTGCTGAAAGAAGCTGGGGCAGCTCTTCGTCAGAAACAGCTGGTGGCAGTGTCCGGCACCATGTATCGCCACCTATGTACAGCCAGCCAACTTGCCCTTCAGCATCAGCTGCTGAGGTCCCCATAGTGCCCACATCCCAGGGTGGCTCAGCGGTGTGGAAATTTTTTAATGTGTGTGCCTCAGATCGGAGCAAAGCCATCTGTTCGCTCTGCCAACAAAAATTGAGCCGTGGAAAGGCCAACACTCACGTAGGGACAAGTGCCTTACGAAGGCACCTGGAGAAAAGGCACAAACAGCAATGGGATGGCCACCTGAGCAAAAGCAGCAGCAGCACACAAAAGAAAAGTCACCCTCCTTCTCCTCTTCCTCCTTCAGGTGCATCATCTGCTTCTGCCGCTTTCTCCCTTGCACCTTCACAGGCACCCTCCTCCACTCCGCCTCTGCCCTTGAGCGGTTCCTGCTCCTCTGCCCACAGCAGCAGTCAGGTGTCCGTGAAGGAAATGTTTGAGCGGAAGAAGCCAATTTCGACCAGTCACCCCCTTGCCCGGCGTCTGACAGCTGGCGTGGCGGAACTGTTAGCTCGCCAGCTGTTACCATACCGGCTGGTGGACTCTGAGGCCTTCCGTAAATTTGTGGCCATCGGGACACCGCAGTGGAAGATGCCAGGCCGCACTTATTTTTCTAGAAAGGCCATACCCCAACTGCCCCGTGAAGTTGAGAGGCAAGTGGTGTCATCTCTTGTGAAGAGCGTTGGGTCAAGGGTACACCTGACCACGGATGCCTGGTCTGCCAAGCACGGGCAGGGCCGCTACATTACGTACACAGCCCATTGGGTCAACCTGGTGAACGATGGCAAGCAGGGCCCAGCGGACCAAATTGTGACACCTCCACGACTTGCAGGCAGGCCTCCTGCCACCTCCTCTCCTCCTGCTACATGCTCTTCGCTGTCCTCCTCCTCCTTGGCTGAGTGGCAGTTCTCCTCTCCAGCTACACAGCCCCAGCTCCGCAGGGCCTATGCTGCATGCCAGGTACGACGGTGTCACGCCATCTTAGACATGTCTTGCCTCAAAGCGGAGAGTCACACTGGAGCAGCTCTCCTGGCTGCTCTTAAGAAACAGGTGTATGAGTGGCTGACCCCGCACCACCTGGAGATAGGCAACGTGGTGTGCGACAACGGCAGCAATCTCCTTGCCGCTTTGCATATGGGGAAACTGACACACATACCCTGCATGGCACATGTCATGAATCTAGTTGTTCAAAGATTTGTGTCAAAGTACCCTGGCTTAGCGGATGTCCTGAAGCAGGCCAGGAAGTTCTGTGGGCATTTGAGGCGGTCTTACACAGCCATGGCACGCTTTGCAGAAATTCAGCGGAAAAACAACTTGCCGGTGAGACGCCTGATTTGCGATAGCCCGACTCGCTGGAATTCGACCCTGCTCATGTTCTCCCGCCTGCTAGAACAGGAGAAAGCCGTCACCCATTACCTCTACAACTACAGTAGAACGAAACAGTCTGGGAAGATGGGGATGTTCTGGCCCGACAACTGGACACTGATGAGAAATGCATGCAGGCTCATGCGGCCGTTTGAGGAGGTGACCAACCTGGTGAGCCGCAGTGAAGGCACCATCAGCGACTTGATTCCCTACGCTTACTTCTTGGAGCGTGCTGTGCGTAGAGTGGCGGAGGAAGCTGTGAATGAGCGTGACCAGGAATAGTTACGGCAGGAACAGGCATGGGACCAATTTTTATCAGACCCAGCTGTTTCCTCAACACCTGCGGCAGCACAGAGGGGGGAGGAGGAGGAAGAAGAGAAGTCGTGTGCAGAAGACGAGTCAGACTCAGAGGATGATGAGCAAGGTGTTTCTTTGGGGGAGGAGGAGGAGGGGATGGCGGCAGGAGAACAACCGCAGCAGGCGTCGCAGGGGGCTTGTGCTGCTCAACCTTCCCGTGGTATTGTTCGCGGCTGGGGGGAGGAGGTTGACTTACGTGACATCACTGAGGAAGAGCAAGAGGAGATGGATGGTACATCTGGATCCGACTTTGTGCAGATGTCGTCTTTTATGCTGTCCTGCCTGTTGAGGGACCCCCGTATAAAAAACCTCAAGGGTAATGAGCTGTACTGGGTGGCCACACTACTAGACCCTCGGAACAGGCACAAAGTGGCGGACCTGTTACCAACTCACCTGAAGGTGGAAAGGATGCAGCACATGCAGAACAAGCTGTCAACTATGCTTTACAATGCCTTTAAGGGTGATGTGACAGCACAAAGCCAGCAAGGTACTACTGCCACTAATCCTCCTCCCGTGTCCACGCAGTCAAAGACAGGACGCTCCAGCGATCTCATGGTGATGTCGGACATGCGGACATTCTTTAGTCCAACGCCTCGCCGTAGCCCTTCCGGATCCACCCTCCACCAACGCCTGGAACGGCAGGTAGCCGACTACCTGGCCTTAAGTGTGGATGTAGACACTGCTGTGAACAGCGATGAGGAATCCTTGAACTACTGGGTGCGCAGGCTTGACCTGTAGCCAGAGCTGTCCCAATTTGCCATCCAACTTCTCTCCTGCCCTGCCGCAAGCGTCCTGTCAGAAAGGACCTTCAGCGCAGCTGGAGGCATTGTCACTGAGAAGAGAAGTCGCCTAAGTCACAAAACTGTTAAGTACCTCACCTTTATCAAAATGAATGAGGCATGGTTCCCGGAGGGCTGCTGCCCGCCCCAAGACTAAGACAGCATCTCTGCCTGCACGCCGTGCAGGGCCGGACCGAGGCAGAGGCTGAAGAGGCTCCAGCCTCAGGGCGCAGTGTAGGAGGGGGCGCACAATTCATTCTGCTGTCATTCCCAATTGTGTTTGAAGCACAATGAAATAAGGAAAGGGCATACATAGCAGTGACTGCAAGCTAGATAACTAGAGATTAAGGTGTTGGGGATTTTGGGGGACCTAGGGCACCTCTTAGTCTAATAGAAATTAGTGTGTGATGGCTGGGGTGGGAGGGATGGAGGGGCGCACTTTGCTGTCTCAGCCTTGGGTGCTGAAGGATCTTGTCCCGGCTCTGACGCCGTGTGACTGCCTGGCCTGCCCCAAGAAGACTAAGTCGCTCCCAGTCCCTCCACACAGCATGTCTGCCTGCAGGCCACTTGACTACCTTCTCCGCCACCACCAACAGGGTCCGGGACTCCAGGCGGATTGCTGAATTTTTTAGGCCGCTGCTAGCAGCGGCTGCTGTAATAATTTTTCTGGTGCGTTTACATGACTGCCTAATTTTTCTGGCTGCACTGCGGGCAGCTGCAACAACAAAAGAAAAGGCATGTACATGCGCCCATTCCCCTTCGTGATCATTACCTTGCCGTGGTGAAGAGGCTTGCGTATCACAATGAAGCAATGACCGGCGCCTAGATGAGTGTCTCGGGGGGGCACACCCACGATAATAAGGTCGTTGCCTCATTGTGGTCAGACCAAATTTGATCAGCTGGACAGTCACTGTTCTGTCATTCAGCTACATCAGCCAGACGACTATATGGGCTGTAAAGCCACCAAAACCTGCACTCTCGCCATGGTGCGCACCAGTCCAGCACGGCCGTCACTACACAAACAGCTGTTTGCGGTGCGTTACACGGTGAGTTTGGTGTGTCAGTGTGAAGCAGTACCTTAATTACACTACCTGATTGATGTATACACATGCAAGATGTTTTAAAGCACTTTAGGCCTGTCATTTAGCATTCAATGTGATTTCTGCCCTTAAAACGCTGCGTCAAATCCAGATTTTTCCCAGGGACTTTTGGCATGTATCCCACTCCTCCACCTGGGGGTCGAGGTGTTAGACCCCTTGAAACATCTTTTCCATCACTTTTGTGGCCAGCATATATATTTTTTTTTCAAAGTTCGCATCCCCATTGAAGTCTATTGTGGTTCGCGAACTTTTACGCAAACCGAACCTTACGCGGAAGTTCGCGAACCTAAAATCGGAGGTTCGGCCCCACTCTATTTCTCAGCTGTATATTGGCAAAACCTGCCATGGCCGTGTAAGACCGCATGAAATGCCCACACACCTTCCTGGACTGCTTTAGGGTGTCCTGTAAGTCTGGGTACTTAGACACAAATATCTGAATTACTAGATTCAGCACATGGGCCATGCAGGGTACATGTGTCAACTTTCCCGAATTCAAAGCAGAAATGAGATTGCTGCCGTTGTCACACACCACGTTGCCGATCTCCAGCTGGTGCGGGGTCAGCCACTGATCCACCTGTTTGTTCAGAGCAGCCAGGAGAGCTGCTCCAGTGTGACTCTCCGCTTTGAGGCAGGACATGTCTAATATGGCGTGACACCGTCGTACCTGGCATGCAGCATAGGCCCTGGGGAGCTGGGGCTGTGTAGCTGGAGAGGAGATGGCAACACCAGTAGAGTTGAACTGCCACTCAGCCAAGGAGGAGGAGGAGGATGACAGCAAAGAGCATGCAGCAGGAGGAGAGGAGGTGGCAGCAGGCCTGCCTGCAAGCCGTGGAGAAGTCACTAGGTCCGCTGCACATACATGGTGCTGGACACTGCCACCAGCTGTTTCTGACGACGAGCTCCCCCTGCTTCTTTCAGCAACTCGTCTCCTCCTACTCCTTTCTGACTCCCCTTCTGAACTGTTCCCCTGGTCATCATGTCTCTTAGGATCCCACGTTGCATCCATATCATCATAATCATCCTCCCCAGCTTCGCTCACCTCAGACACCTTATAAACTGCACCAACAGCAGGTACTTCATCATCCTCCTACTCACACCTTACGTCCATAGTGTCGCCTAACTCAGACATATGAGGTGGTGTAACTTGCTTAGCGCCTTCATCTTGTTGTAACAAGAATGGCTGTGCATCAATGATTTCCCCACCAAATAACTCCTACGAAGTGTTAAATGCAGTGGATGTGGTGCTAGTAGTAGTGCTGGTGGCTGCGGAAGATGAGGTGTTCTGTGTTAAATAGTCAACCACGTCCTGACAATCTTGGGAGTTGATGAGACGTGCCTTCTTCTGAGCACTGTACTTTGGGCCAGGGCCGCACGAAATCACGTCAGCATGACCTCGAACAGACCTGCCGGGTGGCCTGTCTCTGGGTCTGCCCCTGCCTCTACCTGTTCTTTCCATATTTGGGGGGATGAAGTGAAAGGTATGCACTGACTTGTCTAATACAATGTGCAGTCACACAGGTGCAGTGAAAGGTATACAGTGACTGGTATTACAATACAATGTGCAGCTGTCACACAGGTGCAGTTAACAGGTATGCTCGGAGTGGTATATTACACAGCGTGCGGTCACACAGGTAGTGTGAACAATTATGCAATGACTGGTATTACAAATGTGCACCTGTCACAAACAGACAGGTCCCGGACAGGCACAGTGACACTGCGTGCGCTCACGTAGGTAGGTGGGTGCACTGAACAACAGGTAGGTATATGCAGTGATGGGTATTACAATGTGCACCTGTCACACACAGACCAGTATCGGACAGGCACAGTGACACTGCGTGCGCTCACGTAGGTAGGTGGGTGCACTGAAGTGAACAACAGGTAGGTATATGCAGTGATGGGTATTACAATGTGCACCTGTCACACACACAGGTAGTCACTGAATGTGCTAGGCCTGGCAGTGGCACACACAGTAGGTATTACTAAGGCTGTCTATGCAACACAAGTGTCTGTGGGACACACACACACAAAAGATTAGCTCTCAAAAGAGCTGTTGAGGGGTGCTTTCTTAGCAATAAGAATCAGCAAGGAGCAAGCTAAGAAGCCTACAAGAGCCTAACTAAGCTTTCCCTGTAGGTCTCTGCACAGCAGCTGTCCTTTCTCTAATTACTGCAGGAGTGACAAATAAAAATAATCCAATGCCTGATGCTGCCTGCCTTTTATAAGGGGGTGGGGCTCCAGGAGGGAGTGTAGCCTGATTGGCTACAATGTGCCTGCTGACTGTGATGTAGAGAGTCAAAGTTGACCCTCATGATGCACTATGGGGGCGAATCGAACTTCTGGAAAAATTTGCGGTTCTCAGCGATCGCGAACCCCGGAAGTTCGCCTGGAACTGTTCGGCGGCGAACCGTTCGTTCCTTCTCTAGTGTTTGCCCATTGTAAAATCTTTTAAATCCCCGATTTACATTCTGACATTTATTACATGGTGACATTTTTACTGTGGGCAGGTGACAGGGGAGGACTGGAACCCTTTGGCCTGGGGGGACAACACAACCTAGAGGCCCATTCACGGCAGCACCAGCCTGCGCACAAGCCCCCCCCTTAACTTCACTAGGACCCAATCCTGCACCCCTAACCCCAGCCTGCATTCCTCCCCCCCCCCCCCCGCCCCCATTTCACTTCACTATGATCCACAGACTGCACATACTCATTCCTCCCAATACTATTTCGCTTCGCTATGACACCTCCACAACACACACAGGAATTGACAGGCGGCAGAAACATAGCCATTATGACAACCTGACCGGTGTCCAGCAGCAAGCAAGGGTCCCGCTTTCCACTTCCTCGCGTCTCTCAGCCAGGTCACAGCTGGTTGTCTCGTCTTACACACACGTCCCAAATTTTGGAGCCATAAAAAAGGGACACCAACACCTGACCTATACCTTTAACCATGTCACAATTTAACAAGCTGCACACCCCCTCCTCTTTACAGTTCCCTGGTGTCTAGTGCTCCCCATGGGACTCTGTACCAATTTTAAAAAACTTTTTAAACTAAACTCTTCCTAAGGGAGGTTCGTTATAGGATACCTTAGCCCTAATTTAAAAATGATGCCCTGTGTGTATGGGGAGGGGCGCATAGGCTTACCACATCTCTTGTGGCCGTGCGTCTTCAACGGTTCACCCGCTGTGCCTCACGTTTCTGGTTGGCACCCTTTGACCTGGACATACTGTGCTGCACATGCGCAGTATGTCCTATTGGGCTTTCTGTGATGGCACTCGTCAGCACATGCCCGGTATGTGCTCCACCGGTGCCGTCACAGAAAGCCCAATAGGACATACTGCGCATGTGCAGGGCAGTATGTCATGGACAAAAGGTGCACCTCCCTACACACAGGGCATTATTTTTAGATTTAAATTAAGGCTAAGGTATCCTTTAATTGTGTGGGCTTTTGGGTGTGAGCAGGAGCTTAGTAGCCACCCCCCAGTCTATATGGAGGCCTCCATTTTGTCTCTCACCTTGCCAGAGAACCACAGTGATGTCCCTGACAGCCGTAATGCATACCTAGGAGGTGTAATACAAGCTGGGAGCTGTAACTGCATCAATTAACTACAATTCCCAGCATGCATTGTGGCTGCCAGGGACACAGAATGTCACTGTGGGAATTTCAACCTGCAGCACAGAGACCCATAAAATGGAGGCCTCCATATGGGGTGAGGGGGGGGGGGGGTACTAAGCAGCCCCCATAAGTATTTTACTTAGTAAATACACACGGCATCCAAAAGCCTACACAGGTAACAAACCTTGCTTAACATACTGAATATTCTGGTGATTAATGAAACAAACAGGTTGCTCACCAGTGTTAGTTGCTGATTTGATATGCAGAGCAAGCCTGTGCACCCTCAGGAAGGATCATCTACTTCTATAGGGATGCCTGCGTTCTCTCAGCTACTCCACGTCACAAAACTTCTCTCAATAAACATTCCTTTTAGCCTTGCAGGGTCGGGTGACAGCGATCTCTGCCTGTGCTGAATAGCACAGGAGACCTTGATGATAAGAGGACAGGACCAGAGAGTTGTGAGGCTGAGCTATAAAGTAGTAACGTATACAGCCTAACAGCCTAGAGACTCCAAGCTAAACAGAGCGCAGAGAGAGCAGAACAACTGCACAGCCAGAGTCAGCCTCACAACTCTTGGAGCACGCTCAGCCCATCACACAGATCTGCCACCAGAAAGAAGAGTGGCTGCGTGTGTTCAACTTTTAAACCTGTTCTGGCGCCTGGTACTGCAGCAATCGGAAGGCTGCTAGTCAGGGGGAGAGAGATCGTGGTCACTGCAGCTAGAGCCAGCCGGGTGTGTCTGCAGTACACTATTCCTGACAGCCAGGAGGACTGAGCCGGTGACCGGCCAAAGACAAACAGTAAGTCTGTGACGGGGGTGGGCCAGGCAGGGGGCTGGCTTTGAAGTGAGAGGCGCGGCTGCAGTAGTACACTAATTGCGAGGCTGCAGCTGCGCACACAGGCTCTCTGTCACTGCGATGCGGTCTGCATCTATCCTGCACAGCTCACCGGCCCTAATTACTTAGAACCAGGGCGGCCCGGGGGGCAATTGCCTCCCGTCCCCCCGGGCCAGTCCGCCCCTGGCAGGTGATGTAGCTGCTGCATGCTTTTTTGGCAGTTGGAAACAGCTGTAAACAGCTATTTCCCACAATGCAGCAAGGTTTACAGACAGGAAACTGCCAGGAGTACGTACTTGTGGAAGGGGTTTCACCACAATATCAGCCATACAGCGCCCCCTGATGGTCTGTTTGTGAAAAGAAATAGATTTCTCATGTAAAAGGGGGTATCATCAACTACTGATTGGGATATAGTTCTATTCTTGGTCGGAGTTTCTCTTTAAGTATCTCTTGTAGATTTTCATTTTCTTTTACAGTTTACTTCAGTGGAGCAATGAATGCAATATGGGGAGTGAGACTACCTGATAGTTGCCAATTCTTAGACTTGCGGAATTATTTTGCATGGAATTACGCCTTAAAGGATAACACAAATTTGAACATAATTCCCTCCTACACTTTCCAAAATCACCTTAGTTGAAGATTTAGGTCACACGGAGAACATTTTTCTCACTAAAGCTCTGTAGTGAATCGGCCTACAAAGAAATGTCCAGATCTGAGCCAGCAGTCATGATTGGGCTTACGCAAGCCTTTGTGTGTTCATCTTAGGCTATTATCAATGTGCAGGTTTACATATAAAAGGTAATATTAAACTACTTTCACCATTCATCAGGCTGAGCAAGCTTTTGAGATGGGAGAAATCTTACGTTACCAGCTGCCCAAAAAGTGTGCAGGTCACACATGCTGTTAGCAAACTTCGCAAGATAGTTTTTTACAAAGGACCTGGTGGATGGAAAGTTAAAGGGGTAATGTAGGGGGCTAGGGGGAAAAATAGTTAAACTTACCTGGGGCTTCTAACGGTCCCCCGCAGACGTTCTGTGCCCGTGCAGCCACTCGCTGATGGTTCGGTCTACGCAGCCGGAATTTGTGACTTTAAAGTCGCAAAACCACTGCGCCTGCGTGGCCGCGTCCTCGCTCCTGCTGACGTCACCGCGAGCGTACTGCACAAGTGCAGTACGATCTGTGCCTGCAGTGGGCAAAGGAGGTCTTCGGGGACCATTAAAAGCCCCAGGTAAGTTCAACTCTTTTTTTCCCCCTACCCCCCTACAGTACTCCTTTAACTTATACCTTTAATATCAGAAAATGGAGTAAATAAAAAATAAACGTGTAAAAGTTAAGGTGGGGGAGGCAGGAGTCATGTCGATGGAGACAGGGGTGCAGCTAAGGTTTTGGTGGCCCCAAGCAGTCCATTACTTGAGGCCCCCATCCATGAAGAGCGCCGCGGTGAAAAAAATGGGTAGCCACACCATAAAACGTGACAAAAATGGGGGCGTGGCCAAAACATGATGTGGGTGGGGACAAATACTAGCAAAATACAGGTAGTCCCCGGTTTATTTATTTTAAGTATTTATATAGCACCGACATATTACGCAGTGCTGTACAGAGTATATTGTCTTGTCACTAACTGTCCTTCAGTGGGGCTCATAATCTAGTCCCTACCCTAGTCATATGTCTATATCGTGTAGTGTATGTATCGTAGTCTAGGGCCAATTTAGGGCTAAGCCAATTAGGTTAAATAGGTAGGTAGCCCTCAGTATTAGTTAGATAGGTAGATGCCCCCAGTATAGGTTAAATAGGTAGATACCCCTCAGTATAGGTTAGATAGGTAGATGCCCCCAGTATAGGTTAGATAGGTAGGTGCTGGCAGTATAGGTTAGATAGGTAGGTACCCCTCAGTATAGGTTAGATAGGTAGATGCCCCCAGTATAGATTAAATAGGTAGGTGTCTCCAGCATAACGGTTGCGGGGAGCGGGCAGAGCGACTCACCTGGCGTCCTCGATCCCTGCACGCAGCCTCTATCTTCATCCTGTCCCAGCATCTGTCGCATCTGTAAGAGCTCCCCTGTGATGACATGCGGTTACGTCATCACACGGGGTGCTGTTACCATGGCGACAGGAAGAAGATAGAGGCTGCATGTGGGGATAGAGGAAGCCAGGTGAGTTGAAACTTCATTCTGCCCACTCCCCCCCCGCCGCTGCGCCCACCCTCCTGCCACTCCGCCTTCCGGGGGGGGTGGCCAGCATCAGGGCAAGGTCCCCCTTAGTGTGAGGCCCCAAACGGGGGAGTGGCTCGCCTGTACGCTGGAAGCACCCCTGCCACCGGAGTGAGATGTGACTAAAAGTCCCTCTTTGAGAATTAAATCCATCTGTCCACCTTTCCTAACTCCCAACTGTCACTCTTTTGGAGAGACAGTCCTTATTTTGAGACCCAATCCCTCTGTCCCTCGCTCTTCTTCATTTGTCCCTTTTTCAGGACGGACGTACAGATATCTGTAGAGATATGTATTTTTCTATGGGGCAATGTGTTTAATATACTCTAAATGTTATTTCTATCATTATTTTTTTTTTAATTGTTGAAATGAAAGGAGAACTAATAATGAAAGAAAGGAGACCAGGATGGTCTGAATCATAAAGCTGCTTCTTTTGCTTCTGAATTCATTCTGGTATCAGTGAATAGAGGTGTGTCAGGTGCATGGTTAGAGGTGTGGCAGGGGTGTGTCTTAATTTAAATTAAAATATTTCTTATTTTCAAATGTTATAATGAAGGAAAACTAATGATGAGAGAGAGTGTGATTGAATCTGCTGTGAAATCGTTGCGCAAACGCTGACAGAACGATCAATTTCCGTCCGAAATCAATCTTTCCCGTCGATCCGTCCGTGTGGAAGATTTCGCTTGATCGCCGGCGGGTCGGGAGTGCGTCGAAAGCGGCGTTCGAATGCCTGACGACTGATGCTGGCGGCAATACATTACCTGCTCCGGCCGGCACATATCCCCGCTCTCTCCGCTGTCACTTCTCCGTGCTCGGCTCCTCCAGCTTCACTGAACTTCCTGTCCCAGCAGGAAGTTTAAACAGTAGAGCGCCCTCTACTGTTTAAACTTCCCCGGCAGGAAGTTCAGTGAAGCTGAGCGCAGAGAAGGGACAGCGGAGACCAGGGGACTCGCGCCAGCCGGAGCAGGCAATGTACGGGGGGGGGGGGGGGGGGATTGGGGGTGCGGCGGCAGCTCCACAGAATGTGATCGGTTTCATCCTGAAATCGATTCACAATCTGTTTGCAGTAAAGGTAGCCATACGATCCCTCTCTGATCGGATTTGATGAGAGAGGGATCTATCTGTTGGTCGGATCTGATGGCAAATCGACCAGTGTATGGCTACCTAATGTCTCACAGCAATCAGTGTGTGATGGCTGGGGTGGGAGGGATGGAGGGGCGCACTTTGGTGTCTCAGCCTTGGATGGTGGAGGACCTTATCCTCTGGCAGCACCTGTCGCACTTGCGAATAAAGTGGATTCTGATTCAGATGTCTCTATTTAATGATCGATCGGGCCATATATCATGTTATGTATGGCCAGCTTAACAGGTAGTGAAAGATAATTTAGCCAATGGGAGAACAGAAGGTAGTTCCCCTGCCCGAGAACTATACTATTTTTTTCCTGCGGAGTATGGCTTTAATGTCAGATTTGAGTGTTTCTTCTAAGCGTTGGCCCCAGGAGGCTGCGACGCAACAGCAGAAACAGAGAAGGATTTCTGCAAATGACCCAATTCTCATAGAAAAGTAATTTTGAAAAGCATGGGAGGGGATTATGGAAAATAGGCTTAAACCTGAGGACATCCGTATTAAATGGATATTTCAGTTTAGTTAAAAGTGCCATTCACTTATTAAGAGCCAGACAAGGGAGTATCACTCCTAAGGTAGGCATATATGTACACAACTACATTTTTAAAAAAATAAAATCATGGATGTCCCCTCTTGCCCCACCATAGCTACGCCTCTGGCATCTTCCTCTGTAGCACCAATTCTGGACAAAGTCAGACACAGGAAAAACTGACTGCTTGTAACGATTGGTGTAGCAACACAGATGTCTGGTATTGTGTGATCTGCAGTATCACCAATAACCCAGACACTATACTTGATTATGTGGTGATCTACAGAATCACCAATAATGCAAGTATAGCTAACAAGTATGCAGAGGTGTATAGTGCTTGGTGCAACTAGAACTGATTAGTTTGACAAGACCTCACCAGAGTAGCTGGTGGGTACTTTCAGTCAGTACCTCACCAGTGACGAGGGTTCACTGGTGAGTGGAGTGGTCAGACAGACTAGGTTTGGCAACAGACATGCAGGTTTCCTCCCGGATCAAAGCACACCGGATACTGACTAAGGTCTGAGCGCTAACACGAAGTATTCGCAACAGCAGACAGGTTGCGAGTGATTCTCAAAGGCTTATGAAGCAAAGGAGACCCCACGGCCGCACCCACTCCCATTCAGCAGCGCCGTGAGTCTCCTCCTCCCAGCATAAAGGTCCTGTCTGTGCGCGCGCCCACGCGATACAGCAAGCCTATGAGCTACTGACACTCCCATCCTCGGCGTGCTAGACGCCAGAGGAACGGATGACACGCCTGACACGGAAACCGAAGCAGCTGCGGAAGCACCCTGACTGCCCGCAGCTGCCTTCTCAGGGAATGTTACAGTATCACCACAGGGGGGGGGGGAAGGGAGAGGAATCCACCTGCACAACAGACTTTAACAGGGACACATGAAAAGGTCGAACCTTTCTCCTTTTGGAAGGCAATGCCCACACCAAGTCACCCGGTGCAAACTCCCACTCCTCAGACCGTCTCCTCTCTGCCTGTTGAAACAGCCTTAAAGTAGATGTCCAATCCTCCCAAATCTCAGCCGCAGCAAGGACCACTTTCTCGGGAAGGATGCCTACCGGGGTAGAGGGCTGTACTGTCTCGGGCTCAAAACATCTAGACAAAGCGTCCGCCTTAATGTTTTTACTACTCGGTCTGTAGGTGATAATGAACCTGAATCTCATGAAAAATAAGGACTAGCGAGCCTGTCTCGGATTGAGACGCTTAGCCCCTTCAATATACTCTAAATTCTTGTGATCGGTATAGACTGTTATGGTATGTTCAGCTCCCTCGAGCCAATGTCGCCATTCCTCAAAAGCAAGCTTGATAGCCAACAGTTCTCGGTTCCCGATATCATTTCTTTCAGCGGGAGAACATTTCCGAGAGAAGTATGCACATGGGTGCAACCTGCCCTGCAGACCTGAGTGTTGAGACAGTACAGCCCCAACCCGATCTCTGAAGCATCCACCTCCACCATGAAAGGGAGAGAAACATCCACATGTCTCAAAATGGGGGCGGAGCAAAACAATTGCTTAAAGAGAAACTCCAACCAAGAATTGAACTTTATCCCAATCAGTAGCTGATACCCCCTTTTACATGAGAAATAGAATGATTTTCACAAACAGACCATCAGGGGGCGCTGTGTGACTGATTTTGTGCTGAAACCACTCCCACTAGAGGCTCTGAATACCGCGGTACTCCTGGCAACTGTAACAATGTTCACAGACAGGAAATGGATGTTTACAACTGTCTAACAGCCAGAACAGCTAGAAACAGATACATAACATGCCCACAGTAACAATGTCACCATGTAATAAATGTCAGAATGTGAATCTGGGAGAGGAAAGATTTTACAATGAGCAAACACTGCCTAAATCATTTATACATAATTATGGTAAAAATGAAGCACTTTTTTTATTACATTATTTTCACTGGAGTTCCTCTTTAAGCGATGAAAAGGCAGATTGTGCTTCTGATGACCAATTGTAGGTATCTGCCCCCTTTTTGGTAAGCTCAGTAAGGGGTGACACTACAGAAGAAAACCCCTTTATGAACCTTCTGTAGTAGTTGGCAAAGCCAAGGAATCGCTGGAGTGCCTTCAACCCCAAAGGTTGCGGCCACTTCAGGACAGCAGATACCTTTTTGGGGTCCATAGACAATCCTGCGGTAGAGATTATATACCCCAAAAAGGTACTTCAAAAAGACATTTCTCAATTTTAGCATACAAGGAATTCTGTCGTAGCTTCCCCAAAACATACCTCACGTGTTCCCTGTGCTCAGCTAAACTGGATGAAAAAATGAGTATGTCATCTAAATAGACGAGACCGAATCGCCCCAGGACTTCTCTGAAAACCTCATTAATCAACTCTTGAAAGACGGCGGGTGCGTTGCACAACCCAAAGGGCATAACAAGGTACTCGTAGTGCCCGTCGGGTGTGTTGAACGCCGTCTTCCACTCGTCACCCTCTCTTATGCGAACCAGGTTGTATGCCCCTCTGAGATCAAGTTTATTGAAAACACCTGCATCAGTAATCTGAGAGAATAGGTCATCAATCAGAGGGAGAGGATAATGGTTTTTCACAGTAATCTTGTTCAATTCTCTGTAATCAATACATGGCCTAAGGCCACCGTACTTTTTCTGTACAAAAAAGAAACCTGCCCCGGCCGGGGACCTAGATGGACGAATGAACCCATTGGCCAAGTTTTCTTTGATATACTCCTGCATGCCGAGTTTTTCAGGCCCAGAAAGATTATATAAATGGCCCCCAGGGGGCATACAACCTGATCTCAACTCAATGGGACAATCAAAACTACGATGGGGTGGAAGTTTGTCTGCCGCCCTGGGACAGAAAACATCCGCGAAGTCAGAATAATGAGTAGGCAACCCCTCTACTTGGACCTTGGTAGCACATACCGTGACTTTCTCCATACAATGATGATGGCAGAAGGAGGACCAACTTAACAATTGTCTGGAACTCCAGTCAATCTGAGGGGAGTGTTTTTGAAGCCACGGCATACCAAGGATCACAGTGGAGGTAGCCATTTTGAGAACAAAAAATTGTATTTGTTCTTTATGTAGAGCCCCCACCTGACATAACAATACAGGAGTCTGAGAGAGAGATTGTTTCCCCTGTAGTGGCAAATCATCCACTGCAGTAACAACAAGCTGACGTCCCAAAGAAAGGAGGGGAAAACCTAACTTAACAGCAAAATCATAATCCATGAAATTGGCTGTGGAGCCCGAGTCTATGAAGGCCTGGGTAGCCTGGACTTGATCTTCCCAGGTAATAGAACACGGGAGGAGTAAGCGATTATCCTTTAAAGGTAAGATAGGATCGCCTAGGGTGGTACCACCAACTATAACAGAACGATATCGTTTTTCCCCCTTCATGGGACAATTTTGGACCACATGCCCCGTCTCTGCACAATATAGACAGAGTCTCTCAGAACGTCTCCTGTACTTCTCAACCTCAGAGAGTTTAGATTGTCCGATTTGCATTGGCTCATCCTGAGGATGAGAAGGAGCAGGGAAAACAATAGGGGAAGGTCTCCCTGTGGCTCTACCCCGAGTCCGCCTTTGATATCGGACTCGACGATCAATTCTAATTGCTAGATAGATCGCATCATCCATAGTCTTGGGCTCTGGATGACTTAACATCAAATCTGCAACATCATCAGATAATCCCGATAAAAAACAATCTAGTAAAGCGTGCTGCCCCCATCTGGCTGACACCGCCCACCTTCTAAATTCTGCAGCGTATGTTTCAACAGTGTTATGCCCTTGTCTAAGGGTCTTGAGCTTCCTCTCTGGAGTCCTAGCCAAATCGGGATCATCATATATAACTGCCATAGCTTTAAAAAATTCCTGAACAGATGCCAGTGCTTGATGAGTAACGGGGAGACTGTAGGCCCAGGACTGTGAATCCCCAGATAACAAAGTCTTTATAAAGATGACTCTCTGACTCTCAGACCCTAATGAGGTAGGACATAACTCAAAATGTGACAGGCACCGATTCTTAAAGTTCTGAAAATCAGCCCTGTGCCCAGAAAACCTTTCAGGGAGGGGCATTCTGGGCTCTATAACAAGAGGGGATGACACTGATGCATTAGGTGCTTGAAGGGTGTGCACCACCTCAGACAGTTGGCTAATCTGAGTCTGTTGGGTGTTAACAACAGAAAGGTTGACTGTATAGGACTCCTAAAGGATGAGGGTGAGAACTCAATGGTGGATGATCAAGGTAAGGCAGAGTTATTAAATGCTTTCTTTGCTTCTGTCTTCACAAAGGAAACAGCACTGTTGCAAATTACAGATGCAGAAGAGTCTCAATCTTCAAACTGTAATACTAAATACTTAACGCAGGAAGAAGTAAAGGCAAGACTAAATAAATTAAAAATAGACAAGGCACCTGGCCCGGATGGCATGCATCCTCGGGTCCTAAGGGAATTAAGTTCAGTTGTAGATAAACCCCTTTATCTTATCTTTTGTGACTCTCTTTCAACTGGCAGAGTCCCAGTGGATTGGCGTACAGCCCACGTTTTCCCATTATTTAACCTGCTGAGCGGTGCTCGTCCAACACCGCCAGAGGCTGCCGCTCAGGCCCTGCTGGGCCGATTTCCACCAAATAAAAAGCAGCACACGCAGCCAGCACTTTGCCAGCCGCGTGTGCTGCCTGATCGCCGCTGCAGCGCGGCGATCCGCCGCGTGCAGCGGCGAAAGAGGGTCCCCCCAGCCGCCCGAGCCCAGCGTAGCCGGAACAAACGGTTCCGGCCAGCGCTAAGGGCTGGATCGGAGGCGGCTGACGTCAGGACGTCGGCTGACGTCCATGACGTCACTCCGCTCGTCGCCATGGCGACGAGGGAAGCGAAACACGGGGGGCCGCTCATTGCGGCCTTCCGTGTTATTTCTTGCCGCCGGAGGCGATCGGAAGATCGCCTCCGGAGCGCCCTCTAGTGGGCTTTCATGCAGCCAACTTTCAGTTGGCTGCATGAAATAGTTTTTTTTTTATTTAAAAAAAACCCTCCCGCAGCCACCCTGGCGATTTAATCAGAACGCCAGGGTGGTTAAGAAGGGTAAAAAATCAGATCCAGGAAATTATAGACCTGTAAGCTTAACATCAGTTGTATGCAAACTATTTGAGGGGTTACTAAGAGATACTATACATGACTTCATAGTAGAAAATAATCTTATTTCTCAGCATCAACATGGGTTTACTAAAGACAGGTCCTGTTTGACTAACATGCTCAGCTTTTATGAGGTAGTGAATGCTAATATGGATATTGGGAATGCTGTAGATGTGATATACTTGGACTTTGCTAAGGCCTTCGACACTGTTCCCCACAAAAGTCTGGTGCAAAAGTTGAGGATGCAAGGATTGGGGAAGAGTCTGTGTGCTTGGATAGGGAACTGGCTAATGGACAGAAAACAAAGAGTTGTGGAAATGGATCATACTCCAAATGGGAGACTGTTAGCAGTGGGGTCCCACAGGGGTCTGTACTGGGTCCAGTGCTCTTCAATTTATTTATTAATGACCTAGTGGATGCAGTAGTGAGCAATGTTGCTATTTTTGCAGATGATACAAAATTGTGCAGAATCATCAACTCTCAGGAAGATAGTGTCATATTGCAACAGGATCTGGATAGGATGGCTATATGGGCACATACATGGCAGATGAAATTCAATGTTGACAAATGTAAAGTCATGCATTTTGGTTGTACCAATGGTCTAGCACCATACAAAATAAATGGGAGACAGTTGGGGACATCAAACTTGGAGAAGGACTTAGGAGTACTCATCGACAACAAGTTAAATAATCGTACTCAATGCCAAGCCGCTGCAGCTAAAGCTAACAAAATTTTGGGATGCATTAAAAGGGAAATAAAAACTCGAGATGCGAGCATAATATTGCCCCTGTTTAACTCTCTAGTAAGGCCACATCTGGAATATGGAATTCAGTTCTGGGCACCACATTACAAAAAAGATATTGCAGTTTTAGAGCAGGTGCAGAGACGAGCAACAAAATTGATACGTGGGATGGAAGGTCTCACTTACCAAGAAAGGTTAGATAAACTGGGTTTATTTAGTCTAGAGAAAAGACGCCTTAGAGGAGATCTAATTAACATGTATAAATACATCAGAGGGCAATATAATAGCTTGGCGGATGAGCTTTTTGTCCCTAGGCCTTCTCAAAGGACTAGAGGACATGATCTGCGCATGGAGGAAAAACGTTTTAGCCACTTATTTAGGAAAGGGTTCTTTACAGTAAGAATGATTAAGATGTGGAATGCATTGCCACAGGAAGTCGTTATGGCAAACTCTATACCTGCATTTAAAGGGGGCTTAGATGCTTTCCTTGGGTTGAATGACATCCATGGCTACAATTACTAGGTAAGGCCTAATGTTGATCCAAGGATTTTATCTGATTGCCATCTGGAGTCGGGAAGGAATTTTTCCCTTTTGGGGCCAATTGGACCATGCCTTGTAAGGGTTTTTTCGCCTTCCTCTGGATCGACAGGGATATGTGAGGGAGCAGGCTGGAGTTGTACTTTGTACTGGTTGAACTCGATGGACGTATGTCTTTTTTTCAACCAAAATAACTATGTAACTATGTAACAGTGAGGGTCAAATGATTAACAGCCGTGATTAATAATTCAACATGACTGCACAGTGCATCCATCGACATTTTGGTCTGCTGTTCTGTAACGATTGGTGTAGCAACACAGATGTCTGGTATTGTGTGATCTGCAGTATCACCAATTACCCAGACACTATACCTGATTATGTGGTGATCTGCAGAATCACCAATAATGCAAGTATAGCTAACAAGTATGCAGAGGTGTATAGGGCTTGGTGCAACTAGAACTGATTAGTTTGACAAGACCTCACCAGAGGAGCTGGTGGGTACTATCAGTCAGTACCTCACCAGTGACGAGGGCTCACTGGTGAGTGGAGTGGTCAGACAGACTAGGTTCGGCAACAGACAGGCAGGTACAGTACAAAATCGGCAGGCAAGAGGATAGAGGTATATCAGGCAGAGTCAGCAACAGAATCAGATGGGCAGAAGTACAGAATCGATAAGCAAGAGCAAGGTCAGAAGTGAGCCAGAGTCATACACAGAATATCAAGCAATATACAATAATAACAATCAATGGCCTCAATTCACTAAGCTTAACTCCTGTCTTTAATAACTCTTCAGAGCTGTTTTACAGTTATCACCATGGTGATATAATTGTGATAACTGTAAAACCGCTCTGAAGAGTTATTAAAGACAGGAGTTAAGCTTAGTGAATTGAGGCCCTAGTCTTGTGTGAAATCCCCGGTTTCCTCCCGGATCAAAGCACACCGGATACTAAGGTCTGAGCGCTAACACGAAGTATTCGCAACAGCACACAGGTTGCGAGTGATTCCCAAAGGTTTATGAAGCAGAGGAGACCCCACGTCCACGCCCACTCCCATTCAACCAATCAGCAGCGCCGTGAGTTTCCACTGACATCAGCCGACCGGCAGGTCAGCTGACGCGCCTCCTCCCGGCATAAAGGTCCTGTCTGTGCGCGCGCAGCAACCCTATGAGCTACTGACACTCCCGTCCTCGGCGTGCTAGACGCCAGAGGGACGGATGACACACCTGACACGGAAACCGAAGCAGCTGCGGAAGCACCCTGACTGCCCGCAGCTGCCTTCTCAGGGAATGTTACACTGCTGCTAGATGGCGCTGTTGTAGACAAAACCCAGCACATCGCCATCTTCTTCTCATCAAAGTGTCTAACTACACTCTAAAAATAATAGACACCCTCTAATAATCGGTTGGTCCACCTTTAGCTCCGATCACAGCGGATATTCTTCTTGGCATGGACTCAACAAGATACTGATACCATTGCTGAGGGATGTTGGCCCACGCTGACATAATGGCAACTCTAAGTTGGGTCAGATTGGATGATGGCGATTCTGAGCTTTGAAGTGATCTTTGGATTTCGTTCCACAAATGGGCAATAGGATTTAGGGTAGAGGACTGAGCTGGCCATCCCCCAAAATACACAGAATTATGCAGCGTTTCCTACAAAATACACAGAATTATGCAGCATTTCCCACAAAATACCCATGATTAGCATACCCCCCAACAGTCCCGTTTTCGTTGGGACTGTACCGATTTGGGGGGGGGGGCTCTCCCACGATCCCGTTATGACCCCCCAGTGTCCCGGGTGACTGGGGGGTCAGATGTGCAAAAAAAGGATCGAGGCGGCTGTGGTGTATGGGATGCGGGTCTGGGATAAGATTGTCCCTCCCTCCGAATGTGCCCCCCCCAGTGTCCCCCTGTATGGAGAGATTAAGAGCGCAGCGGAGCGGGCAGTCTTACCATTTATTCCCGCAATCTACATCCTGTAACGTCACAGGAAACAGGAAGCGGAGAAGACCAGATGCCCGGTACATGAGAATGAATGGTAAGACTGCCCGCTCCGCTGCGCTCTTAATCTCTCCATACAGAGGGACACTGGGGGGCAGATTTGGAGGGAGGGAGGGACAATCTTATCCCAGACCCGCATCCCACACACCACAGCCGCCGATATATATGTATATATATATATATATATATATATTTTGAATGCATGACTAGGGGTGTGTCAGGGGTGTGGTTGGGGGCGTGGCAGGGGAGTGGCTTAAGTGTCCCGCTTTCTCATTTACAAATGTTGGAAGGTATGATAATTAGGCAACGTACCCCCCATAAACACACATAAGGCAGCAATTTTCCCCTATAAAAACTCATAAGGCAGTATTTCCCCATAAAACACATGAGGCAGAGCACGGCTACAGGAAAATGGTAACCGTAACCAGCGCTGGAGACAGAAATAGACTACAGTGCTGGGCTTCGGAAGCCATTTTCCCATAGCCCTCCTGCCGGAGTTCTGCTAAGACTCCTACAGCCGTGCCATTGTATTGTATTGTTTTGTATTGTCAGGTTGAGAACCACTGCATTAAGTTATATTTCCTAAAGTTCCTCTTTAAGCTGGGGCTCTTTTTGGCCCACAATGCTTTGCTCCAGGATTGGTCACATGTCACACGCTGAAGCCACAGTACAGAAGAAGAGGAAGATCAGATAGGGGTCATCAGCTTCACAGACTACAGAGACACAGCGCTGGTGGAGGATCTACCTGTGGTTTTCTTCAGAAAAATAAATGGCACAGATGGAGAAAGCTGTAATCAGAATAGTACTGTACACTGCTTTTCAAGAGAAAGGAAGGGCAGTACTGCGGTCTGCACAGGATACCATGTCCTGCAATAGCGGCGAGGAGGCCACATTTCTTCAAAGGAAATATAGGTCATGGCTTAAGGGTAACCTGTAGTGAGAGGAAAACAGAAGCTGTCATCTTCATTCCCTTATAAACCATGCTAGTTGCCTGGCTGTCATGCTGAGCTTTTGGCTTTAGTTGCTCTCGAGTCACCCAATAAGCATGCAGGCAGTGGAGTCAGACCAGAGTTAGGCCTCATTCACATTGGGTGCGGTCAGAAACATGTAAAACTGTATGATAAAAAACACATGCGCGTTGGTGCGTGTTTAAGGCCACGTTCACATCAGGGCCGTTTCTGTGCCCTTTTCACAGCCCATTGCCCTGTGCTTTCTGCAAGGTATTGATTTTCCCATGTAATTAAAAAATGTGCCTCGTTCACATCTATCTTGAAGAGATAACAGAGGCGCCAAAAGGATAAGACCAAATGTTTAAAAACAATGAAAAAGTGCTATTGAGGCAGTGGTGGACTTACCTCATGCAAGCACTGAAACTGTCTATTCAAAATAAATACAAATTTATTAGCATACTCCAAAAAGTAGGGACTCCTGGTTCACATCTATGCACTGCGCTGTGTTACAAAAGCGTAGTGTTGCATGCATTTCTGTGCATTGAGCTGTAAAGCGCACATCAATGCAAGTGAATGGGTGTGCTTTTTTAGCGCATAGAAACGCATGTTTTTTTTTTACCCCTAATTGAAAAAAAATACATTTATATATGAAAACACAGCTTTATTGACAATTGCTACTGCTACAATAAGGAAAACATGCTTTAAAAAAACACAGCGCAACGCACTGAAATGCACACTAAAGCGCGCACAAACGCAAGCGTTTTTTATCATGCGCTGTTACACTTTTCTCAATGCACCTAGTGTGAATGAGGCCTAGGGGCTCGTTCACACTACAAGAGCTTTTTAAGCACCAGAGATTTTAAAAGCGCTTACTAATGTGATGCTATGTGGGATTTTTACAAAATCACATGGCTCCAGTGAGAACACATCGGATAACATTAGCAAGAGCTTTTAAAACCACAAAGCGCTTGGAAAAGCTCTTGTAGTGTGAACAAGGCATGAGGCCTGGAACCCACTGAAATCCGCAAACCGCAACCGCTAGCGTTTTGTCTGAGCGGTTTGCAAGCGGATTCATGCGCGTTTTTGCTCGTGTTTTGCAACATTGTATTTTTTTGCCCAGCGTTTTGCGTTTTTATCCTGATTGGTCCTGTGAATTATTTTTCATTTTGTTACAGTGTGCTGAACCGCAAAACGCTAGCAAAACCGCTCAGTTTAGGTTTTGCTGAGCGTTTCTGCTAGCGGTTCAATACTTTACATTGAAGCGCTAACGCTCCCAAAATGCTGCATGTCCTGCGTTTGCGTTTCTGAGAAACGCAAACGCTCCTGTGGAAGTTGCCCCATCCATTAACATTAGCCCAGCGTTTTGGCAAACTGCTAGCGTATCGCAGTGCTGCCAAAACGCTGCCAAAAGCGCTCCTGTGGGTTCCAGCCCTTAGTGTGCATTTCAGTGCATTTTTTAAAGCATTTTTTGCTTATTGTAGCAGTAGAGATTTGTTTTGTGTGTTTCTATGTGCTAAAAAAGCGCACCTATTCACTCGCATTGATGTGCGCTTTATAGCTCAACGCACAGAAATGCATGCAACACCACGTTTTTGTAATGCAGCGCATAGATGTAAACCAGGCACATTTAATTGCATGGGAAAATCAATAACTTGCAGAAAGCACAGGGCAATGGGCTGGGAAAACGAACAGAAACGTCCCTAGTGTGAACGAGGCCTTACACAGCACCTGATCTGCAAGCTCATTCTGGACTCATTCTGATACCCGTGGTGAAAATAAACTAATGAAATAAACAATTGTATCTATCTTCATTTTTCTAAAAATGAATTTTTAAGATATCGCACAGTTTTATTTTATATTTAAATCTACTTTTTAAGTTTTGACTGTTTTATTGTTTTTGCTCAATGACACTTTTTTTTTTTTTTATCTCTTTCCTGCTCTCTTTCTGCTAGGAAAGTGTTGTATAGTTGTAATTTCTTATCAGTGAGGGTCATACTGTAGACCAGTGGTCCTCAAACTAAGGCCCACAGGCCGAATGTGGCCCCCTGAGGCTTTTTTACCGGCCCTCCACACACAAATTGTATTACTTATAGATGCGGGCAGCTACATCTTTAAATATTGGTGGTCCGCCTATAGAATAGCAGTGCTGGCACCACCCATCCACATGGAAGCCAGAAAGCAGTAATTCGCTGGTTTCCAATCAAATTCCACATCAGGTGACACTGCTGTCCACTGCAGGTTGTCACCTGGGTATACTTCACTGTCTGGCCCACAAAGACTTCTACATCATTTTATGTATAGTCCGGCCCCCGGCAGTCTGAACTATGTTGACCCGGCCCTCGACCCAAAACGTTTGGGAACCCCTGCTGTAGACTGACTCAGTCCTGACTCAGACAAGAAGTGCCACTTACATACCTGATGTTTAACGCTTTCAGGCAGAGAAAGAAAAAAAAAGGAACACAGCCTAGTTATTTGTGTGCTAGGCACTGTACATACCCATGTCTATCTCATCATGTCACATGTCACTCCGGGTATCCAACAACTATAACGAGAGGTATGTGGAGGCTACCACATGTATTTCCTTTTAAAACTTAAATTTTTATTGAAGATTTTCTTATACAAAAATCGAGATATTTAAAGCAGTAATGTGGAGTTACAATAGAGACTATGAAAAACACATAACAGTTAAACAGCTGGTTACATTTACACTGAATGTGCTGCCGCTTACATGTATTTCCTTTTAATCAATACCAGTTGCCTGGCTATCCTGCTGACCCTCTGCCTCTAATACTTTTAGCTACAGCCCCTGAACAAGCATGCAGCAGATCAGGTGTTTCTGACATTATTGTCACATCTGACAAGATGAGCTGCATGCTTGTTTCTGGTGTTATTCAGAGACTACTGCAGCCAAATAGATCAGCATGGCTGCCAGGCAACTGGTATTGTTTAAAACGTAATACATATGCCAGCATTCATATACCCCTCACTTCAGTTGTTCTTTAGGCTACTTACACACTAAAAATCTATTAACCCTAATTCAGTGCACTCCCTCCTTCCCCTGTATGTGTTTGTCAGCATGCACACAGCTTATGCTGGTGTATGTGCATGGTGCACATGGACACATAACGTTCGCTCCCTTGTGCGATTGGTAAGATGCACTGTCTGTCCCAGGAGAGGATGTCAGGATTTGTGCTCCTAATCCATTGATAGGTTTGATGCAATTAATGTGTTTGCATGTCTGCACTATGCATGTTACAGGGCCAGAGTTAGGACACCTATGTTTACCTGGGTACTTCTGCGCAGTATAGGTGACTAAGCATAAGAATGCATTCTTCTGTGAACTAAAACCCCGGCTTTTAACTTAGCTGTAGGGATAACAGTTGTGCCTGGATGAGTGAATCTGTGAATGCATTTGTTTGAACATTTGCATGTGAGAGTGCGAAGGGTTAATAGATTTTTGCTGTTTTCTAGCCACACCCCCCTTTCCTTAACAATTTATTTAATGTCCTAACTAGAGGCGATGATATTTTTTTCTACTTACACACTAGGACGTTGCGTTTTAGGGGACGTTATGGTCGCATAACGTGCCCCTAACGCAACACCTGGTGCTCTCTGATGTGGACGTCAGAGTGAGCAGCGTTGTGCAGCTCACTCTGGCGTCCGTGATGCCGTGATGCGTACTCTTGGACGCATGCGGCACCACGTGGTCCCGCCCGGCCAATCGCCGCCCAGAGTGGCCGCTCCAGGAAGTAAACACTGCACGTCACTGAGTGCAGTGAATATTAATTAGCCATGTGGCTGGCCGAGGAGGAGGGAAGACCTCCTCCTCCAACACTACTGAGCATGTGCGCACAGTCTAACGCGGCTTAGCCGCGCATAACGCCGTAGCATGCAGCACATTCAACTGACGTCCTGCGTTACGCTGTAACGCAACGTGGGCACTGAACAGCCCATTGATTTTTCATTGCTGTGAGTTGGGCTGCGTTACAGGCTGCTGTAACGTGCGCCTGTAACGTCCCACTGTGAAAGCAGACTTAAAGTATAAAGCCTGGAACACACATTCACTTATGATTGGCCAATCACTGACCACTTTTACCACCTGCATGTAGTATGAGGGTTTACCTACATAATCTGCTCGTAGTACTCAGTATCTCTTGATGCTCATACTATTTGGCCAATAATTGGCAAATCATAATTAAAGGTTTATACCTGGCTTTAGTGTGCATACACATCCAATTTTGATTGGCCAATCATGGGCCAATTTTACCACTTCCATGTAGTATGAGAGCTTCCCTACACAATCTGCCCTTAGTGTTCAAAATCTGAATTCCCTCATACTACAATGCAAGTGGTAAAATTAGCTAATCATTGGCCAATCAAAAATGGATGTGTGTATGCACTCTTAAGCCTGTTATACACTTTCAATTATGATTGGCCAATCACTGACCGATTTTACCACCTCCATGCAGTATCAGGGTTTACCCAAGTTAGCGGCATGTTCTGTTGCTATGTGGAGGGTGAAGAGGCACGACAGAGTGGCACACAATGGAGCAGCCCAGAGCGGGTGGGGTGAGTGGGCAGAACAATTCCCTCGGCTGAGTCGATCCACAGAACGGATCACTTGCCAATTGGCATGAGCCGTCTAGCATGTGTACAAGGCTTAAAGGGCAACTGAAGTGAGAGGGATATGGAGACTGAAATATTGTTTTCCTTTTAATCAATGCACATTGCCTGGCTGTCCTGCTGATCCTCTGCCTGTAATACTTTTAGCCATAGACCCTGAACAAGCATGCAGCAGCTCAGGTGTTTCTGACATTATTGTCAGATCTGACAAGATTAGCTGCATGCTTGTTTCTGGTGTAATTCAGACACTGCTGCAACGAAACAGATCAGCAAGGGTCAGGGGCGTAACTAGAAATCACTGGGCCCCCCTGCGAATATTTGGATGGGCCCTCCCCCCCCATAGGTGCCAAATAATCGTAATGGGGCAGCGTTTCACTGTAAATTAATTGTAAAGTGGGCAGCATTTTACCAGACAATCATAATGTGGGCCAGAAAATCGTAATGTGGGCAGAGTTCACCAGAAAATCGTAATGTGGGCCTTTAGAAAATCATAATGTGGGCAGAGTTCACCAGAAAATCGTAATGTGGGCAGAGTTCACCAGAAAATCGTAATGTGGGCACCAGTCACCAGAAAATTGTAACGTGGACAGCATTCACCAGACAATCGTAATGTGGGCAGCGTTCACCAGAAAATCATAATGTGGGCAGAGTTCACCAGAAAATCATAATGTGGGCAGAGTTCACCAGAAAATCGTAACGTGAGCAGCAGTCACCAGAAAATTGTAACGTGGACAGCATTCACCAGACAATCGTAATGTGGGCAGCGTTCACCAGAATATCGTAATGTGGGACAGAAAATCGTAATGTGGGCAGAGTTCACCAGAAAATCGCAATGTGGGCAGCAGTCACCAGAAAATCGCCATGTGGGCAGCAGTCACCAGAAAATCGCAATGTGGGCATCAGTCACCAGAAAATCCTAATGTGGGCAGCAGTCACCAGAAAATCGCAATGTGGGCAGCAGTCACCAGAAAATCGCAATGTGGGCAGCAGTCACCAGAAAATCCTAATGTGGGCAGCATACACCAGAAAATCGTAATGTGGGCAGCAGACACCAGAAAATCGCAATGTGGGCAGCAGACACCAGACAATTGTAATGTGGGCAGCAGACACCTGAAAATCGTAATGTGGGCAGCAGACACCTGAAAATCATAATGTGGGCAGCAGTCACCAGAAAATCGTAATGTGGGCAGCAGACACCTGAAAATCGTAATGTGGGCAGCAGGCACCTGAAAATCACAATGTGGGCAGCAGACACCAGAAAATCGTAATGTGGGCAGCAGACACCTGAAAATCACAATGTGGGCAGCAGACACCTGAAAATCGTAATGTGGGCAGCAGACACCTGAAAATCGTAATGTGGGCAGCAGACACCTGAAAATCGTAATGTGGGCAGCAGACACCTGAAAATCACAATGTGGGCAGCAGACACCTGAACATCGTAATGTGGGCAGCAGACACCTGAAAATCGTAATGTGGGCAGCAGACACCTGAAAATCGTAATGTGGGCAGCAGACACCTGAAAATCCCCCTCCAGCTAGTCAATGTGTGTGGGCAGCGGGCAGCAGCGGGATACATACCTTCTTCCTTGCGTTCCATCGCCGCCTTCTCTCTCTCGCGGCTGACGTCACTTCCGCTTCCGGAAGTGACGTCAGCCGCTAGAGCGAGAAGGCGGCGATGGAACGCAAGGAAGAAGGTATGTATCCCGCCGCCGCTGCCCGCACACATTGACTAGCTGGAGGGGAGCGCAGAGGGGAGAGCCCCGAGGTGAGGGAGAGGGGGGAACTTCCCCTCTCCCCGCCGACTGTGGGCAAGGCTTTCCCCTCATGCTGCCACCCCTCCAGCCCCCAAAAAACGGCCCGAGCGGGCCCCAGGGGTCATCTCTAATTGACTTTCACTAATGTCTCTGGATTCCACTCATTTCAGGTTCTCTTGAACAGAACTGTGCAAACTCCTCCCCATCCCATAGTCAACTACAGGAAGTAGTCTGGGAGGGGGAAGGCATCTTCTAGTCATTTCCTGTTTGAACTGAGCTGCCCAGGAGCTCTGAGTTTCACTGGAGGTGGGAGGAGTCAGGCAATGGCTCTGTGCAGAGAATGAACTGTCCACTCCAAAGAACTGACAGCTTCATATGGTGTGCAGAGGTCTCTGGGTCATGTGACTGGGGGAGATTTTCTGGAGTGGAGTGGCTATATCAGATATGAATGTAAGTAATGGCACAGCTCTCCATTCACCTTTACTAATAATGAGAAAGGGTGAGGGTGAATTAGATGTTTAAGGCCTTATTGACACTTGGGCACTTTCTGCCTGTGATTCATGCTCTGCTGATTGCCGGCGATCTGCAAAACGCTGCTGCACAAGTAATCCTATGGGATTACACACACTGTGGTGAGTTTGCAATTTTTCGTGATTGCAAACGTGCTGCATTTAGTATTTTCCCTGTTTGCATCACGATTCTCATTTACTGGAATGAGAGTCACAAAGTGCAATTGGCAAAAAAACGGGGAACACAGCAATGCTGCATCAAATTCACCAGGTGACTGTGATCTCGATTTGTGCTTTTGAGTGTGAACAAGGCCTCAAGTGTGCCCGAAGGTATATTTTGAAAAAAAGAAAAGGTTATATAAATACCTCAGCAGAGGGAAGCCTTTGGATAATCCAGGGCAGGGCTGGTTCTAGACTTTTAGTAGCCTGAGGCAAACTTATGAGGATTTCCCCCCCCCCCCCTTCCCGATTTGGAATGATCGACAATTTACTCGGACTGACAATTTATTCTGCTTCATTTAATGTACTCAGTCAGCAAGGGAGCATATGCAACAACTTGAGACATGACATGCTGCAGCTCTACACAATAACACACTGGCTGGCTGCAGGTCTGTGACAAACTGCTCCCCTCAGCCAGTCAGCTACTCCATTCCTCCTCAGTCAGGACAGCAGTGCCACCTCCTCCCTTCTGCTGTGCAAGTCAAATGAAACACTGCTGCTCTCCTGCCTCCTCCCTCCTCACTCACTGTCAGACTTCTCACACAGCACAACAAGCTGCTTTTCCCCAATGATGACCTAATTACCTCGCTCGCTCTCGCTTCTCCTCCTACTCTGACTGCATGCTGTTAGTGTATCCACAGTACAAACATGCTGCCCCTGTAATCTCTACGCCTGATGCAAGTGTTTCACCTTGCTTCATGAGAGAACAAGCCGTGATCCAGGGGCTTCCCACATCCTCAGTGGTGTAGTTAAAGAGAACCCGAGGTGTGTTTAAAGAATGTTATCTGTATACAGAGGCTGGATCTGCCTATACAGCCCAGCCTCTGTTGCTATCCCAAACCCCACTAAGGTCCCCCTGCAATCTGCAATCCCTCATAAATCACAGCCGTGCTGTGAGGCTGTGTTTACATCTGTAGTGTCAGTCTCAGCTTCTCCCCCGCCTCCTGCATAGCTCCGGTCCCTGCCCTTGTCCCTTCCCTCCAATCAGCAGGGAGGGAAGGGATGCAGGCGGGGACCGGAGTTCTGCAGGAGGCGGGGAGAGCAGCAGACTGACACTATAGAGATAAACACAGCCAGCTCTGACAAGCTGTTTGTCAGCAGCGTGGCTGTGATTTATGAGGGATTGCAGAGTGCAGGGGGACCTTAGGGGGTTTGGGATAGCAACAGAGGCTGGGCTGTATAGGCAGATCCAGCCTCTGTATGCAGATAATATTCTTCAAACCCACCTCGGGTTCTCTTTAAGGAGCTGTGGGCCCCGATGCAAATTTAACAGTGCCCCCCCCCCACTAGAACTCGATACATAACAGGGCCGGCCTTAGGTTTCACAGCGCCCTGAGCGTAACCAGATTTTGGTGCCCCCCCCCACTCACATGCGCGCACGCACACACGCACATGCCCATGTACAAGATCCACTTTAGTGTATATAGGCAGATCCCCCCCCCCTTTTTTGGTGTATATAAGCAGATCCCCCCTTTAGTGTATATAAACAGATCCCCTTTTAGTGTATATAGCTAGGTAGATAAATAGTGTATAGTATACACGCAGATTCCCCTTTAGTGTATATAGCCCCCCCTCCCCCCAACACACACACACATACTTCCCCAACCGGGAGGCAGGTGGGGAGTCTCACTTTTCTGCTTGTAGCTGGTGACAAGCAGGTCTCTCTCTGATTAGTGCACAATGTAGACATCGCTTGTAAGCGAGGGGCAGTGCTACTGGCACACATGGCTCAAACAGACTGAGGTAGAGGCAGCAGCAGGTTCCTGAAGTCTTCGCGCCATCAACCCCAGTGGCACCAGGGGGCGGAGCTGCCACTTCCAGCAGCCACAGACGGAGCCGCAGTCAGCAGGTAGAAATGCGGCCAGGGCCAGTTGAATGCACGTCACGTGCGCCCCCCTGGAAGCTGGCGCACTGAGCGACCGCTCCGGTCGCTCAGGTCAAAGGCTGGCCATGCATAACAATTGATACGGCGCACCAAAACCTGCCAATGGCAACTACAGTGTCAGAGGTGCAAGAAGGGGATGGGGAACAGTTTGTTAATGATTATCACTATTCAAAGTATCTATAGAAGTGATTATTATGAGCACAGGACCAATAGAGAGATAATACTGTAGTTGAGGGAGGACCCTTTGGGGCCCCCCTGGCCCAAGGGCCCTGATACGGTCGCAACCTCTGCAACCCCTATTGCTACGCTCCTGCACATCCCCTCAAGCTCGCAGTTCCAGTGCAGGGACCTTCTGAACCTATTTGATAAGGGCTTGTCAAATAGGTTTGCTTGGCCATGCTCCCATCTGAGCTAGAGGTGCAAGACCACCTGTGCCTGCCCATAGGGTCCAGAAGGAGTCATGGGGGGGGGGGGGCAGAGAGAGACAGAGGGACATACAGGGGTGGCAGAGAGGTGGTACAGTACAGGGTGACCGAAGGTGACATAGGAAGACAGAAGGAGGCACAGGGGGGCAGAACTGGGACAGAGGGATGCACATGGGGACTAAAGGAGGCACTGCATGCATAATGCGCAATGCAACTTTTGCCTTCCATTGCGTTCTAAGAACGAAACACCCCAGTGTGAATCGAGCCTTAAAGAGAACCCGAGGTGGGTTTGAAGAATATTATCTGCATACAGAGGCTGAATCTGCCTATACAGCCCAGCCTCTGTTGCTATCCCAAACCCCCCTAAGGTCCCCCTGCACTCTGCAATCCCTCATAAATCACAGCCACTCTGCTGACAAACAGCTTGTCAGAGCTGGCTGTGTTTATCTCTATAGTGTCAGTCTGCTGCTCTCCCCGCCTCCTGCAGAACTCCAGTCCCCGCCTGCATCCCTTCCCTCCCTGCTGATTGGAGGGAAGGGACGGGGGCAGGGACCGGAGCTATGCAGGAGGCGGGGGAGCAGCTGAGACTGACACTACAGATGTAAACAGAGCCTCACAGCACGGCTGTGATTTATGAGGGATTGCAGAGTGCAGGGGGACCTTAGTGGGGTTTGGGATAGCAACAGAGGCTGGGCTGTATAGGCAGATCCAGCCTCTGTATGCAGATAACATTCTTTAAACACACCTCGGGTTCTCTTTAAAGGTGGGATAGATGAGGCCAGAACTAAACCCTTATAATAAATATTTAATTTGCACTTCACTTTATTGTTCTGTATCTCTGGAACTACTAGTGCCCTTGACATGCAGTTTTCACATCAGCTGACCTCTGATTTACCCGGCCCAGGTCGGTTGCAGATTCGTGTTAACCTCATCAAATTATCTTCATTTTTCTCTTTCTCTGCTTACTGGAAGCAATACTGGGCCAGGAAAGTTTATCTGTGGTGAGTGACTCCGCCCTACTTGAGCATATTTTTCTTTACATTTTCCACATATTTGGGTAGCTGATTTCCTGTTTTCTGACACTGCCAGCCTGAACTGCTGACACATTGCATGACTGTGACAAACCACAGGATGGACTGAGGAAGCACTAGATTACTATACCTGACACCTGCCAGCAGAGTGACACCCTGCAGGCAACACCCAGTGCAGACAAAGTGCAACCGTGCCACAGCCCTCCCAGCAATCAATCAGATGCCAGAGCCCTGTAGTCACCTTACCTATAGCATCAGCCTACTTAAAGTGAATGGGAACCGCATTTAAAAAAATTAGACAGATACTTACCCAAGGAGAGGGAAGGCTCTGTGTCCTTTAGAACCTTCCGGCTCCTCTCCTGGTCCCGTCGTTCCGGTGCTGGCTCGCCCGGTAGCAGTATGTGACTAAATTAGTCACATACTGCTTTACCCGGCTGAAGGAGTCTTCAGAAGTCTTCAGAGAGCCCGAGTGCTCCTGAAGAAGGGCGACCCTGTACTGCGCCTGCGCAAGCACGCTCTCTTGCACGCTCACGCCTGTGCAGTATGGAGCCGCACGTCTTCGGGAGGACACGGCTCCCGAAGTCTTCCAAATACCCTTTCGGTGGGGGATTGAAACGGTTGGGAGCCACCCCAGGATAGAGAGCACCGAGAGAGGAGACGGAAGGCTCTATATGACCCAGAGCCTTCCTTCTCTTTAGGTAAGTATTTGCTTCATTTTTTTTAAATGCGGTTCCCATTCACTTTAAAGACCCTGTAACAAAAAAATCTCCCTCTGGGAGATACTTACCCAATGAGGCTTCCCCGTCCTCTATAACCTGGGGGAGCCTGCGCTGGTTCCACCAAAACTTCCTCGACGATTGCTTACAGGCAACTGCGCAGGCGCAGCAATATTCACCTACCGCGATCCAGCGCAGTAGCAGCTTTTCGTTCGGCCTAAGGCAGAAATAGCCGAGCCTGCTCTACTGTTCTGCGCCTGTGCAGTACAGCGGATACGATCGGGCTTGGCTATTTCCACCTTAGCCCGAACGAAAAGCCACTACTGCGCTGGATCGCGGTAGGTAATTATTTACCTCGCCGGTGTTGAGGGTCGCAGCGCAGGATTGCTGGGACGGAGGAGAACAGGTGAAGCTCCGTTAGGATCCAGAGGTTTCCCATTCTCGAGGTAAGTATCCCCAGAGGTTTCCCTCTCCCGAGGTAAGTATCCCCAGAGGTTTCCCTCTCCCGAGGTAAGTATCCCCAGAGGTTTCCCTCTCCTGAGGTAAGTATCCCCAGAGGTTTCCCTCTCCTGAGGTAAGTATCCCCAGAGGTTTCCCTCTCCCGAGGTAAGTATCCCCAGAGGTTTCCCTCTCCCGAGGTAAGTATCTCCAGAGGTTTCCCTCTCCTGAGGTAAGTATCCCCAGAGGTTTCCCTCTCCTGAGGTAAGTATCCCCAGAGGTTTCCCTCTCCTGAGGTAAGTATCCCCAGAGGTTTCCCTCTCCCGAGGTAAGTATCCCCAGAGGTTTCCCTCTCCTGAGGTAAGTATCCCCAGAGGTTTCCCTCTCCTGAGGTAAGTATCCCCAGAGGTTTCCCTCTCCTGAGGTAAGTATCCCCAGAGGTTTCCCTCTCCTGAGGTAAGTATCCCCAGAGGTTTCCCTCTCTCGAGGTAAGTATCCCCAGAGGGTTTTTTTTCCCTGGTTTCAGGTTTTCTTTAAGGTGCTAGTCAATATTACAATCTCAATACTGCAGTACAATTTTACGGGGTGGTAACGGCGAGTGATATGGGGACGCAGTGCCAGATTTAGCAGAAGGCACTATGGGCAAGTGCCTACAAGCGCCTTCTACTGCAAAGGCAAGTCTCTGAATGTCCCTATTTTGCAATTCAAAAGCTGGGAGCAGATCACTGTCACCACCATGGCCCGTCCACGATCGCGTCTCCCAGCTGCACACAGTTCAGTTGCCAGCCTGTGGTCCCACCTCCTAGCAATTCGATGGCCTGCATGCAGGCCAGGGTTGGGGTGTGGCCTGTCGAGGAGCGGAGCTTAGGGCCCCTGAACACCTTTGCTTTGCTTACAGGCTCCTGAGTTGTAAATCCAGCCCTGTGGGGACGACTGATGAAATCCCCAGTGCTGTTCCCCCAGGGTATAAATGTGCCGTCCCTGGTGTCTGGTGCACTATACTTTACCTGTCGCTGTCTGCCACTGGCTCCATTCGCTCAATCTCAAATACACGCGCCCCACATGGTTGCCAGCGTACAAGTGGGTGGCATCACACACACCCTCGTATACGGCGGTAACCATGTACAGCACGTTTGTGGATTGTGGCTGGAGCCAGCGGTTGACACACAGGTAAAGTATACCGCACCAGGGTGGGGGGCACATTTGACATTGGGGGGACAGTGTCGGGTCAGTGAGGCGGCGGATGCGGCCTCACTGATTCCTGATCGATTTCAGTACGGGCAGCCGAAAGATCTCTCTCTAATCAGATTCGATCAGAGAGAGATTTGTTTCTTGGTCAAACCTGCCCATCATCGCTAGATGTATGGCCACCTTAAAACACCTAAGCGATTAGCGGGTGATTCCCGCTAATCACTAAAGCACGATCACTTTTTAAAGCGCTAGTGCTACATAACGCTATGGCAGTGTTCTCACTGCCGCGATTGGCGCCGATCCTAGGTGTTTTGCGATTAGCACCAATCGCAAATACGTTACCTGCAGCGTTTTTGCCGTGATTCTGGAGCGATCGCGGTACAGTGCTTAGTAAACCGCTGACTGCAATCACTCTGAATCACGGAAGTGTCTAGTGATTTGACAGCGCTAATCACGGTAAAATCACTTGCACAAAACGCTACCGCTCCTTTTTAGATGTGAATGGGGCCTTAAGGATGCAGACCTAATGATTGGATTATCTTCTGACTGCAAGTGAATTAAAGCACACCTGAATTGGACCATAGAAAAGTAGATTTGTACTTACCATACATGCGGCTTCTTCCAGCCCCCAGTCATCCATCCAGTGGTGACGCTACATTGGGGCTTGCCAGCTGACAAACTGTAAGCCTCCCCAAAAGCCCCCCCCCCCAACCCCACACAGCGCAGTGAAGGGGGAACAGCGGGCACAGCAGGGGGGAAGGGGGGCATCTCCCCCCCCCCCCCTCACCTTGGGGCTCCCCCCCTCCTCGCTCCCCCCTCCACAATTGAGCGGCTGGCAGCAGCGGAACACTTCCTCTATTCCCGGCACAAGAGGGAGATCTGTGCGTCGCTGGTCTGACGTCACTGATTTGACCAGACCAATCGGTGCACAGACCTCCCTCCCGCGTCTGGAAGCGAAGAGGTAAGTTCCTGCCCGCTGCCAGCCACCCAACACTAAATTCTGGAGGGGTGAGCCCCAAGGTGAGGGAAGGGGGGGAGATATCTCCCCTTCTCCACCGCTGTGCCTGTTGCTCTCCCTTCACTGCACTGCCACCCCTCCTGCTGCTGGGGACACTTATTGACTGGCTATGGCTATCTATTCTGGGGACACCTATAGACCTGGCTACCTAAATTAGGACACCTATAGACCTGGCTACTTATTCTGGGGACACCTATAGACCTAGCTACTTGTACTGGAGACACTTGTATACCTGGCTACCTATTCTGGGGACCTGGCTACCTATTCTGGGGACACCAATAGACCTAGCTAGTTGTACTGGAGACGCCTATAGACCTGGCTACCTATTCTGGGGACGCATATACTACCTAAATTGGGACACCTATAGACCTGGCTACCTATTCTGGGGACACCTATAGACCTGGCTACCTATTCTGGGGACACCTATAGACCTGGCTACCTATTCTGGGGACACCTATAGACCTGGCCACCTATACTGGGAACACCTATAGTCCTGGTTACTTCCACTGGGGATACCTATAGACCTGGTTATCTATACTGCAGGCACCTATTTTGGGGGAACTGCTGCCAGATTAACTGTATTTTTGGTGAAATGCTGTCAGATTACATGTATTTTGGGGGGAAACACTATGACAGTGTGAGAGATCGCGGAAAAGCCGCCGCGAGTACTACTGAGCAGGCGGCTGATTCCGCGTCCAGTGCGGCGGTTTGCACGCGGAAGCATGTGTCTGGCGGAACGCGGAAAAGCCGCTGCATGCAACAACAGTCAGACGGCTGATTCCGCGTCCGGCGCGGCGGTTTGCACGCAGCAGCGTGCAGCTGGTGTGGCTGAGCCTGTTAGTTCACACAGGTTTAGGGCTACGCGCGCGCGCCAGAAGTCAGGACCTTTATGCCAGCAGGAGATGTGTCAGCTGATCAGGATGATCAGCTGATTCCTGCTGGACTCCTGATTGGCTGAGTGGTTCGGGCGGGGCGGCAGAGTCCTGCAACTATATATACAGCTTGCTTGTCAGTTGCTGGTTGTCTGCCGTTGCGATCACTACGTGGAAGCACTCAGACCTTTAGTCAGATCCTACAGTGTGTTAGAACCAGGTGGCCCTGGGAATTCACACTTAGCCAGTTACTTGTACTGTTAACCTGTGTTATTATTTAGACTAGTTCCAGGGTGCTGAGACCAAGGACCTCGCACTCAGTCTAGGCATATCTATTATGACTTATTGCTTTTCTGACTACTCCTCTGTCTTCTGATTCGGTACCTCGCATATCTGATATACCGTTGCCAGACCCTGCTTGCCTTGGATACCGAATCGGCCTTCTGTCTTTGTACTTTATCTGTCATCTCTGTTGCTGAACCTCTGCCTGTCTGACCATTCTCCCTTCAGTGGAACGTCTCCCACTGGAGGGTTATCTCTGAGGCTTGCCTCTCCGAGACGACTGCCCCAAGCAGACGATTACTGCTAGGGGTCGAGATTCCTCACTCTGCCTGGTTAGTGGATCTCACGCATGGGGTTCCCATTCAGAGGTAACCACACCTCTGAGGAATCGCCGTGTGGTGGATATTTCCACACTTCTGTGATTTATATTACTGTCTTTATTGTGTTCCTTTGCTGGTGCCCAGAGGTTAGCAATATATCGGATTATCGGTGATACTGCAGATCATCAATAATCGGGTATATATCTGCATTCTTGGTGATACTGCAGATCGCCAATAATCAGATTCTTTCTGCGTGCCGATACCGATCGTTACAGAACGGCAGACCCAACCCAAATGGACGCACTCCGCAGCCGTCTCGATGCACTCACCACTACGGTGGAAAATCACAACCGAGTGCTGAACAGTCACCAGACTCAAATCAACGCTTTGTCTGGGACTGTACAAGTTTATCAGACGGCTGTGGATACCGTGCGATCTCCTCCTAGCACAGACATACGTATGTCTGTACCTGAAAGGTTTTCTGGCCACAGATCTGACTTTCGAAACTTTAAAAACCGAGTGTTGTCATACTTTGAGTTGAGACCTAGTACTTCAGGAACTGTAGCTCAGAGAATTACGTTTATCAAGACACTATTGTCAGGAGATTCCCAGACTTGGGCATATAGTCTTCAGCCAGGTGAGGGCGTGTTAGACTCAGTTGAGGCGTTCTTTGAAGCTATGGCCATAATTTACGATGATCCGGATATTTCCTCGACCGCAGAGTGGAAGCTCAAGACATTGCGGCAGGGCAGAGATCCGGTCCAAAATTACGCAGCTGAGTTCAGAAAATGGGCAGTTTCAGCTAGATGGGACTCAACTGCATTATTAGACTGTCAGACGCGGTCTCAGAGTTGATGTTGAGCCATCCTGAGCCCAAATCCCTCGATGAGGCCATTTCATTGGTCATCAGAATCGATCGTCGTGTACGATACCAAAGACAGACCCGGGGTAGGAACAATGTGCGATACTTGACCTTTGCAGCATCTCCTTCTGTTCCACCTCCACCTGCTTCACCTCCACCGGAACCAATGCAAATTGGTCGGTTAAGATTGTCTCGGGTGGAGCGGAGACGCAGAGAAACAGAGCAGCTCTGTCTGTACTGTGCAGAGGGGGGTCATAAAGTGCAGAATTGTCCCAAGAAGTCGGGAAACGCTGCCGCCTAGGTGTAATCGGAGGTAATACCCTAGGCACGCAGTCATTACCTCTAGATGATAAACGTTTCCTTCTCCCTTGCACTATATCCTGGCAGGATAAGACTGAGACTACTGAGGCCTTCATAGATTCTGGCTCAGCAGCTAATTTTATGGATTATGAATTTGCTAAAAAATTGGGGATCCCGATCTCCCCATTAAAAGAACAGATTCGGGTCACTGCAGTGGACGATTCTCCTCTGCAGAGTAATCACCCTCTCTCTCAGACCCCAGATTTGGGGGTCACAATAGGGGTGTTACATAGGGAAAGTTTATAATTTTTTGTGTTATGAATGGCAACCTCCACAATCATACTTGGCATGCCATGGTTACAGATTCACTCGCCTCAGATTAATTGGGCTACTGGTCAGCTAACGAGCTGGTCTAACCATTGCTATCATCAGTGTCTAGCGAAAGTAACCTTTGGTAAAACCAAGATTCATATGGAGGGTTTGCCAGATCAGTATTCAGAGTTTTCGGACGTGTTTTGTCCCAAGGCAGCTGATAAAGTTCCTCCACACCGTCCTTTTGATTGCCCCATTGAGCTCAGGTCTGGTTGTATGCCCCCTAGAGGTCACCTCTATAATCTCTCTGGACCAGAGAAATTGGCCATGCAGGAATACATACGCGAGAACTTGGCTAAAGGTTTTATTCGCCCTTCTCGGTCCCCGGCAGGGTTCTTTTTTGTGAAGAAGGATGGAGGCCTCCGTCCATGCATTGATTATCGGGGCCTAAATAAAATCACAGTAAAAAATCGTTATCCCCTGCCTTTAATAGACGATTTGTTTACTCAGGTCACTAATGCTAAGATTTTCTCGAAGCTGAATTTAAGGGGTGCATACAACCTTGTGCGAATCAGGGACGGTGATGAGTGGAAGACGGCCTTTAACACACCCAACGGGCACTACGAGTACCTGGTGATGCCCTTCGGGTTGTGTAATGCCCCGGCTGTCTTCCAAGAACTAATCAATGAAGTCTTCAGAGAGGTATTGGGAAGATTCGTCTTTGTATACCTAGACGATATACTAATCTTCTCGTCCAGCCTCTCTGAGCACAGAAAACACGTTGAGTTCGTGTTACGGAAGTTGAGACAGAATATGCTCTACGCTAAGCTAGAGAAGTGCATTTTCGAGGTAACATCTGTCACTTTTCTGGGCTACATTATCTCAACCTCCGGTCTCTCCATGGACCCTGGGAAAGTCTCAGCGGTGCTGGAGTGGCTTCAACCTGTGGGTCTAAAGGCACTCCAGAGGTTCCTGGGGTTCGCTAATTACTACAGAAGGTTCATAAAGGGGTACTCTACGGTGATCTCACCTCTCACCAGTCTCACAAAGAAAGGGTCAGATACTCACCACTGGTCCCCTGAGGCCCACGCTGCTTACGCTAAAGAAATTGTTCTGTACTGCACCCATTTTGAGACATGTTGACACCACCTTCCCCTTTATCGTGGAGGTAGATGCCTCAGAAGTAGGGATAGGGGCTGTGCTGTCTCAGCGTTCTGGGTTGCAAGGAAAGCTACACCCCTGTGCCTATTTTTCACGTAGGTTTTCACCCGCTGAGAAAAACTACAATATAGGCAATAGGGAACTTCTAGCCATTAAATTGGCCTTCGAGGAATGGCGACATTGGCTAGAGGGTGCAGAACATACCTTTACTGTCTATACTGACCACAAGAATTTGGAGTACATTGAGGGCGCTAAGAGACTTAGCCCCCGACAGGCTCGGTGGTCATTGTTCTTCTCGAGATTCAGATTTGTAATCACGTACACCCCTGGTAGTAAAAACATCAAAGCTGATGCTTTGTCCAGATGTTTTGAGCCCGAGACAGCACAGCCCTCAGACCCAGAAACCATTCTGCCGCAGAAAGTGGTTCTGGCCGCCACTGAGACCTGGAGGGACTGGACTAAAACGTTGAGTCCATTCCAACAGGATGTACCTGAGGGAAAGCCTGAAGGGGTCATGTTTGTACCACTGCCTTTTCGTCTACAAATATTGCAGTTGTTTCATTCTCACAAGAATTCTGGGCATCCTGGAGCCACCAGAACCCAAGACCTCGTAGCAAGATGTGCCTGGTGGCCTTCATTGGCAACTGACTGCAAAGAGTATGTAAGAGAATGTGCAGTGTGTGCAAGAAGCAAACCCTCCCGTCAGGCACCTGTTGGGACATTACAACCACTGCCAGTCCCGAAGGAACCATGGACTCGTCTGTCCATGGATTTTGTGGGCGAACTCCCTAGGCTTGAAGGCATGACGGTCATTTGGGTGGTAGTCGATCGTTTTAGCAAGATGGCCCACTTTGTTCCCCTGAAAGGACTCCCCTCGGCCCAGGAGTTGGCCGATCTTTTCGTCCAGCATATTTTCTGGCTGCATGGCATTCCAGAAAATATAGTGTCAGATCGGGGAGTCCAATTTGTTTCTAAGTTCTGGTGGGCATTCTGCCAGCAGTTAGACATGGAGCTATCTTTCTCATCAGGCTACCACCCACAGACCAATGGCCAGACTGAGAGAACCAATCAGTCTCTGGAACAGTTTCTGAGATGTTATGTGGCAGACGTTCAAACTGACTGGGTCAAATTCCTGCCATTTGCAGAATTTGCACACAACTTGAAGAGCTCCTCCTCAGGTTTTTCTCCATTCCAGGTGGTAACAGGAAGGTCACCTAAGTTCACCCCATTACCAGTGGCTGCCACCCCGTTTCCAGCCCTGGAAGATTGGCAGAGGTCCTTGAAGCAGATTTGGGGAATGGTAGAACAAAATCTGAGGAGGGCTTTTCAGAGTCAGAAGAAACAGGCTGATAAGAGACGTTCCATAGAATGGGAGTGCCTTCCTGGTGACTTGGTTTAGGTGTCCACACGACATTTGGCTCTGAAGCAACTGTCTCCCAAGTTAGGTCCCAGACTTGTGGGTCCGTTTCCTGTGATCAGAAAAATCAATGATGCCACTTATGCCATCGATCTCCCTACCAGCATGCAAGGTGTGAGATCGTTCCATGTGTCCTTGCTCAAGCCGGCAGTGCACGTGGATTCCGCTCCCCCCCCCCCCCCCCCCTGTGTTGATTGATGACCAACCTGAATATGAAATTGAGAAAATTCTAGACTCCCGGCTTGTGCAGAACTCCGTGCAGTATTTAGTGCATTGGAAAGGGTATTGCATTGAGGAGAGAACTTGGGTGCCAGAATGTCGCATGCACGCAAAGGAGTTGAAAAAGGAGTTTCATAACTTACATCCTGAGAAACCTGGCAGGAGATGTCCGGAGTCCACTCCTCGGGGGGGGGGGGGGGGGGGGGGGGACCAAGGACCTCGCACTCAGTCTAGGCATTGTTTGATATCTGTTATGACTTATTGCTTTTCTGACTACTCCGCTGTCTTCTGATTCGGTACCTCGCATATCTGATATACCGTTGCCAGACCCTGCTTGCCTTGGATACCGAATCAGCCTTCTGTCTTTGTACTTTATCTGTCATCTTTGTTGCTGAACCTCTGCTTGTCTGACCATTCTCCCTTCAGTGGAACGTCTCCCACTGGAGGGTTATCTCTGAGGCTTGCCTCTCCGAGACGACTGCCCCCAGCAGACGATTACTGCTGGGGGTCGAGATTCCTCACTCTGCCTGGTTAGTGGATCTCACGCACGGGGTTCCCATTCAGAGGTAACCACACCTCTGAGGAATCGCCGTGTGGTGGATATTTCCACACTTCTGTGATTTATATTACTGTCTTTATTGTGTTCCTTTGCTGGTGCCCACATTGCGATTTTCTGGTGACTGCTGCCCACATTGCGATTTTCAGGTGTCTGCTGTCCACATTACGATTTTCAGGTGTCTGCTGCCCACATTACAATTTTCAGGTGTCTGCTGCCCACATTACAATTTTCTGGTCACTGCTGCCCACATTGTGATTTTCAGGTGTCTGCTGCCCACATTACGATTTTCTGGTGTCTGCTGCCCACATCACGATTTTCTGTTGTCTGCTGCCCACATTGCGATTTTCAGGTGACTGCTGCCCACATTGCGATTTTCAGGTGACTGCTGCCCACATTACGATTTTCAGGTGTCTGCTGCCCACATTACGATTTTCAGGTATCTGCTGCCCACATTACAATTTTCTGGTCACTGCTGCCCACATTGTGATTTTCTGGTGTCTGCTGCCCACATTACGATTTTCAGGTATCTGCTGCCCACATTACAATTTTCTGGTCACTGCTGCCCACATTGCGATTTTTAGGTGTCTGCTGCCCACATTGTGATTTTAAGGTGTCTGCTGCCCACATTGTGATTTTCAGGTGTCTGCTGCCCACATTGCGATTTTCAGGTGTCTGCTGCCCACATTGCGATTTTCAGGTGTCTGCTGCCCACATTGCGATTTTCAGGTGTTTGCTGCCCACTTTGCGATTTTCAGGTGTCTGCTGTTCACATTACAATTTTCTGGTGACTGCTGCCCACATTACGATTTTCTGGTCACTGCTGCCCACATTGCGATTTTCTGGTGACTGCTGCCCACATTGCGATTTTCTGGTGACTGCTGCCCACTTTGCGATTTTCAGGTGTCTGCTGCCCACATTACAATTTTCAGGTGACTGCTGCCCACATTGTGATTTTCTGGTGACTGCTGCCCACATTGCGATTTTCAGGTGACTGCTGCCCACATTACGATTTTCAGGTGTCTGCTGCCCACATTACAATTTTCTGGTCACTGCTGCCCACATTGTGATTTTCTGGTGTCTGCTGCCCACATTGTGATTTTTCAGGTGTCTGCTGCTCACATTACGATTTGCTGGTGACTGCTGCCCACATTACGATTTTCAGGTGTCTGCTGCCCACATTACGATTTTCTGGTCACTGCTGCCCACATTGCGATTTTCAGGTGTCTGCTGCCCACATTACGATTTTCAGGTGTCTGCTGCCCACATTACGATTTTCAGGTGTCTGCTGCCCACATTACGATTTTCTGGTCACTGCTGCCCACATTGTGATTTTCTGGTGTCTGCTGCCCACATTGTGATTTTCAGGTGTCTGCTGCCCACATTACGATTTTCTGGTGACTGCTGCCCACATTACGATTTTCTGGTGACTGCTGCCCACATTACAATTTTCTGGTGACTGCTACCCACATTGCAATTTTCTGGTGACTGCTGCCCACATTACGATTTTCTGGTGTCTGCTGCCCACATTGCGATTTTCAGGTGACTGCTGCCCATATTACAATTTTCAGGTGTCTGCTGCCCACATTACAATTTTCTGGTCACTGCTGCCCACATTGTGATTTTCAGGTGACTGCTGCCCACATTACGATTTTCTGGTGACTGCTACCCACATTGTGATTTTCAGGTGTCTGCTGCCCACATTCCGATTTTCTGGTGACTGATGCTCACTTTACGATATTCTGGTCACTGCTGCCCACATTGTGATTTTCAGGTGACTGCTGCCCACATTACGATTTTCTGGTGTCTGCTGCCCACATTGTGATTTTCAGGTGTCTGCTTCCCACATTACGATTTTCAGGTGTCTGCTGCCCACATTACAATTTTCTGGTCACTGCTGCCCACATTGCGATTTTCAGGTGTCTGCTGCCCACATTGCGATTTTCAGGTGTCTGCTGCCCACATTGCGATTTTCAGGCATCTGCAGCCCACATTACGATTTTCTGGTTACTGCTGCCCACATTGCGTTTTTCAGGTGACTGCTGCCCACATTACGATTTTCTGGTGTCTGCTGCCCACATTGTGATTTTCTGGTCACTGCTGCCCACATTGTGATTTTCTGGTGTCTGCTGCCCACATTGTGATTTTCAGGTGTCTGCTGCCCACATTGTGATTTTCAGGTGTCTGCTGCCCACATTGTGATTTTCAGGTGTCTGCTGCCCACATTGTGATTTTCAGGTGTCTGCTGCCCACATTACGATTTTCTGGTGACTGCTACCCACATTGCAATTTTCTGGTGACTGCTGCCCACATTACGATTTTCTGGTGTCTGCTGCCCACATTGCGATTTTCAGGTGACTGCTGCCCACATTACAATTTTCTGGTCACTGCTGCCCACATTGTGATTTTCAGGTGACTGCTGCCCACATTGTGATTTTCAGGTGACTGCTGCCCACATTACGATTTTCTGGTGACTGCTGCCCACATTGCGATTTTCAGGTGTCTGCTGCCCACATTACGATTTTCTGGTGACTGCTGCCCACATTACGATTTTCAGGTGTCTGCTGCTCACATTACAATTTTCTGGTCACTGCTGCCCACATTGCGATTTTCTGGTGAATGTTGCCCACATTTCGATTTTCAGGTCTGCTACCTGTGTGATAAATGGGGGTCATCTGGTCACCTATACTAAAGAGGGGTGGGGTAATTTCGTTATCCATAATAAAGGGGGGTTATCTGGCTACTTAAAGGGACACTTAAGTCAGAAAAAAAAAATGAGTTTTACTCACCTGGGGCTTCCAATAGCCCCCTGCAGCTGTCCGGTGCCCTCGCCGTCTCCCTCCGATCCTCCTGGCCCCACCGACAGCCACTTCCTGTTTCGGTGACAGGAGCTGACAGGCTGGGGACGCGAGTGATTCTTCTCGTTCCTGGCCACAATAGCGCCATCTATGCTGCTATAGCATATATCATATACCATATAGCAGCATAGAGGGTGCTAATGTGTCTGGGAATGCGAAGAATCACTCGCGTCCCCAGCCTGTCAGCTCCTGTCACCGAAACAGGAAGTGGCTGTCGGTGGGGCCAGGAGGATCGGAGGGAGACGGCGAGGGCACCGGACAGCTGCAGGGGGCTGTTGGAAGCCCTAGGTGAGTAAAACTCATTTTTTTTGTTTGACTTAAGTGTCCCTTTAATCACTGCCACATTATTTATATTTTGGCGAAACACTACTGCATCATGTGTATTTTGTAGGGAAACACTGCCCATTGTGTGTATTTTGGAGAAATGCTGTGCATCATGTGGATTTTGTGGGCAACGCATGCGCGGTAGTGTGCGGCTTGCAAAAAGAGACCTATCAGGAATCCCCCCCCCTTGAAAATCCTGGATTTTCCCCTGAAGCTGGAGACACCACTGCATCCATCAGGCTCCTCAGTGTCCTCGGGGTTCCCTCCGAAAGATCTAGACTACAATTGCTGTCGCTGGCTACTGCGCATGCACAATCCTGTCCGCACGCCTCCTCGATCGTGCTCCCGTCATTGTTGGTGTTCTGCACATGCTCGTTTCCATTCTCTTGAGAGCGGTGCATGTGTAGAGCACACCTGCCATGGGAGCGTGATCGAGGGGGCATGTGCATGGGGGTGGTGCATGTGCAGTAGCCTGCGACTGGTCCAGTTGGTGAGGAAACCGAGAGACCTGTAATGAGGGGGGGGGGGGGGGGTACAAGCCCCAAGTAAGTTTAAATAGAACTTGTAACTTGTTCCCCCATCTCCGGTTTACTTAAAAGGTGAATTGTAGTGAGAGGTATATGGAGGCTGCAATATTCATTTCCTTTTAAGCAATACCATTTGCCTGGCAGCCCTGCTGATCTATTTGGATACAGTAGTGTCTGAATCACACCAGAAACAAACATGCAGCTAATCTTGTCAGATCTGACAAAAATGTCAAAAAACCCTGATCTGCTGCATGCTTGTTCAGGGTCTATGGCTAAAAATATTAGAGGCAGAAGATCAGCTAAATAGCCGGGCAAAGCAACTGGTATTGTTTAAAAGAAATAAAATGTGGCAGCCTCCATATACCTCTCACTACAGTTGTCCTTTTAGGTGGCCATACACTTGTACATGAATGTCCTATGGGCCAAATCTATTCCTTCTAGACACTGCACATAGATATGCAATAGATTTCAGCAGTGCAACGCTATAGGCTGTCGATCCATTGCTGCTACCGCCCTGCCCTCGAACAATAAAACTTTCCCATTTGATCGATAATTTCAATTAACTTTGGCTGAAAATCTATTGAACTCACAATCTGGTAACCATGTTGGGGCACCGATTTTTAGCAGATTTGATCGGCATTTATTAGTCTGCTTGGAAAATCTATACAAGTGGCTAACGTAATTCAGCCATTTAATCAAAAGCAATCAACAAAATATTGTTTCATCGGTTGAGAAGTGATTGGACGTGCTGGTAAATAATATTGTATATCGATCAAAATTTTCAGAATAGCACAAATACTCCTTTGCCTGCAGCACAAAAAAAATAGCCTCCCATTATGCCATTGTTTATCTACAGGAAACGTCCTTTCATCCAGGCGTTTGGGTGACATCATCACACTCCGCTCAGCTTAAAGGGGCACTACAGTGAAAAACTGTAAAATTTTAAATATGTGCAAACATACAAATAACAAGAAGTAAATTTTTTCCTGAGTAAAAAGAGCCATAAATTTTCCCCTATCTTGCTGTCACTTACAGTAGGCAGTAGAAATCTGACAGAAGTGACAGGTTTTGGACTAGTCCATCTTTTTATAGGGGATTCTCAGGGACATATTTATTTTCAAAAGCACTTAGTGAATGGCAGTTGCTCTGTCCAACTGCTAAAAAACTGTGTAGGGAGCAGGGAAGCTGGCCAGTATCCTTGTTTAAATCCTTTTTCGGGAATCCTACCTAATAAAACCTAAGTGTCGCTGCGTCCAGCAGTTTTGTCCCTGTGTCCCAGGATTTTTGTTACTGCGCATGTGCGCAGTAACTGACAGCTGGGACCAGGGAGCTGGATGGGCGAGCGAGGTGGGCGGGTGCGGGCTTGCGTCGGGCTGGGTCTACTAGTATCTTTATAAAGAATAAAAGCCTTGCTGAGAATCCCCTATGAAGAGATGGACTAGTCCAAAACCTGTCACTTCTGTCAGATTTCTACTGCCTACTGTAAGTGACAGCAACATAGGAGAAAAGTAATTTATGCTCATTTTACTCTGGAAAAATTTACTTATTATTTGTATATGTTTGCACATACTTTAAATTTTACAGTTTTTCGCTGTAGTGCCCCTTTAACAAACCTGCAAGGGGCATGTCCAAGACCAGGCTCAAGAACCTTAAGAATCGGTTGTTTTTTCCTCAGCGCTACATTCCGCTCTTGGTTATAAAAAACTGCATTGCTTCAGGCTGGGGTAAATATATATAAATATTTTGATAACAGAGAGATGGGGGGGGGGGAGCAGTAGTTAATGTAATAAGTAACCTGTAGAAGAGGTGGTGGTGTGTATTGTGCCACTGGGTGCAACAGGAAGGAATGAGTCAATATCTGAAGCTTGTAACCAGGTCAGGGGCATAACCAGAAATTACTGTTATTCAGTTGGCTAGGGCACATTCAAATGTGTTTTTCCCATGCAGCTTAAAGAGAAACTCCGACCAAGAATTGAACTTTATCCCAATCAGTAGCTGATAACCCCTTTTACATGAGAAATCTATTCCTTTTCACAAACAGACCATCAGGGGGCGCTGTATGACTAATATTGTGGTGAAACTCCTCCCACAAGAAGCTCTGAGTACCGAGGTACTTCTGGCAGTTTCCTGTCTGTGAACCTTGTTGCATTGTGGGAAATAGCTGTTTACAGCTGTTTCCAACTGCCAAAACAGCAAGCAGCAGCTACATCACTTGCCAGCAGTAAAAATGTCACCATGTGATAAATGTCAGAATATAAATCAGGGATTTAAAAGATTGTACAATGGGCAAACACTGACCAAATCATTTATACATCATTATTGTAAAAATAAAGCACTTTTTTTTTTTATTACATTATTTTCACTGGAGTTCCTCTTTAAAACAGACAGCAGTGAAGTACTGCACTTATTTTCTCTTATTAATTACATTAGCTTCTGTGATAAAATGTGCATGTTTTCCCACATACAGACACACATGGGGCCTGATTCACAAAGCTTTTCTTTTAAATTATCTCACCTTACTTATTAACTCACAATTAACTCACAATTTATGTCTCCTTAAAGGAATACTGGCAGAGCTCCCCAACCCCGTCCTCACGGCCCACCAACAGTACATGTTTTGCAGAAAACCACAAACAATCACAGGTGAGGTAATTAGTGTCTCAGCAGAGCTGATTAACTGCCTCTGTGGATTTCCACAAAACATGCACTGTTGGTGGGCCTTGAGGACAGGGTTGGGGAACACTGTGTAGTGGGTCGGGGGGAAAATGAGTTCAACTTACCTGTGGCTTCTAACGGTCCCCCGCAGACATCCTGTGCCCGCACAGCCACTCACCGATGCTCCGGCCCCGCCTCCGGTTCACCTCTGGAATTTCAGACTTTAAAGTCTGAAAACCACTGCGCCTGCGTTGCCGTGTCCTCGCTCCTGCTGATGTCACCAGGAACGTACTGCACAGGCCCAGACCATACTGAGCCTGCACAGTGCACAGTACGCTGTGTACTGTACGGGATCAAGGACACGGCAATGCAGGCGCAGTGGTTTTCATACTTCAAAGTCTGAAATGCCAGAAGTGAACCGGAGGTGGGGCCGGAGCATCCGTGAGTGGCTGCTCAGGCACAGGATGTCTGCGGTGGACCATTAGAAGCCCTGGGTAAGTTCAGCTCATTCCCCCCCCCCCCCCCCCCCAGTATTCCTTTAAATGACTTAAAGCGGACCCAAACCAAACATTTTTTTTTTCAAAATATTTAGTTGCACCACTCTGACACATACAAAGATAAATAAACACTCCTTCAAGCCTATGTGCATTTCAGTGCCTGCTTTTCACCCTCTTCTTTGCATAACTAGGGTTATACAGGTGGCAGCCATTAGCAATTCCTCCATTGCCGGACACATCTACTCCACCAGTTTGCCAGATTATTTGCCGGCAATATGAAAGGAAGGGAGGGGTTCCTCCAATAAATGTAAAATATTTTATATTTGGCCTCATGCAGCTGAAAAAAGGCTGCTATTTATTATTATAATTTAATTTAGAAAATAGAATTTATTTCTGAAATCTTGTATTTTTAGTTTGGGTCCACTTTAACTCATGAGTTACCTCTCCTTATCTAACGTAAATCATGGTTTAGCTCTCCTTATTTGACATAACTCACTTGGAATTGCCCGCAGAGACATGACGGCACTGCCCAGAGCTATTTCCAAAGGCGCCTGAGCAAGAAACAGAACTTCTCAGTGCCATTTCCCCCTAAATACTGGGCAAGTGAGATCAATATCCATAAATTTCCCAAGAACATCTGAGTAAGTGACAACACAACTGGTTAAATTATGTCACTATCCAGATCCTCTCCCAAGACACCTCGGTAACAGATGACATGCTCTGCAGCTGTTCCCAATGGCAACTGACTCAGCGATGTCACTATTCAGAAGACACCTAGGAAAAAACATTGCTACCCAGAATTTGGGTAAAATCTGTGTCTGATCTATTGCCTCTAACATAGCTGATCAGTTTTCAAATGATGCTGGATAGAAACCTATTTAAAGAGGAACTGTAACGACAAAACGTCCCCTGGGGGGTACTCACCTCGGGTGGGGGAAGCCTCAGGATCCTAATGAGGCTTCCCACGCCGTCCTCCATCCGTCAGGGGTCTCGCTGCAGCCCTCCGTACAACGGTGACATAATATTTACCTTCCTGGCTCCTGCGCAGGCGCTCTGACGGCTGTCGGCTCCGAAGTAGGCGGAAATACCCGATCGCCGTCGGGTCTGCTCTACTGCGCAGGCGCAAGTTTCTGGCGCCTGCGCAGTAGAGCGGACCCGACGGAGATCGGGTATTTCCGTCTATTTCCGTGCCGAAAGTCGCCACAGCGCCCCCGCTGGAGCCAGCAAAGGTAAATATTGAACTGACAGTCGGCACAGTCGCCGGCTGTTCGGAGGGCTGCGGCGAGACCCCCGTGGGACAGAGGACGGCGTGGGAAGCCTCATTAGGATCCGGAGGCTTCCCCCACCCGAGGTGAGTACCCCCCAGGGGATCTTTTTAATGTTACAGAGTCTCTTTAAAAGGTAATTGGCCAAGTTGGAAATATCTGTCAAATGGGGGAGGGGGGAGCAGTGGGTGATTGAAGGACACATAAGCTGATTCTCAGTTAATGTCTGATGAATGGACAAGGTGGTACATCAATCAGTACCAGTTTATAGGTTGCTATGTTGGGCCATTGTTGACCTGTGCATGGCTTGTGTTATTTTTTGAGTATGCTTTGAGAAGTACAAGAACAGTATTCTTGAAATAATCACCTGTTCCTGGATAGGGATGACCTCTGCTGGTCATTATGTGCTACTTCCACCAGCACAGAGTCATACCTTACCCAAGCTATACCAGGTACTTACGTATTATACTGTCTGAAGGGTTTGGCAGTTCCTTGTTTAAGTTCTATTTTCTCCACTACCAAAATGTAACCCTTTTTGAAAAGCTGAAAGTCCTGGTTTTCCATTACACCAGGTCCCATGTCAGTGTAATGCTCCGTTGCCAAGTTAAATGGTTTTGAAGGAGGGGTGTCCCCTGCATCTTGAGAGGTGAAGAGGGTGTATAGCTGGGCTGCTCCTTCGTCTTAAAGGAACACTGTAGGGGGGTCGGGGGAAAATGAGTTGAACTTACCCGGGGCTTCTAACGGTCCCCCGCAGGCAACCTGTGCCTGTGCAGCCACTCCCCAATGCTCCGGCCCCGCCTCCGGTTCACTTCTGGAATTTCAGACTTTAATGGCTGAAAACCACTGCGCCTGCATTGCCGTGTCCTCGCTCCCGCTGACCTCACCAGGAGCGTACTGCGCAGGCCCAGACCATACTGGGCCTGCGCAGTACACTCCTGGAGACATCAGCGGGATCGAGGACACGGCAACACAGGCGCAGTGGTTTTTAGACTTTAAAGTCTGGAGTTGGTACAAAAACCTTCCGACTTCGACTCCTCAGTTTATGAAATCACGACTCCGACTCCAACTCCGACTCCGGGTAACAGGGCCGGCCTTAGGTTTCACAGCGCCCTGAGCATAACCAGATTTTGGCGCCCCCCCCCCCCCCCCCAATTCATCCTCTTTGCGTGTGAGCGCACCACACACATACACTAATGGGGCTGCCCCAGTATAGATTAGATAGGTAGCTGCCCCCAGTATAGATTAGATAGGTAGCTGCCCCCAGTATAGATTAGATAGGTAGCTGCCCCCAGTATAGATTAGATAGGTAGCTGCCCCCAGTATAGATTAGATAGGTAGCTGCCCCCAGTATAGATTAGATAGGTTGCTGCCCCCAGTATAGATTAGATAGGTAGCTGCCCCCAGTATAGGTTAGATAGGTAGCTGCCCCCAGTATAGATTAGATAGGTTGCTGCCCCCAGTATAGATTAGATAGGTAGCTGCCCCCAGTATAGATTTGATAGGTAGCTGCCCCCAGTATAGATTAGATAGGTTGCTGCCCCCAGTATAGATTAGATAGGTTGCTGCCCCCAGTATAGATTAGATAGGTTGCTGCCCCCAGTATAGATTAGATAGGTTGCTGCCCCCAGTATAGATTAGATAGGTAGCTGCCCCCAGTATAGGTTAGATAGGTTGCTGCCCCCAGTATAGATTAGATAGGTTGCTGCCCCCAGTATAGATTAGATAGGTTGCTGCCCCCAGTATAGATTAGATAGGTAGCTGCCCCCAGTATAGGTTAGATAGGTAGCTGCCCCCAGTATAGGTTAGATAGGTAGCTGCCCCCAGTATAGATTAGATAGGTAGGTTCCCCCAGTATAGGTTTGTCACAAGAGCCCTCAGTGGCTGACCGCACTTAGCCTTCTAAACGGTGCCAGCGCACAGATCGTGCGAACTCTGGTCGCAGTCAATGCGCAGGAACCGTTAAGAATTAGCCGCAGACAACTCAGAAGGGAGCCTGTGAGACACGGGTGATTACAACGTCACCCACTGGTTCAGAGTAAACTGCCACCACCGCGGTTACTATGGGACCGTGGGGCCCACTAACTGACTGCCTAATCCTGCGAATAAAACGGTTAAACACACGATATTCTGTCTAGCCAACAACAAACAAACAGTAGCGTACCTTCAGAGACCCGGGATCATTTCTGTGTGTGCTGATAAGCAGGGTAGCGGAAAGTGAATGACTTGGAGAAAGTCGTTTATTCACGCAATATAAATAATTAATATATACAGACAATTATTAAACAGTAATAGCCAGTATGAAAAATAAAAGAAGGGAGAAAAATACTTAGTTCCTGGAAAGATGTCCTGTTTGTGGGAAAAATCAGAGTTCTGGTTTCCAATCAAGTTCAAGCAAAACGGTTTCAAGTTCTTAGAGTTCTTTGTTCAGATGGGTCAGCAAAATGGCCACCAGCCCTATGTCCTCTGGCTGGCAGCAGATTGTCATGAAGATGGTAAAGGGAGGAAGAAGTTCTCAGGCAGCTCATTCACTTTTAATGGAGATGAGCTCAGAGGCGGGCTTCCAGAGTCGGCCCCCTAGGCCGGACTATGGTAATCACACCTGGGCAGGGGCTTTAGCAAATCCATAATCCTGACAGGTTCCCTAGGCCGACCTGCGCGGCCGGCACACAGATAATAATTACATATTCTCGATCCCCAGAACCTACCGATTAATATGATATCAAACTTGGGCATGTTTGCATGCCCGGTTACAAAACGGTGGAATTCCCAGCGTTCTGGTTAGGCTAGGGGCCCAAATTTAATATCAAAACACTCACAAGCTCCGGACCAGCAGAATGATATAACTTTCACATTTCTCCGATGTATGGTACTTCTAAAACATGCATAAAGATCATAACTCTATGTTTCCCTATCCTGGCTGAATGGTTCCGCTAAGTCTGCCCCCTGCTGGGATTAGCTTCCTTGGCTCTGAAAAGACTCCTGGTTTGTTAATTAACATCTCCATGAGATCAGCTAAGTGTCACCTGGTTCCCAGAGCCAAAAGGGAAATTGTGCCTTCCACAGGGAATATGTCCCAGCTAATTAACAGCTTCCCCCCAGGCTGTCACTGTAGCTTAGGAACAGCTGGGGAATCTGTCTTAGCTGAGGGATACTGTCTGAAGCGCAATCGATGCAGGAATCGAGTGCGATCGTTCTTTACTTCACGGGCGGTGCCAGGACGCGCCTGCGTCCCCGCAACCGTCCGTGACAGCCCTCCCCCTTGTCCGCGGCTCAGCCACTCATCCGCAAGATGTGTGGCGGCGCCGCTAACCTGGCTGACGGGCCTCGAGTTGCCGGTACGGCGGGAAAACCTATTGGAGCCTGTGGCTCGGTTCCCCTGGACCGGTCGCGGTCTGCTACCCTCAGGGTTGACCCAACATGGACCGTTCTGGACAGGGCGTTTGCGCCACTGCAGTCGGACGTGGTGTCTGCCGGGACTGCTGACAACGGGCAGTGGGTTGGTTAGGTCAACAGCCAGCCCACGCAGGGTTCCCCTGCTAAGTGGCTGTGGACCTAAGGGAACCCCGCGGGAATCCCTGGACCTTCCCAGCTCCTGACAGACGGCACATGCCCTGCAGTAGTTTGCTACATCCCTGTTCATCCGGGGCCAATAAAACTGGTTCCGAATACCGGCGAGTGTCTTGCGGACCCCTGAGTGCCCTGTCAGAGGATTACCATGTGCGGATTTCAGCACATGTCCCCTGAACGCACTCGGGACCACAAGCCATTTGGTATTCGCGTGGGATCTACCTGTAGGGGGCTGTGCAGACTCACTGTACAGTCTCCCACCTTCCCAGTACACCTTGAAAGCGGCCCCGTCTGCGAGGGGCTCAGCGGCTTGCTGCATGAGCACCTCCAGGCTTGGGTCACTTTGTAGTGCGGCTGAGAATACGGCGCTGTCAGTTTCAGCCAACTGGCTCATGTCACACGAGGCCAGCGGCTGAAAGGTCTCATCCCTGCGGTCAGAGGAGGGGGAGGAGGCCGGAACCCCCTCCACCTGTTCTGAGCTCGGGTTCTGAGCAGTGCAGCTGCGCAGTATTGCTAGCACAGGTACACTGTCAGAATGGCACAGACGGACATTACTCAGATCATCATTGCATGCAGTAATGACATTGACAGGTATAGACATTTTTTCATTACAGACAGGTTGTACAGGAGACTCAGGTACAGTTACAGCATCATCACAACAGACAGTCTGTACCTCAAACTCAGGTGCCTTTGAAGCAGGCACTATTGAACCGGGTACCCTTGAACTGGGCACATTTAACCCACCTCCCCCTGGTGCTCCCCCAAGTGTATAAAGTACCTGGTGGTGGGTGGAGAGTCCGTCTCCTTCCGTGAGCGACAAGGCGGTCGTGGCAGGTTCATAGTAGGACACAAGCTTGCCCAAATCAGTCCCTAGCAACACAGGGACTGGGAGATCCTTCATAACCCCAACAACCCTTTCGTGGACCCCTCCCACTCCCCAATCCAGCTTCACTCTGGCGTGGGCTATGTGGAAAAGGGTGCCCTCTACTCCAGTAAGGGCAAGGGATCGGCTGGAGCTGATGCTCTCCTTTGGCACAAGATGTGAGTGAACTAACGTGATGTCAGCTCCGGTGTCTCGAAATCCGGTGACAACTTTGCCGTTCACTCTAACAAGTTGCTGCTGGTCGGTTCGGTCGCGGATTTCCTTTCCGCGGGCAAACAGGACAAAATCGGATGATCCAGGCTGTGGTTCGCTGGCGGGCTGCCTCTGCTGTGGGTGAGGTGCAGGTGATGCAGATGATCCAGGTGCTGGTGGTGTCTGTCTCCGCTCCGGACAGTCGAATTTCATGTGTCCGGGCTGGCGGCAGTAGTGACAGGTGACCTCTCCAGGCGCTGCAGGCCTGGGTGCAGCAGCTGCGCTGGGTGGCCTCTGTGGCGGACGGCTCACAGGGGCAGGAGGGTCTGCCGAGGTATTGGGCTGACCTCATCTCCAGCTGGATGGGATAGTTCTGCGTGTATCAGCCACCCGGGTAGTTGCAAAAGTCTCAGCAAGGTCTGCAGCGACAGTGGCTGAAGCCGGCCTGCGTTCTAGCACAAACTGGCGTACATCAGCAGGGCAAATGTTCAGAAATTGTTCGAGGACTATCAAGTCCTCCAGGACGCCATAAGACCCTTTGGTGAGGCCTAGAGTCCACTGCCGTAGTGTGGTGAGCAAGCTGCTGGCCACATCTCGGTACGAATCAGAAGACTTTTTCTGCCAGGCCCTGAACTTTTTCCGATAGGCTTCTGGCGTCAGCTGGTACTTAGTAATGATAGCGTCTTTTATAGCAGCATAATCATTATCCTTCTCCGCAGGCAATTCTGCAAAGGCATCAAGCGCTTTGTAGCGCAGCAAAGGTGTCAGATGTCTGGCCCACTGGTCTTGGGACAGACGATACTGACGGCACGCTTTTTCAAAAGACCGCAAAAACAAGTCAATGTCTGTGTCTTTTTCAATATTAGCAAATTTAAATTTTGCACTTACGGGTGGTGCAGCTCCTTCAGCAGGGAGGCTGGGCGGTGAACTCCGGCTGGCCTGTTGCACTTTTGCCATGTTTAGCTCATGCTGTCGTTGGCGCTCCCGTTCTCGCTCAGCGGCATCCCTCTCTGCGTGGCGTTCTGCAGATTGGCGCTCCCGTTCCTCTCGTGCTTCCATGTACTGCATGTACTTTTCCAGGTCAGTCTCCATCAGCTTTTGTAATGCCTGCTGCATTACCGGGTCAGCACCCCTGGACAGTCCAGTACTGGCCAGTTCCGGGCGAGTATTTTCAGAAACTTTGGGGTTGGGGTCCACACTGACATTCTCCTGCGTAACTGTTGATGCAGGGCCCTCAGGATGCACAACCTCTGTACGGTCAGGAGTCTCAGTCTCTGGTTCCCCTTGCCTTGAGTCAGATGGGTCAGCGTCTACCTCAGCAGACACATCCAGCTCCTGCAGTTGCTGGGTATCCCATTGAAACAATTCCGTTACCAGGTCCCCTTGTTTCTTGCGGCCGACATCAATGCCTCTCTCTTGGCAAAGATTTTGCAGGTCCGCCAGGCACATTTTCTTGTAGTTCCCGGACATTTCCACGTCAAATAAAATAAAACTTTTGGGGAGGGGTACTGGCTACACAGTCTCTCTGTATATATAAAAAATATATTGCCTTCCAGCTACACCAACGAATTAGTTCGTTTCTCGATAGCGCTAGCGCTATCGCAGATACTTTCAGCACAACACAGGTCCCAACCGCTGCCTAACACTGTCACAAGAGCCCTCAGTGGCTGACCGCACTTAGCCTTCTAAACGGTGCCAGCGCACAGATCGTGCGAACTCTGGTCGCAGTCAATGCGCAGGAACCGTTAAGAATTAGCCGCAGACAACTCAGAAGGGAGCCTGTGAGACACGGGTGATTACAACGTCACCCACTGGTTCAGAGTAAACTGCCACCACCGCGGTTACTATGGGACCGTGGGGCCCACTAACTGACTGCCTAATCCTGCGAATAAAACGGTTAAACACACGATATTCTGTCTAGCCAACAACAAACAAACAGTAGCGTACCTTCAGAGACCCGGGATCATTTCTGTGTGTGCTGATAAGCAGGGTAGCGGAAAGTGAATGACTTGGAGAAAGTCGTTTATTCACGCAATATAAATAATTAATATATACAGACAATTATTAAACAGTAATAGCCAGTATGAAAAATAAAAGAAGGGAGAAAAATACTTAGTTCCTGGAAAGATGTCCTGTTTGTGGGAAAAATCAGAGTTCTGGTTTCCAATCAAGTTCAAGCAAAACGGTTTCAAGTTCTTAGAGTTCTTTGTTCAGATGGGTCAGCAAAATGGCCACCAGCCCTATGTCCTCTGGCTGGCAGCAGATTGTCATGAAGATGGTAAAGGGAGGAAGAAGTTCTCAGGCAGCTCATTCACTTTTAATGGAGATGAGCTCAGAGGCGGGCTTCCAGAGTCGGCCCCCTAGGCCGGACTATGGTAATCACACCTGGGCAGGGGCTTTAGCAAATCCATAATCCTGACAGGTTCCCTAGGCCGACCTGCGCGGCCGGCACACAGATAATAATTACATATTCTCGATCCCCAGAACCTACCGATTAATATGATATCAAACTTGGGCATGTTTGCATGCCCGGTTACAAAACGGTGGAATTCCCAGCGTTCTGGTTAGGCTAGGGGCCCAAATTTAATATCAAAACACTCACAAGCTCCGGACCAGCAGAATGATATAACTTTCACATTTCTCCGATGTATGGTACTTCTAAAACATGCATAAAGATCATAACTCTATGTTTCCCTATCCTGGCTGAATGGTTCCGCTAAGTCTGCCCCCTGCTGGGATTAGCTTCCTTGGCTCTGAAAAGACTCCTGGTTTGTTAATTAACATCTCCATGAGATCAGCTAAGTGTCACCTGGTTCCCAGAGCCAAAAGGGAAATTGTGCCTTCCACAGGGAATATGTCCCAGCTAATTAACAGCTTCCCCCCAGGCTGTCACTGTAGCTTAGGAACAGCTGGGGAATCTGTCTTAGCTGAGGGATACTGTCTGAAGCGCAATCGATGCAGGAATCGAGTGCGATCGTTCTTTACTTCACGGGCGGTGCCAGGACGCGCCTGCGTCCCCGCAACCGTCCGTGACAAGGTTATATAGGTAGCTTCCCCCAGTATAGGTTATATAGGTAGCTTCCCCCAGTATAGATTAGATAGGTAGGTTCCCCCAGTATAGATTAGATAGGTAGCTGCCCCCAGTATAGATTAGATAGGTAGCTGCCCCCAGTATAGATTAGATAGGTAGCTGCCCCCAGTATAGGTTAGATAGGTAGGTGCCCCCACTATTGGCTAGATAGGTAGGTGCCCCTCCCCCTCATAGTGGAGGGGGAGCCGCGGGGAGGGCAGCCCGACCTCTCCCTCTCTTCCTCTCCGGGCAGCCCTCCGTGCTCAGCCCTCCAATGCAGACTGCAGTGCAAAGAGAACAACTCACCTCCCTCCCTGGTTCCGATCGCCGGCGCCTCTCACTTGCCGCTGGTCTCCTCTTCTACATTGTCACTGATGCACACTAAACTTCCTGTTAAGCAGGAAGTTTAGTGTGCATCAGTTCAGTGACAATGTAGAAGAGGAGAACAGCGGCAAGTGAGAGGCGCCGGCGATCGGAACCAGGGAGGTGAGTTGTTCACTTTGCACTGCAGTCTGCATCGGAGGGGGGAGCACGGAGGGCGGCCCGGAGAGGAAGGGAGGGAGAGGTCGGGCTGCCCTCCCCGCGGCTCCCCCTCTATCACGGGCACGTTTGCCAAGTTTGCCCCCCAGCCATCACCCCCAGCAGCGGCACCAGGGGGCGGAGCAAGACGGACCCAGCCGGGGCCGCAGCTTCGCAACGTAGTTCACATTAAAATACAGGCAGTAGGAGCGCCCCCTGGAAGCCGGCGCCCTGAGCGATCGCACAGGTCGCTCAGGTCAAAGGCCGGCCCTGCCGGGTAACCAAAATGGCCCCGAGTCCGACTCCTCGACTCCGACTCCTTAGTCTAATATTTAACAGGGCTGTGGATTTTGTACAAAAATCACCTGACTCCAACTCCGACTCCGGGTGCCCAAAATTGCCCCGACTCCACAGCCCTGGGGGCCGGAGCATCGGTGAGTGGCTGCGCGGGCACAGAATGTCTGCGGGGGACCATTAGAAGCCCCAGGTAAGTTCAACTCATTTTCCCCCGACCACCCCCTACAGTGTCCCTTTAATAGTCTCCAGCCCCGGCCAGTAACGCACCGAGAGAAGTCAGGAGGGTGTATAGCTTGTCTGCTCATTCGTCTTCTGTAATGAGACCCCTGCGACAGAAGACAACCTCCCGGGGGCGCTGCTGATCATCAATGTCAGGTTTGCCTGGTACTTCTGCAATCACGCTTTGTGCAGCAGGGGACACCCCTAATTCAAAACCCTTTAACTTGGCAACGGAGCATTACACTGACATGGGACCTGGTGTAATGGAAAACCAGGACTTTCAGCTTTTCAAAAAGGGTTAAATCTTGGTAGTGGAGCAAACAGAACTTAATGACAAGGAACTGCCAAACTTCAGACTGTATAATACGTAAGTACCCTATATACCATTAGATCATTCCTTTAATGCCTAGGGGTGAGACTCCCCGTGTGCTGTGCATTATAGAGGCGCAACCAAGTGTGATAATTAAAGGGTTAGTACACTTAGATAGATTTGTAAAAAACGGTCCCAGCTCGGTCTCTAATTGATAATGTGATTATAGTCTAAATTTAAAGTGGAGGATCTCAACTTTTGCACAGGACATGAGGAAAACAGAGAAATCCACCCTGTGTGTTTTTAGAGAGAAGAGCCTGTATAATTCCCCCTCATCTTCAAGTAATCACAAGTGTAATTTGATCTCTCCGCTGCATCAGCACAGAATTGCATCAGTCTCTGCAGACACTGCTAATATGTAAACACAGGATGTTAACCCTTTCTCTGCTTCCATGAAAGCAGGAAGTAGCCAAACTGCAGATTTATTGCAGGAGTTCTGTAAGCTGTAACCAAGAAATCTTTTTCTTTAAATGTTATGTTGTTGCTTATCTTTTAGAGCAGAGAGGATGTTCTGAGTTCAGGTCCGCTTTTAAGCGCTCTTAGAATTTTCTGGCTGACTTTTCAGGCAGCATCAAAGAGGGATGCAGGGAATGTGACTACACTGGAGACCTTGGACTAGAGATGGCCCAAACTGTTTGCCTGGCGAATAATTCAGGGCGAACAACGCGTGTTGGTGTTTATTCATGAACATATGGCGTGTTCGATTCGCCCCCTATATGTTATAATGGAGCCAAAAGTTGACCTCTCACCCCAGAGTCAGCAGACACATGGCAGCCAATCAGCCATCCCTCCCACCTGGACCCCCCCCCCCCCCCATCAGAAAGGCAGCACAGCAGCTATTTTACACTCTGACTGTGGCTGCTGTGAAGGAGACTAGGGACAGAGCTGTACTGCTATTAGGAAAAGCGTTAGTTAGGCCTGTGTTCTGTGTCCCCAGTGGAATTTCTTGCTGCTACAATACCAATTCACCATCTACATAACCCCAAGGGCCCTTCTAAAGGCTGTGTTTTAATCTCATGATATTGCTGTTCAGTGAGTCCACACAGTGTACTTTAGCTGTTGCAGACAGGTGCATTTAGTGCTTAGTGTTACAGTAGTTCACCCTTTCAAGGGCTGTTTTTCTCTTCCTTGCGATTGTTATATTGCAGTTTTGTGTGTCCGGTGCACATGTTAGCTGTTGGAGACAGGTCTGCTGGTCCTATTAGTGCAACGACCATGACCCAATAATCCTTCACCACCACTACTGGCATCTAGTATCCACTACTGCCCCCTGTATAAGGCCTTAGTGCAAAATGAGTGTATTTTGGTCACTTAACAGTCATTGAACTACCTCAGCCCGACCATACGGGCTGGAAAACCGTGATCGCCTGCACTCTCGCAAATGTGCGCACAAGCACGGCGGCCACTGCTCAAAGGTTGCCGCCGAGAGGACTAACATTTATGTCCTGGAGGTGTCAACTAGCAAAAACACCTGATGTTATTACTAAAGCTCTTTGCCGTTGTTCGAGGTGCATTAAATGCAGCGTTTCATCTGTCAGTGGGAACTGGGCCTAACTTTTTTACACTACCTTATCGCTGTTTAGGCATGCCGGATGTTTTAAAGCACTTATTTCACAAAATTTAGGAATGTACTCTGATTTCTGCCCTTCAGAGATTAAAACACGACTCTGCGTCAGCTATGTAATTTTTAGTAGGACTTTTGCCATGTATCCCCCTCCGGCATGCCACGGTCGAAGTGTCAGACCCTTTGAAACAACTTTTCCATCACTTTTGTGGCCAGAAATAGTCCCTATAGGTTTTTAAATTTGCCTGCCCAATGACATCTATGGCAGTTTGGGTGGTTCGCGAATGTTTGCGACAAATGTGCAAATTTTATGTTCGCGATATCACTACCCTGGACCAGAGAGGCCAATCTAACAATACCCATATATTACTTGAATTGCGGCATTGATATGCCACCGATTTGATCATGATGATCAAATCTGGCAAAGATAGACGTTGCAACGTGGCTCCCCAATCGTAGTTTTTGATTGATTTCTGAACTAAATAGATCGAAACAATCCAGCATTCAGGACAGATCTCTTCCGAAAGTGCTCAGTCAGGTGTGTGGCGTTCGTGGTGTCCCGTTTTCTGACGACCGAAAGTCCCTCAATCAATCTTCCATCATGTATGTAAAATGTACCATGTATGTAATGTAGTGACATTTTGGTCATCTGGTCGCTGCTGGCGCACTCCTCTTATGTCCTGTATCTTCACTTCATTGCCACCGGGGGCACCTGTATCCCCATGAACCCCGCTACATCTACTGAGGTCACATACAAGCGATGGGGTACAGGTGGCAATAGGGAAAGAAACGGAGGAGGAGGCACACCAGCAGACAGGTGAGCCACAAACTGCATGCTCCCCTTGGGTCCAAGGGGTACATATTTCATGGGGAGACCTGTGGGGCCAAGTAAGTGGAGGCTAAAATCTATTGGAAATCTGCGTGCAGTGTGTGGCAGCAATAGATTCTGATCAGAGAGGGTTCTATCTTTGTATGGGGGCACCTTGAAGCTGTCCATACATGCATCGATTTTCACCATGATTGAATCTGCTGGTTATGTGTTGTGCAGCAAGCTGCATCAATTGTAATTTTGATTGATTTGTGGCAAAAAACTATTGAAATTAAAGCTGGCCATACACTGGCCCGATTTGCCGCCGTTTCGACAGCAGATTCGATCACTGGGATCGAATCTGCTGCCAATCGTTCGCGCTACACGCCGAATTTCGATCCATTTTGTCCGATCGCTCTGTGCGGAAAATTACCGTCGATCGCCCGCGGGTAGGGAGCGCGTCGCTAGCGGCGTTCGAGTGCCCGACGACCGACGCAATAGAGCGGCAATACATTACTTGCTCCGCCGGCGCGACTATCCCCGGTCACCGCTGCTCCGTGTCCGCGCTGGTCTCCGGCATGCTTCAGTTCCTCCTGCCCGGCAGGAAGTTTAAACAGTAGAGGGCGCTCTACTGTTTAATCTTCCTGCCGGGCAGGAAGAAGTAAAGCATGCTGGACCTGGAGACCAGAGCGGAGAAGACAGCGGAGACCTGGGGACTGGAGTCGCGCCGGCGGAGCAGGTAATGTATGCGGGCGGGGAGAGCGGCGGCAGCACCACCACCACCACAACAGATTGTGATCGGTTTCAGGCTGAAATCGGTTCACAATCTGTTTGCAGTAATGGCAGCCATACGATCCCTCTCTGATCAGATTCGATCAGAGAGGGATCTATCTGTTGGTCGAATCTGATGACAAATGGACCAGTGTATGGCTACCTTAAGATTGGACTGTAAATTTTGGTCGATCAGGGGGAAGCGGCAGTAGCTTGACGGCCAATAGCATTGCACTGTATTGAACAGCGCAACAGTGCAGCTCGATAGGTTTTCAATAGATTTCATGGTACGCTACTGATGACGTGGGCACATTCGCATGCATGCAGAGAAGACGCCAACCCATCAGGGGTCGGCGATCTTTCGAGGCTGCCAGCATGACCCTGGAGAAGATCGGAGCTGCAGCGAGGAACTCAAATGACTTCTAGGGGCTGGAAGAAGCCCCCTGTAAGTAAAACTACATTTCTCTTCTCGCCCTGGCACTTACTGAAATTATTAAGATTACTGAAATGATCTCAGCAGATCCTTTTGTGGCAGGGCTGAAATGCAGTGGAAATGTTATTTTTTTGTGGTGGTGGTAGTGGGGGCCAGGGCTGTGGAGTCGGTACAAAAATCTTCCGACTCAAACTCTGAGGGCTCGTTTCCACTATTGCGGTGCGGAATCGCCTGGATTCCACCGCTGATGAAATCGCATGCGGATGCAATTTCCCCATGCGGTTTTTGCCGCGAATTCGCATACGTGAGGGTATATGCGATTTTAACCATGTCACTGCCTGTGTGAATTTACATTGGTACCTATGCGAATTCACATGCGAATTTGCGGCAAAAAACGCATGGGGAAATCGCATGCGATTTCCCTATTAAATACATTGCATGCGATTCGCATGCATTCCACTCGCAGGCGAATTCTGCGGCTCTTTTGTGCGTTTTTTCACCGCTGAAAAAAACGTACCTCAACAACGCTACAGTGGAAACAGGACCATCAACTTGCATTACTTGTGCGAATCCGCATGCGTTGGACGCATGCGGATTCGCGATAGTGGAAACGAGCCCTCACTCCTTGGTTTATGAAACCACGACTCCGACTCCAAGTACCCAAAATGGCTCCGACTCCTCGACTCCGACTCCTTAGTCTTATACTTACCAGGGCTGTTGATTTTGTACAAAAATCACCAGACTCCCGATTCCGACTTCTCAGTTTATGAAACCTTGACTCCAACTCCGGGTGCCCAAAATTGCCCCGACTCCAACTCCTTGACTCCAACTCCACAGCCCTGGGGGTGGGCACTTATAGCCGGCTACCTATACTGTAAGTATGTTTTGTTTTTTGTTTTTTCCTGCCTGGCCTGCCTTTCTAATTTCTGGAGAGAGCGGGCATTCAGTGTTTTGCAGGGGGGCCCATTGATTTCTAGTTACACCCCTGTCAGAATCCATAAAAAAAAATGTGGGCCCATTAAAAGTAGATCTCATGGCCCATCTTGGGGCTACGTAGATGGTTAAAATCTTGCCCCCCCCCAACCTTCACTACAATATTACCCACCCCCGTGGCCATGCACCCACACCACAGCAATGTCTCCTTTCAGAATGCAGAGCCCTGTGATTTCAGCTTAAGGAAAATGGATGACTCCGCATCTTTTTGGCCCTTGCCGAGATGCCGCCAGGAGGCTGAATGAGATTTCGGGTTAAGCCGGCTTAACCTGTTTTCTGGTGCCCACGGAGGCTTTATCTGCCCAGATTGAAGTGAATAGTATTTTATTCCACACGCTGCGAGGATGAAACTGAGTTCTGCAGAGCCAAGGACATTCCTAACCTGGAAATATCATCTGCAGAGAAAGAACGACTGGGGAGGCATTGCCTCGGCAACCGAAGCATCTCTGAGATGCCTGGAGAGCCTCGTCGCTGCGCAAGATGCTCTGTCAATGCCAAGCTTTCAATCTGCTGCCTGTTAGATGTGTCAGGCCTTGAAACCAGGCGCTGCTTCCACGCCACAACCAGATTGCCTCCTCCAATTACTCAGAAAGTCACAGACAATGAATTCAAGGCCCTGACTTAAAGCTGAACTCCGAACAGAATGTTGTTTGAGCCTTCAGATGCGTTTTTCATCTGTACAGTAAAAAAAAAAATCTGTCTTCCAGCAGTTATTTAGCTGTAGGAGGTGTAGAGGTTGCAACTGCTCCAGGTCCCCTGCACCCAGGGCCGGTACAAGGTTCTCCAGCACGAGAGCTGGAGATTCCAAAGTGTGCCCTTCTTCCGAATTGGCCCACCCCATTATAGGTGGTAAACGTTCTCCCAGTATTAGGCAGCCACCCTCCTCCGCAGGGCTGGATTTCTGGCAAGGCCACATAGGCCATGGCCTAGGGCACCAGACATTTAGGGGTGGCTCAGTGAGGGGAAGTAAAGCTGTTCTATGCAGCCATCCCTATCTACAAGGACAGCTTTAACCTTTGAACCCTGTGTCCTGTACTTGTGTCGTCCCTGCAAGACCTGTAAGCACTATCCTGCACACGTACACATCAGCCTAAATCTCATGGTGACACAATGGTTCCATCATTAACGAGATGGCAAACATAACATAAAAGTTCTTAAGGAAAACATAACTTATAATCTATACGCATATTACTAACAATAGTTGTCTGTGACAACCAATAATGGAAAGTAAGTAGAATTCTCACTGAAGCACACAGATAACAACCAAACAGATGGTATAGTTGGCCTTGGGCGGTAAAAAGAACAAATCCGGCCATGAGTATAGCCAGATTTGCCCCCTATATTGGGTACCCCCGCCCCAGCACAGCCAGATGTGCATTCGTCATGGTGTGGGCCACTTAATACAGGAGGCTTTCCTCCATCGCAGTGTCTATCACAGCTAGTCACACAATCACTGTTGTGCACCGTTCGTTGCACAGGACAATTGTAGCAGAGATGTCGGTTTTTGACACCTTAACCTGGAGAAGCAAGCCTTGTCCAACAAATATGTTGCCAGGTGCAATACATTTGTCGGGCAAGGCCCCTGGCTGCAGCCCTAGTGGCTGCAGCTCTGCCGCTTTGAGTCCGCCAGGAGAAAAGTGCAATATGAATGTTCTGTGTCTTGTCTAGCGTACAAGGAATTATTTTTGGCACAGACCGCATAATAGATCTACAGGGCAGAAAAACGCACACAATTACACATCATGGGGATGGGAATATGCAAATATTACAATTTGACATTTTAACATTACACAATGTGGTTTGCTGATCACATTTTACATTGGAGCTGCATAGTTTTTGGAGTGGCTGAGGGGGGAGGGTGGTGGGCAGGGGCTGAGTTGAGGGCCAGAACAGCTTGGGTGAAAAAGGAGTTCCTGTGTCTGGAGGTCTAGGGGGAGACGGCCCTGAAGCGGCAAACCAATGGGAGTAGGATGAGGTAGCGGTTGGTAGGGATCGTTTGCAATGCTGACCGCCCTGGAATGCAGTCTGGAGACGTACAGGAGGTCTAGAGATGGGGGTCCCAATGATCTTCTCAGCAGCTTTCATGACTTTTTGTAGCTTTTGTTTGTCCCTAGCGGAGGCGCCCGCAAAACATCCAATGATGGAGGAACAGTAGAATTGACCCGATGGTGGCAAAATAAAGGCCTGTCAGAAGGGAACGAGATATGCCAAACTTTTTCAACCGGCGCAGGAAGAACAGCCGTTGTTTCCCGCCTTAGGCAGCTGGAGATGGTTATACCCAGGAGGCAGGTGCTGGAGACTAGCAACCTCGAAGCCCTCAGAGAACTGGGAGGAGAGGGGAGGTCGAGTTCAGGGTGGTTATTCCTGAATTTGAGGGTCAGTTTGTTGTTTTTTGATGAGTTGAAGACAAGCTTATTGTCCTTACGCCAGTTGTTCCTCTCATTCTCCTGGCGGTAAGCTTGTTAAGAGGCCTGTGACAGTTGTATCATCTGCTAACTTGATCACCTCAACAGTCGTTCTGTGGGGTGCAGAAGGTGGTGTATAGGAAAAACAAGATTGGTGACAGAACACATCCTTGGGGAGCCACTGTGTTGAAGCTTGACACCATCACCTTGGGTGTGCAAACCACCAACACGTGGGGCCTATTTGAAAATAGTTCTTCAGCCACGTGCAGAGGGTGGGATGCACGTTGAGTCATATCAGCTTACTGTAGAGGATGTTGAGGGTGATAGTATTGAGGGAAAAACTGACGTAGAGGAGAAGAATCCTGGTGTAGGTGTCTGATTTGTCCACATGAGACAGAATGTGCACCGGGCCAATGTTAATGGCATCATCTATGGACCTATTTTTTATCTATAGGCAAACTGGAGAGGGACAGTTTGATCACTGCTGGAGAATTTCATGTGTAACAGGATCAGTCTTTCAAAGAGCTTCACGACATTCAAGGTGAGAGTGACTGGTCTGCAGCACCCGGTTTCTTCGGGCCTGGTATTATGGTAGACCTCTTCAGGCAGAAGGGGACCTTGCGTTCCCTTAGAGATTGTGAAAGCACAATGGAGAGGACAGGGGCCAGATGGGAAGTGCAGGTTCTTGGGTACTGAGTTGACACTTCATTAAGACCTGGAGCTTTCTCAGGTTCATTTTGTGGATGAGTTTCTGAACCGCCCCCTTGTCTACAGTTAGTGGGACTGGGGTGCCTGGGATGGTTTGTTTAGGGTGGCAGCAAGGGGAACTATCTTATGTTGGAGGACACAAGCTGGGCCATTGGTAGGTTGGTTTACCTCGAACTTATGGTTGAACCCGTTTAGTGCCTCAGCAAGCTCGATGCTGGGGGTCAAACATGGGGGGGGGGGGGGGCTCTTATAGTGAGTGGCCACTGTGAGGCCTTTCCAGACCTCTCACACGTTGTTAGTGTTTAGATTCAGTCTGAGTTTTTCAGAGTAGGACCTCTTAGCAGCTTTCAGTTCCTTGTTAAAGCGGTATTGTCACCATAAAAATCTAATTTCAACAGCAACTGGTCTGAGTGCATTAAGTGATATAGATGCTAATCCTGCATTCAAAACTTGCAAAACTTTTTCTGCTCTTATGGTTTGAAGTTATCGCATACTTAATGAGCACTGGCCCTAGTGCCAAACAGTGTCAAAGAGGTAAATGCTGGGAGTTATTTTTATCTATAATATATTCCTCCTCTTCCATTTATTTCCCTATCTAGCTGCTTATGAGAAACACCCTCTGATTACTTGCGTTTACAAGCAAGGCTGAGGTGACTCAGTGGTTGGAGGATAAGACAGTGCAGTTCCTAGTATACACCTCAGTGGGAGTGTCTGAAGACTCTGGGAGGAGGGCAGCTAATGAATACACAATGAGCAAGAGAAGGGAGGGGGGAAAACAAAAGTCAGGGAGGATATGATGTCAGCATTAGCTTGGCAAGATGGCCACTGCCTAGAATAGGATTTTCTGCTTTTCCTTTATAAAATTTACAGGAATCATTACGTGGATAGCACAATATTTCTGTTATACGAGTAGAAGTAGTATTTATCTACTTATATATGTGTTTTTTTATTTCTAGGTTAGCATGGGTGTCGCTTGTTCTTTAAGGGAATTTTTGTCTTTTTTGAACTCCTCTGGGGTGCCAGACTTGTGGGCTTCCTCACCGAAGCAGGTGTAGCTAATTGTTGAACCAGGGTTTATTGTTGGGGAAGACTCTGGGCCTTTAAGGGGATGCATGTCTCCCAGCAGAAACTGATTGTAGGAGGTGACGTTGCCTGCCCCTTTGTCCAGGTTGCCATTTGGGGGATCGAGGACTGACCATTCGGTGCAGTCAAAGCACTCCTGTAGCTGGTGTTTGGCCTCATTTGTCCACTCTTTGACTGTCTTAAGAGCAGGTTTGGAGGACTCCAGGTGCCTCCGGTAGGTGGAGATTAGTTGGATGAGGCAGTCAGAGTTCCCAAAGGCGGCCCGAGAGGCAGTTTTGTAGGTGTCCTTGAGGACAGTGTAGCAGTGGTCCAGGTTGTTGCCACTTCTGATTGGGCATGAGATGTGCTGAAAGTAACGTGGCATCTCCGTGCACAGATTGGCCGTGTTGACATTTCCCAGGATAATGAAGAGGTACCCTGGCAGGGCAATTTACCAGTGCAAGATGGTTTCGCTTATGGAGCGCAGGGCGTTCTTGACATCTGTGTGGGGAAAGGATGTAAACTCCTGCAAGTGCGCAGGAGGAAAACTTCCTTGGTGAGTATGTGGGTCTGCAGTTGATGGGCAGCAGTTTTAAGTCAAGCTAACAGGGAACCACATGGAGAGGAGGCAGAAGTTGTCTCCTCTTTTTCTCAGCTGATGTAGCATTTCTGTCGGAAGAGGCTGAAGTTTGGGAGCTATTGAGGTTGATGCAGAAAAGGCCAGTGCCAATGTTTCTGGCCTGCACTGAACCTAGTAACGCTTGTTGTGCCAATAGCGCAATGAGTGTTACCATAGCAAAGCATTTAAACCATGTACATGTATTCTGGGGGTAGCATATTGCACCCTGCTCTTCTGCCGTACCACGCATATACCCTTTACGTGCGTTGCTATGGTGTCACCGCAACAAGCATTACTATGTTCAGTACAGGCTTTTCCTGCATCAACTCCAAAGTGAGTTGTTTGGGATGTGATTGTTAAGCCATATCTCGGTGAAGTAGAGGATGAGGGTGTGGTTGGTCCGGGACTTGGAGCTGAGTAATAGAAGTTCATTGAGCTTGTTTGGAAGGGATCAGACGTTTGCTAGAAGGATGGATGGAATAGCCGATCGCAGCTCCTTCTTTTTTTATCTTTTTTGCTACCTAAGAGCACCTGCACTTGTCCCTCTGTGGTGCTTGGAGCTTTGTGTCTGCATCGGCTCCCATGAGTAGGTTAATGTGGTCCCAGATGGACTTCTTAAGGGCCTTAGCGCCAGGGAGTACCCCTGATCAATGGTCCAAGCATGCCATTTCAGCTCTACTCTAGGAAGTGCGGAGGGCGGGACAGAGGTGGGAGGAGCACAAGTGCGGGCTCCGCAAGATGGAGGTGAGTATCTGGCCAGAGGAGTGCATTCTGGAGGGGCAGAGAATATACGGTAGATGGAAAAACAGGTCATGGCGCAGTGTGGAGGAGATAGTTCAGTGGGACACAAAACAATACACTGGAAGCTGTATGGCGGTAAACAGCCCATCAATGCCTAGTGTACATGGATTGCTAACTGGGTAACAGGGACGTTGCTAGCCCCAAAGATCAGTGGCACGTGTCCTGGATCTATTCAGGGGTGCCCCAAATGTCCTCTAGGCAGAGTCAGCTATGACATGCTGGGAGCTGTGGTGCGTCAATCGGGGGGTATAGTAGGTGCTGTGGTAATGTAACGATTGGTGTAGCACACAGACGTCTGATTATATGGTGATTTGCAGAATCACCAATAATACAGACTTTATACCCGATTATGTGGTGATCTGCAGTATCACCAATAATGCAAGTATAGACGGCTGAGAAACAGAGGTGTAAAGTGTTTGGTGCAACAGTAGATTAAATAATAGGTCTTTACCAGAGGAGCTGGTAAAGTACTAATAACAGGAGTGACAACAAAGTTTGGCTAAACCTTACCAGGTGAGCTGGTAAGGTACTATATGCACAAGCGACTGAATAGTTTAACTTGACTTTACCAGAGGAGCTGGTAAGGTACTATCAGTCACAGGAGCTGTATAACTGAAACTATACCTCACCAGAGGAGCTGGTGGGTATTATAATCAAAAGAGTACCTCACCAGTGGCAAGGGCCCACTGGTGAGTAGAGAGGTCAGACAGGCAAGGTTTGGCAACTGAGAGGCGAATACAGTACAGAAACGTGAGGCAGAAGAATAGTGAGTTATCAGGCAGAGGTTCAGCAACTAAGTCAGATAGGCAGAAGTACAGAATCGATGAGCAATAGCAAGGTCAGAGTATAGCCAAAATCATACACAGGTAATCAGTAATACAATATACAATAGTCCTAGTCTTGTGTGAAATCCCTGGTTTCCTCCCAGATCAAAGCACACCGGATACTAGTCTAAGGTCTGAGCGCTAACACGAGTGTATTCGCAACAGCAGACAAGTTGCCAATGACCAGTGAAGGTTTAAGAAGCCGAGGAGAGCTCACAGCCACGCCCCTTACCAATCAGCCAATCCGAGCGACGTGAGTCACCTCTGACGTCAGCCGACCGTCAGGTCAGCTGATGCGCCTTCTTCCAGCATAAAGGTCCTGTCTCCGCACGCGCACGCGCAATACAGCGACCCTAGGAGCACGAGACAGTACCGTTCCCGGCGTGCCAGACAGATGAGGCCTGAGAACAGGGAACAGAGGCGGCTGCGGGTATACCCTGCGTGTCCGCAGCCACCAAAGTTGCAGATGTTACAGGTACCTTTATGGGGGCGTATCGGGAGATGTGATTCTTCTATTGGGGCATGCTGAGAGTTGTGGTGCCTCAATGGGAGTTCCGTGGGTCCACTAGAAGGTCAGGGAATGCTACGGGGAACTGCCAGACAACCTGACAGCAGGCCAGCCCACCCAGCAGAAAGCCAGACCAGCCAGAACAGAAGGCTAGTTATGTTTAAGTGACACTGCCTATTTATGTGATATGCTGCATTTTTGTATTAATGGAGAGGGGGCATCATCCAACATTTTGCTGGGCAGGCCTACTTAGACCGCTGTTAAGTTCATGTAAATTTGGCTCCACCCATGGCACACCCACATTCTGGTGCTTGGCCACACCCATTTTCTGGCTGGAGTGCCGAAAAAGTGCCCCGGATCTCTTAGGATCCTAGCAACGGCCCTGCTGGGTAACATAGCCTCAAAGCAGTCCTTCATATATGGGAGGCTATACTGTATAGCAGTAAACAGTCAGTATTCAGCTAGTTTACCATATGTATAAGCAGAGTAACAACTGGAGGTAGCAGAGATTAGCACCCACTGCAGATAGTATACAATCAGTATAGGCACAGAATAACAACTTTTACTGTACAGTACATAGTAGAGGAAGCAGATCAGAGCCGGGACAAGGTCCTCCAGCACCCAAGGCTGAGACACCAAAGTGCGCCCCTCCATCCCTCCCACCCCAGCCGTCACACACTGATTGCTATTAGACTAAGAGGCGCCACAGGGCCCACAACGTCCCCAACACCTTAATCTCTAGTTATCTGGCTTGCAGTCACTGCTATGTGTCCCCTTTTCTTATTTCTTTCTGCTTAAAACACAATTAGGATTGACAGCTGAATTAATTGTGCGCCCCCTCCTACACTGCGCCCTGAGGCTGGAGCCTCTCCAGCCTATGCCTCAGCCCGGCCCTGAAGCAGATATTTACACACTGCAGCGAGTTTACTATCACTATAAATACAAAATAACTTTTGCTGTAAATACTTTATTATAAAACAGGACTGACACATTGCATTAATAAAGAGGTCCCCATTTAAATACATTTTAAGCTTTTTTTCAACTAAGAAACACAATGGCGATTGCACTACTATGGGATTGTGTTTCTTTTATTTTCCAGCACTGCGTTTGCAATTTGGGAGGAAAAGAAAGGACATACTAAAAATGTGGATGGCCAAATCCCAGAAAAATCACAGAGCTGAGCAGAGCAATTGCAAAGCGATTTTGCTGCACTGCAATACTTTGTATAGGATTCCAGTCGCATAAAAAATGCAGCAGACATGACGATTGCGATTGGAAAAAATTGCATCATAAATGCAGCGCAATAATGGGAACACCCGCGCACGGCATCCAGCATTTTAAAAGTATCTAGTATTTTGTGATCCTTTTGCGATCGGAATCGCATTGCAAAACGCTACTAGTAGAAACAGCCCTTTAACCCTCCTGGCGGTTTGTCAAAATCCGCCAGGGGGCAGCAAATACTTTTTTTTTAAATTTTTTTTTTTTTTCATGTAGCGAGACGAGGTCTCGCTACATGATAGCCGCTGCTGAGCGGCATCCCCCCAGCCCCTCCGATCGCCGGCGGCGATCGGAGATCAGGAGATCCCGTTCAAAGAACGGGATCTCCTGGAGGGCTTCCCCCGTCGCCATGGCGACGGGGCGGGATGACGTCACCGACGTCATCGACATCGTGACGTCAAAGGGGACTCCGATCCACCCCACGGCGCTGCCTGGCACTGATTGGCCAGGCAGCGCACGGGGTCTAGGGGGGGGGGCGGCTGCGCGGCGACGCGTATAGCGGCGGATCGGCGGGTAGCGGCGGCGATCGGGCACTGCACGCAGCTAGCAAAGTGCTAGCTACGTGAAGCAAAAAAAAAAATTATGCAAATCGGCCCAGCGGGGCCTGAGCGGTGCCTCCCGGCGGCATAGCCTGTGCTCAGCACGGGCTTACCGCCAGGGACCTGAACTCTTGCACAGGATAGAAGAAAAAGCTACAGAAATAACCCTGTGTGTATTTAGAGAGTTTAGCCTGTCTAATTCCCCCTCATCTGTGACTAATCACAAGTTGTAATTTGATCTCTCCCCGTGTCACCTGACTGCCACTGCAGATAAGGCAGATAAGTTTATTTGAAAGCACAGGATGTTAACCCTATGTCTACTTCCATGGAAGTAAGAAGTAGGCACACTGCAGATTTATTGCAGTATTTGTATCAGCTGTAACAGAGAGGTGTTTTTTTTTTTTGTTTTTTTTTAAAAGGTTGTTGTGATGTTGCATATCTTTTAGAGTGAAGAGGAGGTTCTGAGTTCAGGTCCGCTTTAATATGACCACACAAATGCGTTATAAATTACGAATCTGCAGGTTGATTGAACTTCATCCCTATCAGTAGCTGATACCCCCTTTCCCACAATAAATCTTAACGTTTTCTCGAAGAGACCATCAGGGAGGTCTGTAGGGCTGATATTGTGGTGAAACCCCTCCCACCGTGTGATGTCATGACAGTGTGCTGTCTGTGAGCCTTGATGCATTACAGCTTTTTTTTTTTTTTTCAACTGCCATGTAAGCAATATCTTCCTCTGTGCATAAAACTCTCTGTAAATGAACATTCCATACAGATCAACTGACATAACTAAAGGGGGCCATACATTAGCCAACCAATCGACCATCCAATTCGATTATTACAATCGAATTGGGTGAAAATTGGTGCTGCCAAGTGCATGCCCGAGTCCCGACCGTCAAAGCGACCAATTTCCAGACAGAAACTGGCCGCACGGTCGATCGCGCATGCTGGAAAATTTTGGGCCGAAGTTGGTCGTGTGCGCAGCGGTACGCGGCCGAAATGCGAACGAGCGTTGAGACGATGAAACCCCCGCCGCTGCCGCTGCAATGTATAAATGTATGTAGTGTAGTGCATTTATACATTACCTGTCCGGTGTCGGCCTCCACGCGGATTCCGTCCATCTCGCCAGGTAACAGCCACATACACGCCGGCGGTGCATAGCGTCTGACGTCACACTATGCGCCACTACCATGTATGCGGCTGTTACCCGGCGAGATGGACGGACACCGTGCGGAAGCTGCTACAGGACAGGTAATGTATAAATGCACACACTACATACATTTATATATTTTGGGGGCAGCGGTGGCTCAGCTGATTCCCTGATGATTTCATGCTGAAAACGGACGAGAATCGGCCTGTAGTATATGGGCAGATTCGACTAGAGACAAATTTATCTCTAATCAGTGTCACTTGGTCGAATCTGCACATAATCGTTCTAATGTATGGCCACCTTTAAGAGGTCACCACCAGCTGATCAGGAAGTAGTAAGAGTAAGTGGCGCTGGAGACAGAACATCCCGTTGGCAGTGAACGTCGTAAGGAGCCCAGAAGGTGAGTCTTTACTACACTGTTCCCGCTGCCATAAATTTCCCCCTGCAACAGAGGGGGGAGCATGGAGGGGAGGGGCCGAGGAGAGAAAGGGAGGAATCGGGCCCCCCTCCCCGCAGCTGAGTCCCAGTGTGCCGCTGCTCCCCCCTCCATCACTGCACTGGGTGCACCCATCTCCCTCACTGTGCCCCGGGCAGACACCCACCTCGCCTGACACTAGAAACAGGGCTGACCACCAGTGATACATTTCAGAATGTAAATCAGGGAGAGGAAAGATTTTACAATGGGCCAACACTGTCTAAATAATCTATGCATGAATATTGTAAAAAATAAGCAATTTTATTTATCTTATTTTCACTACAGTTCCCTTATAAGTGAGGCGTTAGCTGTGTTTTATCTGTGGAATTTTTTAGGCTATAGATTGGGCGTCATTCATAACTTGGCCACTAGAGGGCAGCACACACTCCGTTATTGGCACGCTGGCTTTGTTGCTTCAGGGGGAAAACAATTATCACAGCAATCATAACAAATGAAAAAAAATTACAACTATAATTCAGCAATGCTCATGGCTAGGGAACGGTACAGTTGGTATAAAGCAGAACTCTAGGGGAAATGCTTTCTTTTTTTTTTTTTTTTTTTTTAATCTTGGCGACAACAAAAAATGTTTAGAAGCTCATCTTGGTTTTATTGCTGTCAGTGTCCCTGATCTGGTAAGTTCCGCTCACTTCCTCTTGTGTGACTGCGGTCTAAACCCCTAACTGCATGACCCACAGCTGTAAATATGTGAAAGTTTCTTACCCATTTCTAGGCTATTCAAAGGGGTTTGGATACAGGAGGAGAGGTTAAAGGAACACTCCACTCTAATTTCTGTCCCTCATGGGTGCCATAAATGGCAGAAAGTCAGATCTCCTCAACAGGGACACAGAGAGCAGTAACAAACTAGTTGTTCTAACTCCTCTCTACTCTAAAGCTTGGTACACACATCCAAGTTTGATTGGCCAACAGGGCTGGGCTGAGGCGAGAGAGGCTCCAGCCTCAGGGCGCAGTGTAGGAGGGGGCGCACAACTCGCTCAGCTATCATTCCCCAATTGTGTTTGAAGCAGAGAGAAAAGAAAAGGGGATACATGGCAGTGACTGCAAGCCAGATAACTAGAGATTAAGGTGTTGGGGGCCCTGGGGCGCCTTAGTCTAATAGCAATCAGTTTGTGACGTTTGGGGTGGGAGGGATGGAGGGGCGCATTTTGGGGTCTCAGTCTTGGGTGCTGGAGGACCTTGTCCCGGTTCTGTTGGCCAAAGACTTGCCAATTTTACCTCTTCGATGTATAATGAGAACTTGCCTACACAATCGGTTTTTAGTATTCAAAAATCTGTTGCCAGTCAGTGAATCAGTACAGGTGATGAAAACGAGAAAGATCTGCCACAAACCATACAATCCAATTGTATATTCTTGTTTAAATGACAACTGAAGTGAGAAGTGATATTGGAGGCTGCCATATTTATTTCCATATTAGCCATACCAGTTGCCTGGCTGTCCTGCTGATCCTCTGCCTCTAATTCTTTTAGCCATAGCCCCTGAACAAGCATGCAGCATATCAGATCTTTCTGACATTATTATCAGATCTGACAAGATTAGCTGCATGCTTGTTTCTGGTGTTATTCAGACACTACTTCAGCCAAATAGATCAGCTGCCAGGCAACTGGTATTGTTTAAAAGGAAATAAATATGGCAGCCTCCATATACCTCCAACTTCAGTTTTCCTTTAAAATGGCCACGCCAAGAATCACAATTTTTTTCCCTTTTTTTTTTTTTTTGTAACTTTCAAACCTCTGACCAATGTATCACACATGTGGGTTAGATTTTTCCCCAATTATAAATGAATGATCAAACTACAAAAAATGACTTGGTTCTATAAGCAAAGAAATTAACAATTTATCCTACACCATTCAATTGGCTGAAAAATTGATCAGAATTTTCTGCCACTCCCAATCGACTTATATCCAGAAATTACCACTTCTATGTAGTATAAGGAACTACCTTAAAGAGACACTGAAGCGAAAAAAAAATTATGATATTATGATTTGTATGTGTAGTACAGCTAAGAAATAAAACATTAAGATCAGATATTTCAGTCTAATTGTTTCCAGTACAGGAAGAGTTAAGAAACTCCAGTTGTTATCTCTATGCAAAAAAGCAATTAAGCTCTACCACTTTCAAAGTCATGGAGAGGGCTGTTATCTGACTTTTATTATCTCAAGTGTTATTGAACTAATTTTCTTCTGCCAGAGGAGAGGTCATTAGTTCACAGACTGCTCTGAAAGAATCATTTTGAATGCTGAGTTTTGTGTGATCTGCACATATTATAGAATTGTTCAATGTTAGAAAAAACACTATATACCTGAAAATAAAAATATGAGAATATTTTCTTTGCTGCTAAACTTCTAGTAATCATTCATAGTACACAACCAATTCATTATATCATATATTTTTTTTCGCTTCAGTGTCTCTTTAACCACTTGAGGACCACAGTCTTTCTACCCCTTAAAGGGAAGGTTCAAGCAAAAAAAAAAAAATGAGATTCACTTACCTGGGGCTTCTACCAGCCCCATGTAGCCATCCTGTGCCCTTGTAGTCACTCACTGCTGCTCCAGTCCCCCGCTGGCAGCTTTCTGACCTCGGAGGTCGGGGCCACATTGCATACATTTTTACGCATTCCAGCTAGTGCAGGAACAAAAATTTACGTGTTTCACCACTAACGCGTAAAATTGTATGTGTTAATGTTCCTGCACTAGCGGGAATGTGTAAAAATGTACGCAATTTGGCCCTGACCTCCGAGGTCAGAAAGCTGCCAGCGGGGGACTGGAGCAGCAGTGAGTGACTACGAGGGCACAGGATGGCTGCATGGGGCTGGTAGAAGCCCCAGGTAAGTGAATCTCATTTTTTTTTTTTGCTTGGACCTTCCCTTTAAGGACCGGCCACTTTTTTTCCATTCAGACCACTGCAGATTTCACGGTTTATTGCTCGCTCATACAACCTACCACCTAAATGAATTTTGGCTCCTTTTCTTGTCACTAATAAAGCTTTCTTTTGGTGCTATTTGATTGCTCCTGCGATTTTTACTTTTTATTATATTCATCAAAAAAGACATGAATTTTGGCAAAAAAATGATTTTTTTAACTTTCTGTGCTGACAATTTTCAAATAAAGTAAAATTTCTGTATACATGCAGCGCGAAAAATGTGGACAAACATGTTTTTGATAAAAAAAAAACCATTCAGTGTATATTTATTGGTTTGGGTAAAAGTTATAGCGTTTACAAACTATGGTGCAAAAAGTGAATTTTGCCATTTTCAAGCATCTCTGACTTTTCTGACCCCCTGTCATGTTTCATGAGGGGCTAGAATTCCAGGATAGTATAAATACCCCCCAAATGACCCCATTTTGGAAAGAAGACATCCCAAAGTATTCACTGAGAGGCATAGTGAGTTCATAGAAGATATTATTTTTTGTCACAAGTAAGCGGAAAATGACACTTTGTGACAAAAAAAAAGAAAAAAAAAAGAATCCATTTCTTCTAACTTGCGACAAAAAAAAATGAAATCTGCCACGGACTCACCATGCCCCTCTCTGAATACCTTGAAGTGTCTACTTTCCAAAATGGGGTCATTTGTGGGGTGTGTTTACTGTCCTCGCATTTTGGGGGGTGCTAATTTGTAAGCACCCCTGTAAAGCCTAAAGGTGCTCATTGGACTTTGGGCCCCTTAGCGCAGTTAGGCTGCAAAAAAGTGCCACACATGTGGTATTGCCGTACTCAAGAGAAGTAGTAGAATGTGTTTTGGGGTGTATTTTTACACATACCCATGCTGGGTGGGAGAAATATCTCTGTAAATGACAATTTTTTCATTTGTTTTACACACAATTGTCCATTTACAGAGTTATTTCTCCCACCCAGCATGGGTATGTGTAAAAATACACCCCAAAACACATTGTACTACTTCTCCCGAGTACGGCGATACCACATGTGTGGCACTTTTTTGAACCCTAACTGCGCTAAAGGGCCCAAAGTCCAATGAGTACCTTTAGGATTTCACAAGTCATTTTGCGGAATTTGATTTCCAGACTACTCCTCACGGTTTAGGGCCCCTAAAATGCCAGGGCAGTATAGGAACCCCACAAATGACCCCATTTTAGAAAGAAGACACCCCAAGGTATTCCGTTAGGAGTATGGTGAGTTCATAGAAGATTTTATTTTTTGTCAAAAGTTAGCGGAAAATTGATTTTTATTGTTTTTTCACAAAGTGTCATTTTCCACTAACTTGTGACAAAAAATAAAATCTTCTATGAACTCACCATACTCCTAACGGAATACCTTGAGGTGTCTTCTTTCTAAAATGGGGTCATTTGTGGGGTTCCTATACTGCCCTGGCATTTTAGGGGCCCTAAACCGTGAGGAGTAGTCTGGAAATCAAATTCCGCAAAATGACCTGTGAAATCCTAAAGGTACTCATTGGACTTTGGGCCCTTTAGCGCAGTTAGAGTGCAAAAAAGTGCCACACATGTGGTATCGCCGTACTCGGGAGAAGTAGTACAATGTGTTTTGGGGTGTATTTTTACACATACCCATGCTGGGTGGGAGAAATAACTCTGTAAATGGACAATTGTGTGTAAAAAAAATCAAAAGATTGTCATTTACAGAGGTATTTCTCCCACCCAGCATGGGTATGTGTAAAAATACACCCCAAAACACATTGTACTACTTCTCCCGAGTATGGCAATACCACATGTGTGGCACTTTTTTGCACCCTAACTGCGCTAAAGGGGCCAAAGTCCAATGAGTATCTTTAGGATTTCACAGGTCATTTTGCGAAATTTGATTTCCAGACTACTCCTCACGGTTTAGGGCCCCTAAAATGCCAGTTCAGTATAGGAACCCCACAAATGACCCCATTTTAGAAAGAAGACACCCCAAGGTATTCCGTTAGGAGTATGGTGAGTTCATAGAAGATTTTATTTTTTGTCACAAGTTAGTGGAAAATGACACTTTGTGAAAAAAACAATAAAAATCAATTTTCCGCTAACTTTTGACAAAAAATAAAATCTTCTATGAACTCACCATACTCCTAACGGAATACCTTTGGGTGTCTTCTTTCTAGAATGGGGTCATTTGTGAGGTTACTATACTGCCCTGGCATTTTAGGGGCCCTAAACCGTGAGGAGTAGTCTTGAAACCAAATGTCGCAAAATGACCTGTGAAATCCTAAAGGTACTCATTGGACTTTGGGCCCCTTAGCGTACTTAGGGTGTAAAAAAGTGCCACACATGTGGTACCGCCGTACTCAGGAGAAGTAGTATAATGTGTTTTGGGGTGTATTTTTACACATACCCATGCTAAGTGGGAGAAATATCTCTGTAAATGACAATTGTTTGATTTGTTTTACACACAATTGACCATTTACATAGAAATTTCTCCCACCCAGCATGGGTATGTGTAAAAATACACCCCAAAACACATTATACTACTTTTCCTGAGTACGGCGGTACCACATGTGTGACACTTTTTTGCAGCCTAGGTGCGCTAAGGGGCCCAACGTCCTATTCACGGGTCATTTTGAGGCATTTGTTTTCTAGACTACTCCTCGCGGTTTAGGGCCCCTAAAATGCCAGGGCAGTATAGGAACCCCACAAGTGACCCCATTTTAGAAAGAAGACACCCCAAGGTATTCCGTTAGGTGTATGGCGAGTTCATAGAAGATTTTATTTTTTGTCACAAGTTAGTGAAAAATGACACTTTGTGAAAAAAACCCAATAAAAATCAATTTCCGCTAACTTTTGACAAAAAATAAAATCTTCTATGAACTCGTCATACACCTAACAGAATACCTTGGGGTGTCTTTTTTTCTAAAATGGGGTCACTTGTGGGGTTCCTATACCGCCCTGGCATTTTACGGGCCCAAAACCGTGAGTAGTCTGGAAACCAAATGTCTCAAAATGACTGTTCAGGGGTATAAGCATCTGCAAATTTTGATGACAGGTGGTCTATGAGGGGGCGAATTTTGTGGAACCGGTCATAAGCAGGGTGGCCTTTTAGATGACAGGTTGTATTGGGCCTGATCTGATGGATAGGAGTGCTAGGGGGGTGACAGGAGGTGATTGATGGGTGTCTCAGGGGGTGGTTAGAGGGGAAAATAGATGCAATCAATGCACTGGGGAGGTGATCGGAAGGGGGTCTGAGGGGGATCTGAGGGTTTGGCCGAGTGATCAGGAGCCCACACGGGGCAAATTAGGGCCTGATCTGATGGGTAGGTGTGCTAGGGGGTGACAGGAGGTGATTGATGGGTGTCTCAAGGTGTGATTAGAGGGGGGAATAGATGCAAGCAATGCACTGGCGAGGTGATCAGGGCTGGGGTCTGAGGGCATTCTGAGGGTGTGGGCGGGTGATTGAGTGCCCTAGGGGCAGATAGGGGTCTAATCTGATAGGTAGCAGTGACAGGGGGTGATTGATGGGTAATTAGTGGGTGTTTAGGGTAGAGAACAGATGTGAACACTGCACTTGGGAGGTGATCGGACGTCGGATCTGCGGGCGATCTATTGGTGTGGGTGGGTGATCAGATTGCCCGCAAGGGGCAGGTTAGGGGCTGATTGATGGGTGGCAGTGACAGGGGTGATTGATGGGTGGCAGTGACAGGGGGTGATTGATGGGTGATTGACAGGTGATCAGTGGGTTATTACAGGGAAGGACAGATGTAAATAATGCCCTGGCGAATTGATAAGGGGGGGTCTGAGGGCAATCTGAGCGTGTAGGCGGGTGATTGGGTGCCCGCAAGGGGCAGATTAGGGTCTGATCTGATGGGTAACAGTGACAGGTGGTGATAGGGGGTGATTGATGGGTAATTAGTGAGTGTTTAGAGGAGAGAATAGATGGAAACACTGCGCTTGGGTGGTGATCTGATGTTGGATCTGCGGGCGATCTATTGGTGTGGGTGGGTGATCAGTTTGCCCGCAAGGGGCAGGTTAGGGGCTGATTGTTGGGCGGCAGTGACAGGGGGTGATTGATGGGTGATAGGTGATTGGCAGGTGATTGACAGGTGATCAGTGGGTTATTACAGGGAAGGACAGATGTAATTAATGCACTGGTGAATTGATAAGGGGGGGGGGGGGGGGGGTCTGAGGGCAATCTGAGCGTGTGGGCGGGTGATTGGGTGCCCGCAAGGGGCAGCTTAGGGTCTGATCTGATGGGTAACAGTGACAGGTGGTGATAGGGGGTGATTGATGGGTAATTAGTGGGTGTTTAGAGAAGATAACAGATGTAAACAATACATTTGGGAGGTAATCTGACGGCGGGTTTGCGGGCGATCTAATGGTGTGGGTGGGTGATCAGATTGCCCGCAAGGGGCAGGTTAGGGGCTGATTGATGGGTGGCAGTGACAGGGGGTGACAGGGGGTGATTGATGGGTGATAGGTGATTGGCAGGTGATTGACAGGTGATCAGTGGGTTATTACAGGGAAGAACAGATGTAATTAATGCACTGGCGAATTGATAAGGGGGGGTCAGAGGGCAATCTGAGCGTGTTGGCGGGTGATTGGGTGCCCGCAAGGGGCAGATTAGGGTCTGATCTGATAGGTAAAAGTGACAGGTGGTGATAGGGGGTGATTGATGGGTGATTGATGGGTAATTAGTGGGTGTTTAGAGGAGAGAATAGATGTAAACAATGGATTTGGGAGGTGATCTGATGTCGGATCTGCGGGCGATCTATTGGTGTGGGTGGGTGATCAGATTGCCCGCCAAGGGGCAGGTTAGGGGCTGATTGTTGGGTGGCAGTGACAGGGGGTGATTGATGGGTGATTGATGGGTGATTGATGGGTGATTGACGGGTGATTGACAGGTTATCAGGGAAGATAGATGCATACAGTACTCTGGGGGGGGGGTCTGGGGAGAATCTGAGGGGTGGGGGGGTGATCAGGAGGGGGCAGGGGGCAGGGGGGGGGGGGGTAAAAAAAAAATAGCGTTGACAGATAGTGACAGGGAGTGATTGATGGGTTATTAGGGGGGTGATTGGGTGCAAACAGGGGTCTGGGGGGTGGGCAGGGGGGGGTCTGAGGGGTGCTGTGGGCGATCAGTGGGCGGGGGGGGGCAGATCAGTGTGTTTGGGTGCAGACTAGGGTGGCTGCAGCCTGCCCTGGTGGTCCCTCGGACACTGGGACCACCAGGGCAGGAGGCAGCCTGTATAATACACTTTGTATACATTACAAAGTGTATTATACACTTTGTAGCGGCGATCGCGGGGTTAACATCCCGCCGGCGCTTCCGTATGGCCGGCGGGATGTTACGGCGGGTGGGCGGAGCCAGTTGCCGGGGGAAGCGCGCGTCATCAATGACGCGATCGCTCCCCCGGCATGCCTAAAGGACGCGCCGCCTGAAGGCGTATTGCGGTCCTTTAGGCGTCCACTTTGCCGCCGCCCATGGGCTGTGGGCGGTCGGCAAGTGGTTAAGTATCCATTCAAAGTATATTCACTCAGATTACACTTCTACTACGTAGATTTGGTAAGATTGTACAATCTTAAAGGACAACTGAAGTAAGAGGTATATTGCGGCTGCCATATTTATTTCCTTTTTAAACAATACCAGTTGCCTGGCAGTCCTGCTGATCTATTTGGCTGCAGTAGTGTCTTAAAAACACCAGAAACAAGCATGCAGCTAATCTTCTCAGTTCTGACAATAATGTCAGAAACACTTGATCTGCTGCATGCTTGTTCAGGGTCTATGGCTAAAAGTATTAGAGGCAGATGATCAGCAGGACAGCCAGGCAACGTGTATTGTTTAAAAGGAGATAAATATGGCAGCCTCCATATCCCTCTCACTTCAGTTATCCTTTAAAACATGCTTCCATGTTCCCAGAGCAAAATTGATTCTGTGTTGATCGAAATCGTGTGAACATTAGCCAATTCCTTACAATTGACTGATATTTTCCATCCTGCTTGATCAAGAAATTTTTGTGATTCGAGCAGATATCGGCCAATTTGCATCAATCGAGCAATAAAACACACTCCATTCTCCTCCTCTGGTTTGACAAAATGATTGAATTGGAAGGTGAAAATCAAGTAATGTATGTGCACCTTTAGGCCTGGGGAACACTAGAGCGCTTTTTTGAGCGATTTTGGAGTTTTGAGAACTGCGGCACTTTTAAAAACGTTTTGCTAATGAATGAGTATGGAGGTGAGTCCGCTGGAGCGATTGCTATTTTGAAAATCGCAATCGTAGGACATGCAGCATATTGTGAGAGCTTTAGTTTCAATGCAAAGTATAGGAATTGTCACGAAAATCTTAAATTTTAAACACATACAAATACAAAGTGCGTTTCTTCCTGAATAAAATGAGCCATAAATTACTTCTCTCCTATGTTGCTGTCACTTACAGTAAGTAGTAGAAATCTAACAGAACCGACAGGTTTTGGGCCAGTCCATCTCTCCATAGGGGATTCTCAGCATGGCCTTTATGCTTTAGTAGTAGACCCAAGCCCGTTTAAAAACGGGCTCTAGGTTTTTTTCCGCCCGCCGCCGCCAGTGCGCATGCGTGCCCGCCCAGCGCAAGCCCCCGGCCGCACCCGCCCATCTTGGTGGCCCGCCTGCACCCGCCCACCACCTCGTTCGCCCGCCCACCTTGCTCCCTGGTCCCGTCCAGCTGTCTGTTACTGTGCACATCCGCAGTAACAAAAAACCTGGGACACAGGGACAGCTGCTGGACGCAGCGACAGTTAGGGTTTTATTATAGAGGATAAAGACGCTCCCTAAAAGATTTATACAAAGGTGCTGACCAGCCTCCCTGCTCACCGTACACTTTTTTTGGCAGTTGGACATAGCAACTGTCATTCACTAAGTGCATTTTGAAAATAAAGAAATCCCTGTGAACCCCCCATGAGGAGTTGGACTAGTTCAAAACCTGTCAGTTCTGTCAGATTTCTACTACCCACTGTAAGTGACAGCAACATAGGAGAAAAGTAATGTATGGCTCATTTTAATCTGTGAGAAATACACTTCCTAATTGTACATGTTTACATATATTTAAAATTTTAAGATTTTCGCGACAGAGGTCCTTTATTTGCTGGAAACCACAGTGGCAATCCCCTGCAAAGCGCGTACACAAAACACTTGTGATTGCGTTTTGCGATTTCTATTATGTCCCAGCCCTTAGGGCCCTTTTCCACTAGCAATTGCAAAAGAGAATCGCAAACGCAAGCGATTGAGTTTTTCATCAATTTTGTTTACTGTTTGCGATTTTGCATTTAACATTATAGCACAATTGCTTAAAAAAAATCGCTCCAAAAAGCGGTTGTGATTTACAGCAAATCGCATTGCTACAGTGGGAAATACTTTTCACGATTCCTATGTTAAAGTAGCAACCCTAGCAATTTAAACATCGCTAGCGTTTTGCGATTTTAAGCCAATCGTTTTCTGTGGAAAAGGGCCCTTCCGGCTATTTTTAACATCTTTATTAGATTTTTTTTTTTTTAACTTTATTTTATTTTTATTTTTTTCTTCCCAGGACATCTTGTGCCCTTCGGAGCGTCACCTCAGCAGTCAAGTGTCCCTGGAAATGTAGCTTGCACCTTGGGCAATGTTTTTCATCTGCTGTGCAGAAAACAGGCAGCTGTCTCTTTAAGAGTGGGCTGGGCTTGGCCAGACTGGCAGAAGCTGTAACTGAATGCAGCAGGGAGGAGGAGGCAGTGAAGACGTGAAAACACAGCTGATTGCTATCCAGACCGCAGAACTAGACCGACTGCTGGTCAGTGTGCTGCCTCTGGGCTCTGGAGCGGAGACCGCTGGAAGGGGGGATCGCCGTTTCGCTGCCTGTTTTCCCCCTTTAAGAGCTGATTCTCCCACAATCCATTGTTGTTCTTCCGTAGTGATCGGTTGACTCCGGCAGACGTTGACTGTGTGTCTTGCTGAAGACGATGATGAGCCTGGCTTGGGAATTTCTCAACGGGGACCGCCGCGAGCCTTCGCCCCTTTAAATGACCGGTTGGAGCGAAAGGTCAGCGAGTGGACGGAGGGGCGCCACCGGTGATCGCTGCTCGCCATGGGGTTCCTGCACCAGCTGCACCTACTGCTCTGGAAAAACGTCAGCCTCAAACGGCGGAGCCCGGTAAGTTCCCCCCGCAGGTAACGCCACCTGCCCGAAGAAAGTTGGGATAGGGTGGCCTGCCGAGGGTTAACGCGGATGTGGCGGGGTTGCCCGGGCCCACCTGGACAGCGTGCTGCTATTTTATGTGTGGCGGTTTGTCGCTGGTGTGATAGCGCCGAACGACACCTGCTAGGAGAGATGGCAGCGCTCTCTGGGCTCTGGCAGTGTCACCACGTTGACCTCACCAGCCTGTGTCAGCCGTCTTGTGTTGCAGGGTGGCAAATGTCAGCAACGCAGCAACAGGGTGCTGCCAGGGAACTTGCTGGATCTGACTGACCTGCTTTTCCTTACCTGCCATCTTGGCTGCCACTTGCTAGACTATGTGACGTGGGGTCTGTCACTGGCTGTGCCATGAAGGTCTCTTTCTCGGATGTCTCATCTTCTGCTGCTGTCTCCTAGAGAGTTCTGCATCCCCACCGCCTCTGACTTGTGTAATCTGCGGCTACTTAGTATTCTACCTGTCTGCTGCACTACACTGCACTGCATGCCTGCTGTGTCTCTCTGCTACCTGCCTGCTGCTCCCTGCTCCATCCCTGACCACTGCTACCTGCCTGCTGCTCCCTGCTCCATCCCTGACCACTGTTACCTGCCTGCTGCTCCCTGCTCCATCCCTGACCACTGCTACCTGCCTGCTGCTCCCTGCTCCATCCCTGACCACTGCTACCTGCCTGCTGCTCCCTGCTCCATCCCTGACCACTGTTACCTACCTGCCTGCTGCTCCCTGCTCCATACCTGAACACTGCTACCTGCCTGCTGCTCCCTGCTCCATCCCTGATGACTGTTACCTGCCCGCTGCTCCCATCCCTGACCACTGTTACCTGTCTGCTGCACTACACTGCACTGCATGCCTGCTGTGTCTCTCTGCTACCTGCCTGCTGCTCCCTGCTCCATCCCTGACCACTGCTACCTGCCTGCTGCTCCCTGCTCCATCCCTGACCACTGTTACCTGCCTGCTGCTCCCTGCTCCATCCCTGACCACTGCTACCTGCCTGTTGCTCCCTGCTCCATCCCTGACCACTGCTACCTGCCTGCTGCTCCCTGCTCCCATCCCTGACCACTGTTACCTACCTGCCTGCTGCTCCCTGCTCCATAACTGACCACTGCTACCTGCCTGCTGCTCCCTGCTCCATCCCTGACCATTATTTCCTGCCCTCTGCTCCATCCCTGACGACTGTTACCTACCCGCTGCTCCCATCCCTGATCACCGTTACCTGCCTGCTGCTCCCTCCTCCATCCCTCACCACTGTTACCTGCCCGCTGCTCCCTGCTCCATCCCTGAACACTGCTACCTGCCCGCTGCTCCCATCCCTGACCACTGTTACCTGCCCCTGCTCCATCCCTCACCACTGTTACCTGCCTGCTGCTCCCTGCTCCATCTCTGACCTCTCTGTTACCTGCTCCCTGCTCCATTCCTGACCACTCTGTTACCTGTCCGCTGCTCCCTACTCCGTCCCTGAGGACTGTTACCTGCCCACTGCTACCTCCTATATCCCTGACCAATGTTAGCTGCCCGCTGCTCCCTTCTCTTACCACTGTTACCTGCCTGCTGCTCCATCCCTGACCACTGTTACCTGCCCGCTGCTCCCTCCTCCATCCCTGACCACTGTTACCTGCCTGCTGCTCCCTCCTCCATCCCTGACCACTGTTACCTGCCTGCTGCTCCCTCCTCCATCCCTGACCACTGATACCTGCCCGCTGCTCCCTTTTCCATCCCTGACCACTGTTACCTGCCCGCTGCTCCCATCCCTGACCACTATCTGCCTGCTGCTCCCATACCTGACAGTGTTACTTGCCCGCTGCTTCCATCCCTAACCATTGTTACCTGCCCGCTGCTCCCTCCTCCATCCCTAACCATTGTTACCTGCCCGCTGCTCCCTACTCCATCTCTGACCTCTCTGTTACCTGCTCCCTGCTCCATTCCTGACCACTCTGTTACCTGTCCGCTGCTCCCTACTCCATCCTTCACCACTGTTACCTGCCCGCTGCTCCCTGCTCCATCCCTTACCACTGTTACCTGCCCACTGCTCGCTGCTCCATCCCTCACCACTGTTACCTGCCCGCTGCTCCCTGCTCCATCCCTCACCACTGTTACCTGCCCGCTGCTCCCTACTCCATCTCCGATGACAGTTGCCTTCCAACTCTCCCTCCTCTATCCCTCACCACTGTTATCTGCCTGCTGCTCCCTACTCCATCTCTGACCTCTCTGTTACCTGCTCCCTGCTCCTTTCCTGACCACTCTGTTACCTGCCCACTGCTCCCTCCTCCATCCCTGACCAATGTTATCTGCCTGCTGCTCCCATCCCTCACCACTGTTACCTGCCCGCTGCTCCATCCCAGCGCTGTATAATGTTTGTATAATACAGACACAAAAACTGAGTTTCGAAGGACAAACCCTGCATGAGAGAGTTGTAGGCAGAGGAGAAGGAATGATTTGTTGATTATTACCACTACTAACTGATGGAGTGTACTAGGCTGTGCAGTAAAAGAGGACCTTCTCTCTGGGCGTCATGCACCACCTCTGATTGCACGGCTGGACCAATTGGTACTGATTGTACTAATGAGATTGTACCAATTGAATTGCGTGATTAGGCCAATAAGACTGGTCCATTTGTGCAATAGCATTGGGTCCAATTGAATTGCACGATTGGATCAATCACCTTACATGATTAGGCCACTCAGATTGGTCCAATCATACATTTCAAGTGGCATAATCGAATTGCACAATTGGACTGATCACATTGCATGATAGAACGAATCAGAATAAACGAATCAGATTGCATAACTAAACCAATCAGATTGGGCCAATCATATTGCATGATTGGACCAATCATTATTATGTATTTATATAGTACTGACATCTTCTGCAGCACATTCCATAGTCATGTCACTGACGGTCCTCAGAGGAGCTCACAATCTAATGCCTACCATAGTTATGTCTATCACAGTCTAGAACCAATTTTAGGGAAAAGCCAATTATGTTTTATGTATGTTTTTGGTATGTTAGAAGAAACTGGATAGCCTAGAGGAAACCCACGCAGACATAGGGAGAACACACAAACTCTGTGCCCTGGCTGGGATTGGAACCGGGGACCCAGTGCTGCAAGCCAAGAGTGCTAACGACTACGCAACCATGCTGCGCGATCACATTAGACCAATCACATTGGATTAATCATATTGCACGATTGGACCACTCAGATTGAACCAGTGGATTTGTACAAATGGACCAATAACAATAGATAGTTAAATTGCATGATTGGACCAATTGTGTAATTTGATTAGTCTTATCTAATTTTGTCCAAACTTGACCCCAGTCACCCTGTAACCAACTGTGCCAAGTTTGAGGATCCTATCATTAACAGTCTAAGAATGACTGCAGTTTTAATTTTTGCAGCTGAAATTTGATTGGGTGTTGTAAGCTCCACCCACTTTCCTGAATGTTACCCCCCCCCCCCCCCCCCCCCGTGACAATGTGACTGACTGTGTAAAGTTTAATTATTGGGGCTGATATCAAGAATAATTGGCCCAAGATTGCTGTATGTAGCTTCAAAACTGTATGTATGAGTGGTAGTGATTAGAAAACGCTGTAGTCTGCTATAAGAAGAAGACGCGTGGAAGGTTTGGTTCTTGTACCCCTAAAGCTGTAGGAGGAGTAGTGTATAGAACATTGGGGGGGGGGGGGGGAGGTTACAGATGCACAGTGGCCGGCTTGCAAACTATTATAGAGAACGGTCTCTCACGTGTCCCTTGTGCTGAGTCCACCCTATCTGTTTTCTCACACCTCTCCTGTGCTGGCAGTCTCTTAGCAGAGCTAGGGTTGAATACACCGTGAAGAACCAGCTGCCTCTAACCTGTGTACGCTGCTCTCTAATGCATTGCAAGCTGTCTCCTGCTTTCATGATCTCTGATTGGCTGTTGTTTTTCTGTACTTTCTGTCTCTTCTGATGCATCCCTGTCAGAAAAGGATTAAAATGAAATGGGACCTTAGGCAAGATGGCAATTTTATCACACCACTGATGGTCACCTGGCTTTTTTTTAGTAAGATTTGGTGGGGGCCAGCATCCTCCAGGCCCCTAGACTCTGTCCAGGCCCTAGGCAACTGCCTAGGTTTGCCTTGTGCATGATCCGGCTCTGATCCCTGCTATTGTTTCCCTATTATTCATCTAATGTCTGTCTCTTTCACATCAGGTGTGCTGCTGTCTATTCTAATCCTTGCGGTCTCTCACCTGTATGACTCTTTACGTTATCAGAGGATATGCTTTACGTGTCTAGGAACTTTACCCCATCCCGGCCATCTCTTATCTGTGCATAATGCTCGATTCACGCTGATGTCTTCCAAAATGTCCAGAAAAACACGTGCAATATTTATTGCTATTGAATTATAAAGCGCCAACACATTCCATGGCGCTGTACTAAGAAGGAAAACAAACAAGGGGTACATGATACATAATGAGCTATGAAATGAATAACCAATTCCAAGTCACATACGGGTGGGAGAGCCCTTGGGAGCCTACAATCTAAAGGCTTATGCAAGCATGCACTCTGCATTTCAAAGTGATTATCCTATTAAAGGGAACCAGAGACGAAGCACCCTTGTGTATTTTACCATATATATCAGTAAGAACATTAGAGAAAATACTTACCATGCTCTCTGTTTCATCCTCACTGCTAAAAGTGTCTGTTATCAGCTGTGATAAGAATCCTAGACTGAGCATTCAGTCTGGCTTTGCAGGGAATAATTATAGCTGAGTCATTATAGCAGAGCCACAAGGGAGCAGGCTTGGGCTTGAAAAGACACCAGAGAAGACAGACTCTGCTATAATCTTTCCATAGCAAAGCTAGACTGAGTGCTCAGTCGGGGATTCTTATCAGAGGTGATAACAGTCAGATTAAACAGAGAACAATGAAACAAAGAGCAGGTGTTTACTGTCATGTTCCCACTGATTTATAAGGTAAAATACAAGAGGGTGCTTCATCTCTGGTTCTCTTTAACCACTTGCCGACCGCACGCTTATACCGTGCGTCGGCAAAGTGGCAGCTGCAGGACTGCGTCGCCAGCTGCAGGCTGATTAATCAGGAAGCAGCCGCTCGCGCGAGCGGCTGCTTCCTGTCAATTCACGGCGGGGGGCTCCGTGAATAGCCTGCGGGCCGCCGATGGCGGCTCGCAGGTTAAATGTAAACACAAGCGGAAATAATCCGCTTTGTTTACATTGTACGGCGCTGCTGCGCAGCAGCGCCGTAAGGCAGATCGGCGATCCCCGGCCAATCAGCGGCCGGGGATCGCCTCCATGTGACAGGGGACGTCCTGTCACTGGCTGCACAGGATGGATAGCGTCCTGTGCAGCCCGGATCACCGGGGGGAGAGGTAGGAGAGGGAGGGGGGTGAATGTCGCCGCGGAGGGGGGCTTTGAGGTGCCCCCCCCCCCCCCGCAACTAGCCTGCACGCAGGAGCGATCAGACCCCCCCTGCACATTATCCCCATAGGGGGGAAAAAAGGGGGGCGATCTGATCGCTCTGCGTGCACCCTGATCTGTGCTGGGGGCTGCAGAGCCCACCCAGCACAGATCACAACAAACAGCGCTGGTCCTTAAGGGGGGGTAAAGGGTGGGTCCTCAAGTGGTTAATGCATAAAATTGCTATGCGAGGGCAAACGATTACTGTTTGGCCACATTTTTGTGCGTTTTTACGTCATTTTCAGGTGCCTAAATGCAGCATGCTGACTATATACCTTGATGGCCTCAAACGTGATACCCTAAAAATGTCTCTTGTGTGCATTGCAACATTGCACAAGAGCGTTTGGGGAGTTGAAACAAATGCAACTTTTAAAACTGCAACAACGTGAATGTTAAAGAGAAGCTAAACTCTTCCACAGGAGGGAAGGAAAACGCAGAGAAACCCACCCTGTGTGTATTTAGAGATAACAGCCTGTCCAATTCTCCCTTACCTGCTAGTAATGAGCTGCTATAATTTGAGCTGTCACCTCTGTCTGATATGTGTTGTGGGTGTGCCATTTAGACAGGCTATATGTAAACATGGGAGGTTAACCCTTTCTGTGCCCCTAGCAAACCAGGAAGTAACTACGCTGCAGCATTTCTGAAAAGCTCTATAAGCTGTACAAGGAAATGTTCTTGTATAAAGATCATTATGCTGTTGCTTGTCTTTTTAGAGAGGAAATCTTGGGTTTAGGTCCACTTTAACCAATCCTGGTTGATCCTGCCTCTCTCGCCAGTCTATCCTAAAGCTGGCCATACACATACAGATTTTAACCTGAATGTTCCAAAACTAATGATTCCTTTCTGAAAGAAAAGTGTGACCCTCACTTGCACTGCCTTTGACATAGGAGACCAGGGTATGGGTCCTGGTTAGGGTCCGTAACTATTTAGTAAGGAGTTCAAGGCAAGACTCCCTAACACTGCAGGGTGGCCTCTTGAGCGCGTCCCAGTGGCTGCAGCTCTTGAGCGCTTTGAGTCCGACAGGAGAAAAGCACTATATATAAATGTGCAGATTATTATTATATTATTATTTTTGCCTCGGGTGTCCTTTAATACTGTATATCCCAGAAGGGAATCTATTGAGAATTGATCAAACTGCAGCATTGTCCAGTTTAATGCAGTGCCACTCTATGGGCCGTCCGTCTACTGTTGCGCCTCCCCCGACCCTGATCACTCATCTGTCAATCTAGATGAGTTTTCCATCCAGTCGATTGATCAAACATTTAGGAATAATTAATTCCCATCCGATTTGATCACAGTGATCGAATCTGCAGGGGATAGAATTGGTAAATTCATGTGTATATGGGCACCTTTAAAGAGGAACCGTAACGACATAGTAGAATGCAGCATGCAGTACGTTATTCAAGACGTCCACTTTTACAGTTATTTGCCGCCCTGCAATTTTTCTCTGAGGCTGGGAACACACTAGGCAATGCGTGAAAGGTTGCGTTTTACTGCATATGCGGTTTTGGTTTTTTTGTCATAAAGAAATGCGTTTTGAGTGTGTTTGCAATTCGCACATGCGTTTTGCTTGCGTTTGCATTTTGTGCGTTTTTGTATGCATTTCTGATAAGCGGTTTATGCAAATTTTTTGAAATGTAGCCAGTATAAAAACACATTTTCAATGTCCCCTCTGACTCATCACTACGGTAGGAATTCAACAGGAAGTGGAAATACATCGTCATACTTGGCTTTTATACCAAAACGCATAAAAAACACAATAAACCGCTATACCTCTGCATCGCCATTGACATACATTGGCCTCAATTCACTAAGATCATGCTGGCGATAAGGTAAGAGAAAACTTACCTCCACACAGTGAGAGAGTTATCTTATCTCTTCATGCTGTACGTTACCTCCTCTGTAGTTAATTTACCTCCTCTGTAGTTATTTTCACACGCAGTTAATTAACAGCCTGTCTTTAACTCTGGAGTTATTTTAAGGATTGAAGAGTTAACTTAAAGACAGAAGAGTTAACTTTAGGTTTGCCTGAGGTAAAATGCTTCCTGACTACTACATGCCTTATCACCATGGTAACAACTCTAGAAACGTTATTAAAGACAGGAGATAAGCTTAGTGAATTGAGGCCAATATGTGCGTTTTAGAAAAATATGCAGCAAGTTTTGCATTTCAAAAACGCACATTGCAGAGCGCAAACAAATGCGTTTTTTAATGCAGCACTTTGACTTGCCTTATGCACGTTAACGCTAGCATTTCAGCCTAGTGTGTTCCCACCCTGACTGTCCCCCCTCCTCACTGTCTCTTCCCACAGTCATCTGTCACTCTCTGCCGCTAGCCTGGTTTATCCCTGTACTCCACAGCTGCCTGATCTCTTCCTGGGCTGAATGTCTCGGTCTTGTATAATCTGCTGCCATTTCCCATTCCCATAAAGCAGTGCTGCAATCCTCTGCTGCCTCTTCTTCCCCCTGTGTGGTCTGTTGTTCTCTCTGTTTATCAGGGCGACTCTGCTGACCACCTGTGATATCTGTGCAGCAGAGCAGTCCTATAACTCTGAATGCTAAATTTAATTTGTATAATTTGACTGCTCAGTTTCCTGCCTCCCCTCTGTGTTGTGTCTTCCTCTGCCGCTGTTCCCGCACAGTGACCAGATTACTGCTCGACTCTTTTTGTGTCTTGAGTTAAGGCTCGTACACACGTCTGACTGAAGCCAACGACGGGTCCGTCGGCACCTCCCGCTGGACGGGCTTTCAGCACACAGTACAGCGTGTGTACAGTCTGTCGGCGGACTGATAAGGCAGTTTCTGAAGGATCCGCCAGGCGGATCGTTCAGAAACAGCCTTATCAGTCCGCCGACAGACTGAACACGCTGTACTGTCTGCTGAAAACCCGCCCAGCGGGAGGTACCGACGGACCCGTCGTTGACTTCAGTTAGACGTGTGTACGAGCCTTTAGGCACACATGCTAGATTTTCTCCTCTCTAAAAGATTGATTACTTCGTGTGACAATCTTGCATGAGGAGAAGTGTCCGCTGATGTCCATGGACTCTCCTTCTAGGATCTGTTGATTTTGAGAATGTTGTAGCTGTTTTTGTAATTCATGACACCTCCTGCTAATCTTCCACCTCCACCCAAGTTACGAGAGAAGTTTTGGGGCAGGCTACCTGTCTATACAGCCATCGTTCATAAAATATCATGTAGGCCACTCCTCCCTTTACCAACCCCTCCTCTCTGGGCCCAGCCATTCCTGTGCAACTCCTTTCCGGCCCTCCTTATTTCCCTTGCCTTCTGGGACAGGCCTTCCTGTTTCACCATCATCCCCAGCCTTCTCCCTCTGGAACAGGCTTCAGAGTATCAACAACATTGTTAGCTGAGCCTCCCTGTGTCATCCCACCTCTCTATAGACTGGGCCTTCCTCTGTCATCCCAACTCTTTCTGGGCCGGGCCTCTCTGTGCCACCTCCTCTCTCTGGACTGGACTTCCCAGTATAACCCCTTCCCTCTAAACTGTTCCTCCCTGTGGTACCACCCTCTTTCTGGGCCGTGTCTGCCTGTGGCATCTCACCTTTCTCTGTGCTACCCCCTCTTATCTTTGACCTAGACCTCATTCTGCCACACTTTCCTCTCTGGGCTAGTCCTTGTAGCAGACCCTTTTTTTTTCTGGGCTTGGCCTGCATGTGCTCCTCCCCTTCTTGCTGGGCCTTTCTGCGCAGACCCTCCTTCCTGATGCCTAACGTTAAAATCTCCCTAACCTTATTTTTTCAAAATAATTTCAAAAACAAAAAAATTTGTAAACACAAAAGACCAAAAAATTTTTAAACACTAACTTTTTATTTTCCAAACTGATAAACATGTCAAACTATAACGTTCTAATTTTCAAAACTATATTTATCGGGCGCCCAAATTTTTGCATTAGCCTCTGTGGCGGCGCCCAAATCGTCCATTAGCCGTGGGCATCCAAATTTCTTGCTTGCCTGGTCACGCCTTCTCTCTTTCCTCTGCTGTATGCCATGCAGTTTCTCTGACCCTTTTTTTATAATCACTTTTTAGATATTTTATATGCGAGTATGATTTTTTTTCTGTTTCACTGCGGTAAATGTCTTCCAGTGTCATAGCTCTGTGTATTGAACTGCTGTCTGCTAAGTATCACACAACACTGTCTGCAGTAGGTGGACAACCTTCTCTGCTTTTATGAGTACCTTTTTTATTTTTGCATATAATTTGCTATTTAGAATTACCTTTGGGATACAGCATGCAGTTATTACCACTTTCATCCTTCCTTCCATATGGAAATTTGTAGCAGTGTTTACGCTTGTTCAAGCTTAAAACATCCAAATCTTGTGTGGTTGTAACAGGTGCTGCATTTGCCTTGTGCATTTTGGTGCGCCTTAAACGATTGAGGAAGGAGTTGTCTGACAGGCTGTAGGCACCCACTGATGATACAGTCTTGATGACACAATTTTACTAAATCTATGTAGCAGAAGAGTGAGCTGAGTGAATATACTTTGAATGGGTACTTAGAGGTTTATTGAGGCTGCCATATTTGTTTCCTTTTAACCACTTAAGTACCTGCGGTCTCTGCCCCCTTAAAGCGGAACTGTAAATTGGTTTAAACCAAACAGTTTCACTTACCTGGGGCTTCCCCAAGCCCCCAGCAGTCGTCCTGTGCCCTCGCTGGTCCTGCCCGAGCTTCTGTTCTCCCGCGGGAGCTACTTTCATTACCGCCGACTTGCAACTGCGCCTGTGCGCCCAGGGCAATGTGACGCTTTCTTTGTGTTCCCACCCGCTATAGCTGCTCTAGCGAGTGAGAATGCAAAGAAAGCGTCGCATTGCCTGAGACGCGCAGGCGCAGTTGCTGTCGGGCAGGACCGGCGAGGGCACAGGATGACTGCTGGGGGCTTGGGAAAGCCCCAGGTAAATGCTTTAAAGGGAACCTTAACTGAGAGGGATATGGATGTTTCCTTTTAAACAACACCAGTTGCCTGGCGTCCTGCTGATCTATTTAACTGGAGTAGTGTCTGAGTCACAACCCTGAAACAAGCATGCAGCTAATCCAGTCTGACATCAGTCAGAGCACTTGATGTGCATGCTTGTTGAGGGGCTGTGGCTAAAAGTATTAGATACACAGGATCAGCAGGGGAGTCAGGTAACTAGTATTAGTTTAATTGAAAAAATCCATATCTTTCTCAGTTTAGGTTCCCTTTAAGGACCAGAGACCGCTGGTACAATAACGACGGAATCCCGACGAATCGCCGCACATACCCGCCGCAATTGCTGTCACTGCCTCATGCTGGGATCCTCCAGACATCCACTCTGCCGTCTCTATGACAGCAGAGTCATGTGAGCCAGTCAGGAGCCGCTTTCATTGGCTTCTGACCGTGTCGATCAATGTAAGCCAATGGGAGTGGCTTACATTGATAGATACGACCAGGAGCCAATGAAAACGGCTCCTGACCAGCACACATGGCTCCGTTGTCATAGAGGCAGGCAGAGCCTGTGAGCTGCGGCGAGCGAGGTCGGGTTTGAGCGGCGCGATCGGCAGGGAGCGACAGAAACGGCGAATGCGCGCTGCGACGGTGATTGAAATCTACACCCTGCCAGCCAGGAGCCCACCAAAACAGGGCGTAGATTTCAATCACCATGGTCCTTAAGTAGTTAAACAATACCGGTAAATGTAGTCCATAGCAACACCAGGATAAATATTGTAAAAAGATCCACTTATGCAAAAGAACTGCAACCACCTACCATAGGTAATATAACAAAATGTGACCTCACCTGCTCAGGAAAGGGGCTCTGTATTGGAGGGATGCTAAGAAGCTGGAGCCCCCCCCCCCCCTTTTTGGCCTTACATACCTGGGGCTTCCTCTGGCCTGGTCGCTCCCACGCCGTCCTCTTCTGGCTCTCTGTTCGCCTGCAACATCCGGCAGTCGGCGCAGAGCACCCCCGGCAACGTGAACTCGGCAGAAGCATGCGTGTGGCCTGGCCGCACATGCGCAGTTGGTCCCAGACTGGAGGACTTTTTCAGGCGGGCGAATGGGGAACCAGGAGAGGATGGCCTGGGAGCAATCAGGCCAGAGGGGTTTGGGGGAAGCCCCAGGTATGTATGTTTTTAATGCATGTACAGTACTTCTAGTGAGCTCCTCTCCACAGTTCTGTGCAGCCTGGATGATACAGTAGCACTGCAGCCATGCACAAGCAAGTCACAGGTGACAGGCAATTCCCTCAGTAAACAGGCAGCAACTTATACAGGAAGCACCGGCTGGTGCTTTTGAGGTAATCCACGCAGGCCCAGATGTGCAGATGGTGAGCAGGCTACAAGTGACAGCCTATCTACTGACCATGGCTGATGAGTCTCTGACTGATGTATGATGCATGCACCGCCCACTTTCCACTATAGCCAGATAAAGAATACCGCAAGGCAGGCAAAAAGGGCGACGGGAATGTAAGTGCTGCCATAGGCTGTAATGTGAATTACGGCTATAGCGGGGGCCTGCAAAAGACTGAGCCCAGCATCTCTCTCCTCCGCCGAAGGCAGCCTGGAGAGGGAATAGTAATTAATGCCGTTGGTACTTTTACAGGAGCAGGGTGAGCAGTCTTTCACCTTCACCTTGCACCCAAGTTTCCCGCACCCAAGTTTTTTTTCCCAAAAAATGGTTTACTATAACAGACGTTCTATTCTGCGTTTACTATACCAAACGTTAGTCCCACATACTTATAATGGTGCTAATGGACATTTTAGTTTAATAATGATGTTGAGCCTGAGGGACAGCGAGTGCCGAACAGATGGTGGAAGTGCATTCCGGTTCACAGGAGAAGCTTGTAAAAAGTCCTGAATGCAGGAGTGATTGGAGGTGATTAGAATGGATGAGAGGAGCAGTTTATTTCCAGAGTGGAGATTACGTTTTGGGTGGTATTTCAGGATTAGTTCAGTGATGTATGAAGGGGAATGCATTATAGAGAACGTTATAGGTTAGATAAGAAGCTTGAACTGAATTTGCCAGTGGAGAGAATGACTCAGGAGAGCAGAATCGGAGGAGTGAGGAGGATGAGTCACACAGCAGAGTTCAGGATGGGTTGGACTGAAGCCAAATGTTTACCAGCTGGGCCACTCTGGAGGGTGTCACAGTCATCCAAGCGAGATATGATCAGGGCATGTCAGGGTATTATACTGAGGTCTAAAACAAAGCACCAAATCCAAAGTCTCTCCCAGGCAGCCAACGTGAGGCCTACGGCGTGTCATCTATACTGATTATTATTTCAGGAAGGGTAATAGATTCAGTTTTGTCTGTGTCAGCTTTTCAAATGGCATTAAAGAGAGAATGGTACCACGAAAATCAGGAAAAATGATGAAAAAAACCAGGGATATTATATTAGAAGCAGAAAGGTGGATTTGGGTTTCATCACCGTAAAGGTCAACTTGGAAGGCAAAGCAACAAATAAGTCACCCCCAGACCATAGATCTGGGTAGAAAAGAGAATGGGACCAAGGACTGAGCCTTGGGGTACTCCAGTTGGGAGTGAGTGTGGAAAGGAGAAGATGTGGGAGTCTGAAATCTCCAATGACCTATAAGATAATTTTTTTTTTTTTGGTGATTCTTGTAAGGACCAAGAATACCTGGGCGAGAAGTAAGGAGAGACCAGGAGCCCAATGATGCAGTATATCGATAAAGAATCACAAAGGTGGGTTGCAGTTCCTGCAACCACTGTATAGGCCTGTGAGGAATTAACTGTCCCTGCTCAGTACTCCAGGTCCTGCTGGATACTGGATGGTCGCTCTCCTGTAGTACAATAGACTTTCCAGAACAATTGCAAAGCTGTTTCCTCTCTAAAGCCCCGTCTACATGAGGCGATCCGGCGGCCTGATTAGCTGTCAGATTGCCTCTTCCGCATCCCCGCGCATACCCGCCGCATCCCTGCTCGCCAGCGCGTGCGCCGGATTTGATTCCCTGCTTGTGCCCGCCGGCGCCGCTTATCTTCCTCTCGATTCCCTGCCATTGTCCCCTCGCGGGGAACGAGCAGGGAATCAGCGGTGGCAAGATCCGACCTGTCGGATCTTATCAATTGAGCCGCATCAGCGTCTCGATTGATAAGTAACATCGGCACGTCATTGGCACGTGTAGATGTAGCTTAAAGGAGCTCTGACTGGTAATCGGTAGGTTGGAAGAGTCCAATGTGTGTTCTATTTTGGCGTTTTTAAAATATAAAAAAAAGAGATAATCGCTTACCTCTCCAGAAGATAAAGACACCAGTTCAACTGGAAAATGTTTATTCAAAAAGCTATTTGACCAACAACAAATGACATTTGTAAAGCTCTTTTCTCCCATAGGACTCAAAGCGCATAAGCATGGGTCAGACCATTCATTGGTTGATTGTGGTACAGAGTAAGAAATCTGTAAGTCTGGATTTTAATAACTCCAGGGAAGGGGCTGTCTTTACTGGGTGTGGTAGGGAGTTCAAAAGGGTAGGAGCAGCATGACAGAAAGCTATGGCTCCAAAAGTTTTGAGGTGCACTCTGGGAGTGACCAAGTTTATAGAACTTGCTGATCTGAGGTTGTGAGAGGTGTGGTGCAGCTTCAGCAGGTCCTTCATGTATCCAGGGCCCAAATTGTGAATGTCAACAGTCCAATCTTGAAGAGTATTCTCCATTCTACTGGTAGCCAGTGCAGTGAGCGTGGAATCGGTGTCATGTGACAGTGGCGAGGTTGCTTTGTTAGCAATCTGGCAGCAGCATTCTGCACTAAGTGCAGGCGACGCAGGTTCTTGTACAGTATATATCTACAGACCAGTCAGATTGCTTTTAAAATAAATATTTTTCCAGTTGAACTAGTGTGTATATTTTCTGGAGAGGTAAGAAATTACTGTATTTTTTGGACTATAAGACTCACTTTTTCTCTCCCAAAAGCGGAGAAAAAAAGTCACTGCGTTCTATAGTCCAAATGCAGGGAGTTCCTGACTTGTGAACGCTGCCAATACGATCCTCCAACCCGCCACAATGTCGGGGACTCCCTGTACTGTTATCATGCAGAGGAAGACACTGGGGACACAAGGGGGGCAAAGGAGGCCACAGGGAGACAAAGGAGGCCACAGGGAGACACAAGCGGTACAAGGGGGCATAATCCACAAGATGCCCCCTGGTTTTTGTCCTCTAAACCTAGGTGTGTCTTATGGTCTAGAGCCTAGGTTCTCAACGTGTGGTACGCGTACCCCAGGGGGTACTTCTGATGGTTCCAGGGGGTACTCAGGCGTGATATATTTAACCAAGAACAACAAATTTCGAGTTTTAAGAAAATTATAAATCTTATTTAAACAACACCAGATTTGTATTTTAGCTAATTAAAAGCAATAGTAAATGCTTGGAAATGGTTTAGGAACCAAGTATCATGTACTAGGATTAAATATATATTTGTCAAGGGGTACTTGTGATAATGTATACTATGCTAGGGGGTACTTGGTGAGTACAGGGTTTTAATAGGGGTACATACCAATAAAATGTTGAGAAACGCTGGTCTAGAGTGTCTTATAGTCCAAAAAATATGGTACCTATCTCTATCTCTATATCTATATGTAACGATTGGTGTCAGCAAGAACAGATATTCTGATTATTGGTGATCTGCAGAATCACCAATAATACAGATGCTATACCTGATTATGTAGTGATCTGCAGAATCACCAATAATGCGAGTATAGCGAGGCACAGGACAACCAGATGTAAAGATAGGTGTTTGGTGCAACAGTAATACAGATAGAGATACCAACTTCCCAGAGGAGCTAGTAGAGGGAGATCTCTCTATAGAACACAGGGATCAGCATTCCAGCAAGCCGGAGATGCAGATGAACTAGTAATTAGTTCACCCGAGGAGCGGGTGGTGCACAGTAAGACGACGTATACTGATCACCCGTGGAGCGGGTGATTCAGACTGCACTGCAGCCGGTGGTCACCTGAGGGGCAGGAGATCAACACTGTACTGCAGCTCCTAATTACCTGAGGAGCAGGTGACCAAGACTGTACTGCAGCTACTGGTCACCTGAGGAGCAGGTGATTCAGACTGTACTGCAGCTACTGGTCACCTGAGGAGCAGGTGATTAAGCTGTACAGAGAATCCCTCACCAGGGACTAGGCTCACTGGTGAGGGCAGGAGAGTCAGAAAAGCAGATTCGGCAACAAACTGACAGATATGGTACAAAGACAGAAGGCTAAATCAGAGTAGTGTTCAGGCTGAGTCGGCAACATGATCACATAGGCAGAAGCACAGAATCAGTAGGCAGAAGAGTAGTCAAGGCTATCAGAAGGTCATAACAAATAATACAATTCAATTAGTACTTTAGTTATCAACAGAATCTGACTAATTGTGGATCCCCAGCTCCTGCTGGTTCTAGCACACTTTGAGATCTGACTAAGGTCTGAGTGCTAACACGTAGCATTTGCAAAAGCAGACCCCGAGCAACTGAATGACCTGTCCTATATATACTGAGAGCGCCCCACAGCGCCGCCCTAGTCATTCAGCCAATCTGGAGCACTGCTGGAGTCAGCTGACCGGCCGATCAGCTGACTCCCCTTCTATTCGCATAAAGGTCCTGGCGCGCGCGTAGCCCTCAGTCTATGTGCAACTGAAGGACCAGGCAAAACTCCACCATGTAATTGCGCGGCGGAGGCCGCCGGCTGAGACGCGGAGACAGCCGACATGCTGCTCGCTGCTGCGGCGGCATCTCCGCTATCTATTAAAATATCTATCTATCTATTATTATTATTATTATTATTATTATTATTATTATTATTATTATTATATTTTTTTTTTTTTTAAACGCAAAAGTAGAACAGAGTGGACACCTCTATCCAGCCCGTTACCAGTTAGATTAGAGATGAGAGATTTCAAGACCCTCGAACCTTGAAAGCCAACAATTTGATGTAATAAGGAAAGACCAGCATTTTTTTTGTTTGTTTGTGTGTGTGTGTGTGTGTGTGGTTTTTGTTAGTTTTTTTTATTGGGGGGGTGGGGGGGGAGCATGGGTGCAGGGAAAGTAGAAAAGTCCTCCCACTGTTGGGGCTAGTCACCATGTGTGAACCATACCAGCTGTGTAAGAGAAAAGATAAATGTTGTCCTTCTATGCATCTGCTACTCTGTATTCTGCAGTGTCTTGTCCACTTATGTATGGGCAGATCGAGCAAGAGACAGATCTCTCTCTGATTGAATCTGGTCGGAGAGAGATCTGTTGCTTGCCCATACACCGCAGGCCAATTTCCGATTAGTTTCATGCTGAAATCGAGCAACCACGCGGGGCACGTGTATGTATGGAGGACCCAGCCCAGAGGCACGCGAGCAGGTAATGTATAGTGCACTCGGTGGGGGGGGTTGTCACAATGACAATTGGGGGGACAGCATCGGGGGCTTCATAACTCGCATCAATCTGCTTATGATCCATTGTACTGTAGGAGTGTTTGGGGCTTGTTAATAACATTTTTGTTTTGGGATATTTTGAAAAAGTCCTAATAATCAGGCGGCTGTGCTGATTGCGTAACAAAGCATGTTATATCTCTCTATCAGGGGTGTTAAGCTCAAATACAAAGTGGGCCGAAATTAAGCTCTGGGACCAAGTCGCAGCCTTACCTCAATGTCTAGTGGCTACCTCCCTCCCTTATAAAGTTCCCTGGTTTCTAATAGCCCCTCAGACAGTTCCCTGATTTATAGTGCCCCCCTCCTTCCCCTATACAGCTCCCTGGTGTCTAGTAGCCCCCTCCCCACCCCCCAAACAGTTCCCTGATGTTCAGTGGACCTCCCTCCCCTATACAGTTCCCCAATTTTTAGTGCCCATCCCCCCTTTCCCTATACAGTTACCTGGTGTTTAGTGCCCCCCTCCTTCCCCTTTACAGTTCCCTGGTGTCTAGTGGCCTTATCCTTCCCCTATACAGTTCCCTGGTGTCTAGTGGCCCCATCCTTCCCCTATACAGTTCCCTGGTGTCTAGTGGCCCCATCCTTCCCCTATACAGTTCCCTGGTGTCTAGTGGCCCCATCCTTCCCCTATACAGTTCCCTGGTGTTTAGTGCCCCCCCTCCTTTCCCTATACAGTTCCCTGGTGTCTAGTGGCCCCATCCTTCCCCTATACAGTTCCCTGGTGTCTAGTGGCCCCATCCTTCCCCTATACAGTTCCCTGGTGTCTAGTGGCCCCATCCTTCCCCCTATACAGTTCCCTGGTGTGTAGTGGCCCCATCCTTCCCCTATACAGTTCCCTGGTGTTTAGTGCCCCCCCTCCTTCCCCTATACAGTTCCCTGGTGTTTAGTGGGTCCCCTCCTTCCCCTATACAGTTCCCTGGTGTCTAGTGGCCCCATCCTTCCCCTATACAGTTCCCTGGTGTTTAGTGCCCCCCCTCCTTCCCCTATACAGTTCCCTGGTGTTTAGTGGGCCCCCTCCTTCCCCTATACGGTTCCCTGGTGTCTAGTGGCCCCCTACCCTCTCCTATACAGTTCCCTGGTATCTAGTACTGCCCCCCCCCCTCGCCATATGACTTCCCTGGTGGTCCATAGTGGGCCAAACATATTGCAAAGTAAGGAAACCGCCTGAGGGCCAAATCTGATGGGCCAGAGTTTGATATGTATGATCTATATTAACCTGTGTATGTGGAATGAGCGTCTGTTATGATAATTCTAGTGATAAGTGTTTTCAGATAAGCAATGTGTTGGGTAAAGCCCAGTAACAAGCTTTAGGTGTGGTTATGCTTTTACTGTTTATAGTGCTGTATATATGAATACATTTTCTCCTTAGGCATAAGCAAATACGGGTTTGTTGGTGTATTTAGAAATCTTTTATCTGCTCAGCTGCGCAGAGGATTAATCTCATGGAATCCGCAGGACACCCCAACCCTGCTAATTATCATTATTTAGTAATTATACAGCGCCGACATCTTCCGCAGCGCTGTACAAAGTATATATAATCTCTGTCACTAACTGTCCCTCAGAGGAGCTCACAATCTAATCCCTACCATAGTCCTATATCCATCATAGTCAATGGTCAAGTTTAGGGGGAAGGCAATTAATTTATCTGTATGTTTGGGGGTGTGGGAGGAAACCGGAGTGCCTGGAGGAAACCCTGCTAATCCGTTGGCTGCAATGTTTGGTGGTGGGCTTGTTAAAGAGGAACTTTTACCAAGGATTGAACTTCATCCCAATCAGTAGCTGATACCCCCTTTCCCATGAGAAATCTTTTCCTTTTCTCAAATAGATCTGGGGGTCTGTGTAGCTGATATTGTGGTGAAACCCCTCCCACAGTGTGATGTCATGACCATGGTCCTGACAGTTTCCTGTCTGTGGACTTCAATGCATTGTGGAAAATAACTGCTTTTTCCCAATTGCCAAGCAAGCAGTATCTCGCTCCCAGTAGCGAACATTCCGTGCATATCACCTGGCAGAACTAAAGTGGTCGCCACCAGTGATAAATATCAGAATGTAAATCAAGAAGAAAAAAGATTTTACAATGAGCAAACACTGACTAAATAATTTATAAGTAATTTTATTCATTGTTATTTTTCGCTACAGGTCCTCTTTAATAAGATTTCGTCACTGATCCCACCCCCAGCTGTAGTGGAAGCTAGCAGCGACAGGCAATATATTCTGCTTAAAGGGGAACTGAAGAGAGAGGTATATGGAGGCTGCCATGTTTATTTCCTTTTAAGCAATACCAGTTGCCTGGCAGCCCTGCTGATCCTCTGCCTCTAATACTATTAGCCATAGCCCCTGAACAAGCATGTAGCAGATCAGGTGTTTCAGACTTTAAAGTCAGATCTGACAAGACTAGCTGCATGCTTGTTTCTGGTGTTATTCAGATACTACTGTAGAGAAATAGACCAGCAGGGCTGCCAGGAAACTGGTATTGATTAAAAGGAAATAAATATGGCAGCCTCCGTATACCTCTTACTTCAGTTCCCCTTTAAAGTGGACCTCCAGGATAAAAATAAATCTACATTATCAGCACAGGCAGCAGAGTTTTAACACCGTAGCAGGAAGAAATGTCTAAAAACTGACCACTTGTTCCATAACATACAAGTTTTGTTGGTTAGCCACAATCCCTTTCTAAAAAAAATGGCCATGGCAGTTTTCTGCCTTTGCACAGACAAGTGCTTGTGTCATCTGTGGGTGGGAGGAGCCTCATATTGTGGCCTGGAGATCCTCTGCTTCTGCCTGTATCATTGAGCCAGCCAGTCCCAGAGAGGAGAAGTGGTGCAGTGCCAGCCACAGTATGAAATCAACCAGAGCTGCCACAATACTTGCCACCTGCTGCATAGTGATGTACTCAGCCATTGCTGCATTGAGGGGGAACAGTCATAGTAAGTGTCATTCCGACTCTTTTTAACTTTGGCATTTACAGCGGAGGTCCACTTTAAAGAGGAACTCCAGTGAAAATAATGTAATAAAAAAGTGCTTCATTTTTACAATAATTATGTATAAATGATTTAGTCAGTGTTTGCCCATTGTAAGATCTTTTACATCCCTTATTTACATTCTGACATTTATTACATGGTGACATTTTTACTGTTGGCAGGTGATGTAGCTGCTGCATGTTTTTTTGGCAGTTGGAAACAGCTGTAAACAACTATTTCCCACAATGCAGCAAGGTTCCCAGACAAGAAACTGCCAGGAGTATGTACTCAAGAGTTTCTTGTGGGAGGGGTTTCACCACAATATCAGTCATACAGCGCCACCTGATGGTCTGTTTGTGAAAAGGAATAGATTTCTCATGTAAAAGGGGGTATCCGCTACTGATTGGGATAAAGTTCAATTCTTGGTCGGAGTTTCTCTTTAACATACACATTTCTGCTGACTTGAAACTAAGCCAATCGAAATCTATCATCCAGCAGCAGGTCAGTCACGCAGCAGCTAGAGGATTTAATTGGCTGGATTGAATTCCCTCCCTGGATCAGTAGAAATCTGCATGTTGTTAGAATGTACTGCTCATCCGTAGAAGCTAGGCCAGGTTCCCCAGCGCTTGTATTATGGCCGGCAGCCAGGGGGAATTCCAGCCTGTTCCATATCCCTGACAGCTTACAGGAGACCCGGGAGCTGTTCCTGTGCCAAGAACTGCTGGATGGATACTGCACAGGGCTCTGTATACTACATACTCTTCTGTATACTGTGTGTATATTGCACACTGCTCTGTATACTGTGTATACTGCACAGGGCTCTATATACTGCTCTGTATACTGTGTATACTGCACAGGGCTCTGTATACTGCATACTCCTCTGTGTATATTTCACAGGGCTCTGTATACTGCATACTTCTCTGTATACCATGTATACTGCACAGGGCTCTGTATACTGCATACTACTCTGTATACTGTGTATATTGCACAGGACTCTGTATACTGCATACTCCTCTGTATACTGTGTATATTGCACAGGGCTCTGTATACTGCATACTGCTCTGTATACTGTGTATACTGCACAGGGCTCTGTATACGGCATACTGCTCTGTATACTGTGTATATTGCACAGGGCTCTGTATACGGCATACTCCTCTGTATACTGTGTATACTGCACAGGGCTCTGTATACTGCATACTCCTCTGTATACTGTGTATATGGCACAGGGCACTGTATACTGCATACTCCTCTGTATACTGTGTTATTTGCACAGGGCTCTGTATACTGCATACTCCTCTGTATACAGTGTATATTGCACAGGGCTCTGTATACTGCATACTCCTCTGTATACTGTGTATACTGCACAGGGCTCTGCATACGGCATACTGCTCTGTATACTGTGCATATTGCACAGGGCTCTGTATACGGCATACAGCTCTGTATACTGTGTTATTTGCACAGGGCTCTGTATACTGCATACTCCTCTGTATACTGTGCATATTGCACAGGGCTCTGTATACTGCATACTCATCTGTATACTGTGCATATTGCACAGGGCTCTGTATATGGCATACTGCTCTATATACTGTGCATATTGCACAGGGTTCTGTATACTACATACTGCTTTGTATACTGTGTATAGTTCACAGGACTCTGTATACTGCATACTCCTCTGTATACTGTGTATACTGCACAGGACTCTGTATACGGCATACTGCTCTGTATACTGTGCATATTGCACAGGACTCTGTATACTGCATACTCCTCTGTATACTGTGTATACTGCACAGGGCTCTGTATACGGCATACTGCTCTGTATACTGTGCATATTGCACAGGGCTCTGTATACGGCATACTGCTCTGTATACTGCTCTGTATACTGTGTATATTGCACAGGGCTCTGTATACTGCATACTGCTCTGTATACTGTGTATATGGCACAGGGCTCTGCATACGGCATACAGCTCTGTATACTGTGTATATTGCACAGGGCTCTGTATACTGCATACTGCTCTGTATACTGTGTATATGGCACAGGGCATTGTATAATGCATACTCTTCTGTATACTGTGTTATTTGCACAGGGCTCTGTATACTGCATACTCCTCTGTATACAGTGTATATTGCACAGGGCTCTGTATACGGCATACTGCTCTGTATACTGTGCATATTGCACAGGGCTCTGTATACGGCATACTGCTCTGTATACTGCTCTGTATACTGTGTATATTGCACAGGGCTCTGTATACTGTGTATACATAGCTCCCAACTGTCCCTCTTTTGGAGGGACAGTCCCTCTGTCCCCCTCATTTGTCCCTCTTTCAGGACTTTGTCCCTCTTTCTATGTAAATATATTTATTTCTCTACTAAAAAATGTTTGTTTGACGCTAAACTTTATTCCCATCCTTTAAATTGATATATTCCTCATTTTAAAATGTTACTATGATGGAAAATGAACCAGGATAGAAAGGACCAGTGTGGTTTGAATTATAAAACAACATTTTTTTAATGAAATCTTTATGGTATATGTGACGGGGGCGTGATCAGGGGTGTGGCATGGGCATGGCTTAAGTGTCCCTCTTTCTCATCTCAAAAAGTTGGGAGGTATGTGTATATTGCACAGGGCTCTGTATACTGCATACTCCTCTGTATACTGTGAGTTGCAGCTTGCGCCAATTGGTTTAATTCAGCAGCTGATTGGACCAGGCGATCCCCAAAAACCTCAATTTTAAATAGTTATGAAAATGTCCACAGCGCTTAAAAGATAAATATCTTTAATAATCCAAATTCATAAAACAATGATAATTGATCCTAGGCCACAAGAAAACTTATAGCACCTTCCCCACTCTGTACAAACATTCAACTCTCACACCACTCGCTCTGTCTCACTGCAGTGAGTGCGTGCAAAAATGCCTTAAAAAATAGGGATCCCAGTAAAGAATCAAAAAAACCAAAGTTCCACAGGCACATGAATAAAAGGTTCAAATTGTAGGCGTCGCACTGATTCCAATGCAAGTCCCAGTCAGCCTGCCTGCCCAGCAGTAGCTGACCCAAAGTTCAATCTTCAGTCAAATTGGCAATAATGTTGCTCATACGTTACCCTCCTGAATTGGGGCAAGATCACGGCTCCACGTTCTGCCTCAATCCGTCACCCGTTTGGCCAGTTACGTGGTTGCGGAGAGGCTAGTTGTATAGCACTGTCGGGGCTAGATTCCGGATAGATGCGGAAGTGAAACGCTCCACAGCGGTGGATTAGTTTTCAGTGACGTCACTCTAACGTGCGGCGCAGGGTTGCTGACGTTTCAAGGGGTACGCCCCTCTTCCTCAGAGCTGTCCATTCGCCGCCAGTCCACCGCTTATGAGCGTCCACTCCTCCTCAGAACTCCGCCCCTTCACCATGGAGATTAATCAGCATATTATGACTTCCTCATTCCTCTATTAGCACGCAGTATAACCCCTCTGCATTACACATAGGTAGTCACTGATGTTTGTTTGATACTTGGCATTTACTCAGCATTTCTCCGGCATTTTCAACGTTTCTTAGCATTTTCTCAGCATTTATATAGCCTTTTTATGGCGTTTTTCGTCAGTTAGTGGAATCGCATTCTTTGTTTAGTGTCATGTTAATGACATAATGTATAGGTGAAAAACCAGCCTATATATTCATTTATTCCAATCTAATTCTCACAGGGAGACTGTTCTAATCCTCTTACTTTATCATAAAATTTGATTGTAACAATAATTTTAAAAATATTTGTAAACATACATATGATCATACTAAAATCCACATGTCCACAATTTTCACATCAATCTTCAAGCACTCCTCCTTCATTTTCAACAGATGGCCTAAAAAACACATTTGATTGGCATCAGCCTAAAAAAGCATACATTTCAAAATCACAATTTAACCCTTTTGGAGTCATAGTATCCATTTTAAAAATCCATGCAGATTCTATACGGGATAATTTTTTGATATAATCCCCTCCTCTCCATTCTCTTTCTACCTTCTCCACACCACAGAAAGAGGAGCCCCGTATTTGGCAGTTATGTACCCTCTTGTAATGCATAGATAACGGATGTTTTTCATAACCTCTTGATACATTATAAAGGTGCTCCCCCATTCTTTTCTTCAATGTACGTTTTGTGCGCCCTATATACTGCTTATTGCACGGGCAGCTAATCATATAAATCAACCCCTTAGTGGAGCAAGAAAAATTACCCTTAATCGGAAATGTTTCTCCAGTATGGAATGAAGTGACCTCCTGTGTCACTCTCAAACCTCCAGCTGCCTCACACATCCCACAATCTCCACATCTTCTAAATTTACCTCCCCTACGGTTGGACGGACAGGGGGGGTTGGGCGTTTAAGACGAAAAAATTGACCTTTAGGTACATTTGTAAGCCACCTAGATAGGTGACAACTGTCAATATTAATGAAACTATTGCAGTCCACTGGCTTGAAAAAGGTTCGCGTATGGAGCAAATCTGCTTCTATAAAGACGGTAAGATCCAAAAAATTTACCGATAATTCGCTATATTCAACCGTAAATCTAAGATTGTACGTGTTAATCCCAATCTCGTTTAGAAAAATCTCCAAAGATGGGGCTCCACCCCTCCAGATAAAAAATACGTCATCAATAAAACGTCGCCAGAATACGAGGCCCGCGCCGGAGCACACAGCCCACCGGTCAAGGGTATACGCCTCCCAGTGGGCCATGTACAGATTAGCAAACGCCGGCGCGAACCTCGTACCCATGGCTGTTCCAGTGCGTTGAAGATAAAATGCGCCATCAAAGTAAAAATAATTATGTTTAAGAATAAACAACAACTGTTCCAGGCCAGAAGATTTCATGCAGGAAACAGGTGTCCTAAGTGAACGTTTCAGGGAAAAGGGGTATGATGACAATCTGTTAGAAACAGCTTTAAAAGAAACTGATACGTTGAACAGAGAGGTACTCTTGACAGGAAAGAAGGGCCCAGTTACAGGACTAGATCATTGCCCAGCCCTCCTTATGGATTACTGTGAACAGGCCGGGAAGGTCAAGAAAATTATTAATAAATATTGGGGAATACTAAAAGAGGATGAGTTATTAAATGAACATTTGGAGGAGTTTCCTAGAATTATTTATAGGAGGAGTACCAATGTGGGGCAAATAATAGCACCTACAGTGCCCAACCCCCCCTGTCCGTCCAACCGTAGGGGAGGTAAATTTAGAAGATGTGGAGATTGTGGGATGTGTGAGGCAGCTGGAGGTTTGAGAGTGACACAGGAGGTCACTTCATTCCATACTGGAGAAACATTTCCGATTAAGGGTAATTTTTCTTGCTCCACTAAGGGGTTGATTTATATGATTAGCTGCCCGTGCAATAAGCAGTATATAGGGCGCACAAAACGTACATTGAAGAAAAGAATGGGGGAGCACCTTTATAATGTATCAAGAGGTTATGAAAAACATCCGTTATCTATGCATTACAAGAGGGTACATAACTGCCAAATACGGGGCTCCTCTTTCTGTGGTGTGGAGAAGGTAGAAAGAGAATGGAGAGGAGGGGATTATATCAAAAAATTATCCCGTATAGAATCTGCATGGATTTTTAAAATGGATACTATGACTCCAAAAGGGTTAAATTGTGATTTTGAAATGTATGCTTTTTTAGGCTGATGCCAATCAAATGTGTTTTTTAGGCCATCTGTTGAAAATGAAGGAGGAGTGCTTGAAGATTGATGTGAAAATTGTGGACATGTGGATTTTAGTATGATCATATGTATGTTTACAAATATTTTTAAAATTATTGTTACAATCAAATTTTATGATAAAGTAAGAGGATTAGAACAGTCTCCCTGTGAGAATTAGATTGGAATAAATGAATATATAGGCTGGTTTTTCACCTATACATTATGTCATTAACATGACACTAAACAAAGAATGCGATTCCACTAACTGACGAAAAACGCCATAAAAAGGCTATATAAATGCTGAGAAAATGCTAAGAAACGTTGAAAATGCCGGAGAAATGCTGAGTAAATGCCAAGTATCAAACAAACATCAGTGACTACCTATGTGTAATGCAGAGGGGTTATACTGCGTGCTAATAGAGGAATGAGGAAGTCATAATATGCTGATTAATCTCCATGGTGAAGGGGCGGAGTTCTGAGGAGGAGTGGACGCTCATAAGCGGTGGACTGGCGGCGAATGGACAGCTCTGAGGAAGAGGGGCGTACCCCTTGAAACGTCAGCAACCCTGCGCCGCACGTTAGAGTGACGTCACTGAAAACTAATCCACCGCTGTGGAGCGTTTCACTTCCGCATCTATCCGGAATCTAGCCCCGACAGTGCTATACAACTAGCCTCTCCGCAACCACGTAACTGGCCAAACGGGTGACGGATTGAGGCAGAACGTGGAGCCGTGATCTTGCCCCAATTCAGGAGGGTAACGTATGAGCAACATTATTGCCAATTTGACTGAAGATTGAACTTTGGGTCAGCTACTGCTGGGCAGGCAGGCTGACTGGGACTTGCATTGGAATCAGTGCGACGCCTACAATTTGAACCTTTTATTCATGTGCCTGTGGAACTTTGGTTTTTTTGATTCTTTACTGGGATCCCTATTTTTTAAGGCATTTTTGCACGCACTCACTGCAGTGAGACAGAGCGAGTGGTGTGAGAGTTGAATGTTTGTACAGAGTGGGGAAGGTGCTATAAGTTTTCTTGTGGCCTAGGATCAATTATCATTGTTTTATGAATTTGGATTATTAAAGATATTTATCTTTTAAGCGCTGTGGACATTTTCAATACTCCTCTGTATACTGTGTATATTGCACAGGGCTCTGTATACGGCATCTTCCTCCTCTGCTGCCTTCCTGACCAAAGTATAAAAATGTCCCCGTGAGCGACTGTACCGCGTGGCCCCAGGGCGGTGTGTGTGTAACGACTAACGACACAACGTGCGCCTGATGCCATGTGTTACAGGCCAGGTGGAATAGGCGCTCGCAGTGATGGCGGAGGAGGCAGGAATCACGCCGACGCAAGGTTAGACTTTAAAACACTGCATGCTGGCACGGGCGGACTGGTTGGAAGGTGGATCTGGCTGCAATATCAAGTGATGTATGGACACCTTGAGAGGTGCTTTTACCAAGAACTGAGTGTGACTACAAATTGTCTCATGAGCAGTAACCACACCTCCTTCCAGCGGCTCTCCTGAACCCGCCCTGATCCCTTCCTCTTCCTGCTCACCCTGATCCCTCCCTCCCTCCTAAATGCCATGATCACTCCCTCTTCCTGCTCACCCTGATCCCTCCCTCCTCCTGCTCACCCTGATCCCTCCCTCCCTCCTAAATTACCTGATCCCTCCCTCCTCCTAAATGCCCTGATCACTCCCTCTTCCTGCTCACCCTAATCACTCCCTCCTCCTAAATGCCCTGATCACTCCCTCTTCCTGCTCACCCTAATCACTCCCTCCTCCTGCTCGCCCTGATCCCTCCCTCCTCCTAAATGCCCTGATCACTCCCTTTTCCTGCTCACCCTAATCACTCCCTCCTCCTGCTCACCCTGATCCCTCCCTCCTCCTAAATGCCCTGATCACTCCCTCTTCCTGCTCACCCTAATCACTCCCTCCTCCTGCTCACCCTGATCCCTCCCTCCTCCTAAATGCCCTGATCACTCCCTCTTCCTGCTCACCCTAATCACTCCCTCTTCCTGCTCGCCCTGATCCCTCCCTCCCTCCCTCCTAAATTCCCTGATCCCTTCCTCCTCCTAAATGCCCTGATTCCTCCCTCCTCCTGCTCGCCCTGATCCCTCCCTCCCTCCTAAATTCCCTGATCCCTCCCTCCTCCTAAATGCCCTGATCACTCCCTCTTCCTGCTCACCCTGATCCCTCCCTCCTCCTAAATGCCCTGATCACTCTCTCTTCCTGCTCACCCTGATCCCTCCCTCCTCCTAAATTCCCTGACCCCTCCCTCCCTCCTAAACGCCCTGATCACTCCCTTTTCCTGCTCACCCTAATCACTCCCTCCTCCTGCTCACCCTGATCCCTCCCTCCCTCCTAAATTACCTGATCCCTCCCTCCTCCTAAATGCCCTGATCACTCCCTCTTCCTGCTCACCCTAATCACTCCCTCCTAAATTCCCTGATCCCTTCCTCCTCCTAAATGCCCTGATCACTCCCTCCTCCTGCTCGCCCTGATCCCTCCCTTCTCAATTCTCTGATCCCTCCCTCTTTCTGCTCACCCTGATCCCTCCCTCCTCCTGCTTGCCCTGATCCCTCCCTCCTCCCACCTACCAGCTCAGCGCCGCCACGCCTCCCACCAGAAGCCCGATTTCAACTTCCAGCCAGCCAAAAACACCGTCGCCGTAATGCAGACAGTTTTTATCTAAGACAATCTAATAAATGAGGCTCCGGCTGCGACCACGCTCGTTCCTCTCCTAAAACGTCAGATCGCTGTGTGATACGGTTGGCGGGCTAAATGGCGTTCTTATCCCCAAGAGCAGATACATATATTACAGCAGACAGCATGAGCCGGTTTCTGTGCGAATGTAAGAGGCGTGCAGACAGAAGTGGGTCACTATGGCGATGATATAGATACGTCCGTGCTTACGCAGCTACTTCATTTAGGACATCTGTGCCGTCTGTAGGTTCAATACTACTTTTTTTTTTTTTTTTTTTTTTTTTGACCTAGTAAAAATAATGTTTGCGTTTTATGCTGGCGTACATCTGTTGTGTTGCCATGTAACCACAAATTTGCAGAGATTTTAACAATCAGTATAAATATATCAGACCACACTGCAATTGGAACGGAGTTAATATTTTAAAGTGGACCTGAATTCAGAACTTCCTCTCTGCTCTAAAAGATAAGCAACAGCATAATAACCTTTACAGAAAAACATTTCTTTGTTACAGCTGATACAAATCCTGCAATAGATCTGCTGTGTGTTTACTTCCTGTTTTCATGGAAGCAGGCATAGGGTTAACATCTTGTGTTTACAAATGAGCTGCTCTGCAGTGGCAGTCAGCTGCCACAGCTGAAGGATCAAATTACAACTTGTGATTAGACACAGATGAGGGGGGATTGGACAGGCTAAACTCTCTAAATACATACAGGGTGCATTTTTCTGTTTTCCTTCTGTCCTGTGCACGTGTTCAGGTCCGCTTTAACCACTTAACCCATTCGCGTTCCGTCGTTTTCACTTGAGAAATGTTCACCTCCCATTCATTAGCCTATAACTTTATCACTACTTATCACAATGAACTGATCTATATCTTTTTTTTTTTTCCGCCACCAATTAGGCTTTCTTTGGGGGGTACATTTTGCTAAGAGCCACTTCACTGTAAATGCATTTTAACAGTAAGAATAAGAAAAAACCGGAAAAAATTGATTATTTCTCACTTTTCAGCCATTATAGTTTTAAAATAATACATGCCTCCATAATTAATTAAAACTCACGTATTGTATTTGCCCATATGTCCCGGTTATTACACTGTTAAAATTATGTCCCTATCACAATGTATGGCGACAATATTTTATTTGTTAATAAAGGTGCATTTTTTCCGTTTTGCATCTATCACTATTTACAAGTTTAGAATAAAAAAAAAAATAGAAATATTTCATCTTTACATTGATATTTAAAAAGTTTAGACCCTTAGGTAAATATTTACATGTTTTTTGTTTTTTTTATTGTAATGTTTTTTTTTTTTTTTATAATAACCTTCCTGGCTGTAACCTGGGTAAGCCGCGGCTCGGGGTAAGCCGCGCAGGAGGTTTTCTCAGGCCCTGCTGGGCCGATTTGCTTAATTTTTTTTTTGCTGAACGCAGCTAGCACTTTGCTAGCTGCGTCAGCACACCGATCACCGCCGGCCCGTGCTCGATCTCCGCTATCCGCTCCGCCGCGCCGCCCCCCCCAGACCCCGTGCGCTGCCTGGCCGATCAGTGCGGGGTGGATTGGGACTCCCAAAGACGTCGGTGACGTCATCCCGCCCTGAAGCCCTCCAAGAAATCCCGTTCTTTGAACGGGATTTCCTGATCGGAGATCGCCAAAGGCGATCGAAGCTGGCGGGGGGATGCCTTCGGCTCGCTACATGATTTAAAAAAAAAAAAAAACTGCTGCGCTGCCTCCTGGCGGAAAACATTAGACCGCCAGGAGGGTTAAACATTTTATTTGGGTAATTTTGGGAGGGTGGGAAGTAAACAATATGTTTATGTGCTCTGTGACGTCATCCTGCCACCTCCGTGGCTGCAGTGATTCACCCTAGCCTCCGCCCCTCTTCCTTAGTTTGGCCGGACTCCCGGGCATCTCGCTGATGCAGCGGCTGAATAGGATCGCCGCTAAGACTGCTTCAATATGAACTCCGCCGCGCTGCTGGCTTAGTCCCTGGGCAATTGACAGGGCACGTGAGTGATGGCTACATTGACCGGAATGGTCTTATAAAAAGTTAAGCTATAAGGAAAACGCTGGCTTGCTGTTATTTTGTCATCTGCTGAATGCTATATGCCAATACTACCCGGTTGTAGTCTAAGGCCAACAAGGTTGTGTAGCTGGATGCTACACGTAATGGGGGTGTTTCCAGTGGAATTTATGCGGATTAGATGCAATACAATGTGAATATAGGGTGAATAGAAGATATTGCTCTGTGAATGGATGACGCTCTATAGCCTATCATATCTGGATTTAAAGGGGCCTGAAGATTTATGATGCATGCATATACCGGTATAATAAGGTGCACCTGCAAATTATGCTGCCCGTAATGAATGGTCTGGTTTATGATTAGAGCTATAGAATCATGAGTTTTAATTGATTTTAATCATGTGGTAATTGATTGTTTTTTGATATGTACTTATTGAAGAATACATTTTGCAAATTACTATATATCTCAGCTCCCTATGATCTATGATTGTTTAAACCTCTTTTCTAATAGGTGAGACAGAGAATTGATGAATTAGTCTAGGTTGATATCCCACGATAATTGGTGTGGTTTTGAATATGTTTATAATGTAAATGTGTGTTTTTCATTTTTTTAACTTTTAGTTGTAGAATTACTTTTTGGCCACAAGATGGCGGCCATGAGTTTGTTTACATGACGTCACTCTAAGCGTAACACACGCTTAGAGCCACGCATGGGGGAGGTAACAGCCAGAAAAGGCACAGCTTCCAAGAGAAGCTGTCGCTTTTTCAGCGGGGGAGAGGAATCAGTGATCGGGCTTGATAGCCCGATTCACTGATTGCCTGGCTAACGAACCGCGGGCCGGGAGCACGCGTGCACGCGATCGGCCGCGGGAGCGCGCATGGTTCCTGGACGTAGTTTCTACGTCCAGGAACCAAAATAGATTAAGGACCAGCTAACGCCCATAGGCGTCAGCAGGTCTTAAGTGGGTTACCATGGAAACGGCCACTTGATCGAGCGGCCGTTCCATGTTAGTTCACGGAGGGTGTCTCCGTGAACAGCCGGAGAGCCGCCGATTGCGGCTCGCCGGCAAAATGTAAACACGCGGGTAAGAAATCCCCGCTGTTTACATCATATGGCGCTGCTGCGCAGCAGCGCCATAGAGCAGATCGGCGATCCCCGGCCTCTGATTGGCCGGGGATCGCTGTCCTTTGATAGGTTGAAGCCTATCCTACAATGCGCAGGACGGATATCCGTCCTGCGCTGCTCACAGGGGGAGGGAGAGGGAGAGAGCGCCGAAAACGCTGCGGAGGGGGGCTTTGAAGAGCCCCCCGCGCAAAGCGCAGCAAGCCGGCGGCGATCAGACCCCCCCCCGCCCCCCCAGGAGGACATCTCCCTAGGGGGGAAAAAAGGGGGTAAGTCTGATCGCTCTGGCTATTTCCTGATCGGTGCTGCGGGCTGGAGAGTCCACGCAGCACCGATCAGAAGAAAATCCCCTGGTCCGGCCGACTCATCTGACCCCCTCCACTCTCTCTCCAAATCGCCGCTCCCAGCGTGACTCCAGCTAGCATGTCACGCTAGCTTTATTAGTGGAGCGCACACGCTGGGCAGGGAGGAGGCGTGGGAGTGTCCGACCTTCTGCCGTCATGATGCGACGGCAGAAGGGAAGATGATTGGACATACTGCGCATGCGCAGAGCAGTATGTCCGGGTCAGGGGTCAGATGAGTCGGCCGGTACCGAGAGCTGTAGCAGACGAGCGGGACCAGACGGCTGGGAGCGAGGGGAGCGGTGAGTATGTCCTTTTTTTCCCCCCTACACATGCTGCATTTATTTTACCACAGCCTGTGGGCTGTGGTATCCTTTAAGTGAGGGGCTGGTCATAATAATTGCGGCTTGTGCGCATATTAAAGAGGAACTTTCACCCTGGGTTGAATCCCATCCCAATTAGTAACTGACACCCCCTTTCCCACAAGAAATCTTTACATTTTCACGAATAGATTATCAGATGGTCTGTATGGCTGATGTTGTGGTAAAACCCCTCCCACAGTGTGATGTCATTACTATGGTCCTGACAGTTTCCTGTCTGGGAGCCTCATTGCATTGTGGGAAATGATGTTTTTTTCCAAATGCCAAGCAAGCAATATCTCCCTCCGTGCATAGAATTATCAGTAATTAACATTCCACAGAGATCACCTGTCAGAAGTAAAGATGTCACCACCAGTGATAAATTTAAGAATGTAAATCAGGGAGAGGAAAGATCTTACAATGGGCAAACACTGACTAAATAATTTATAAATGAATATTGTAAAAATAAGCAATTTTATTCAGTATGTTATTTTCACTACAGTTCCTCTTTAAATACATACTGAATACAGTCTGGAATTGGGCCAATCAGATGTAACTTTTTCCCCTCTTCTCCCCCTGATTCACCACACCAGACCCTCCACTGCCCCCTATGGGAATATGGTTGAGTAGCAGTTTCACCCCAGCTCCTGTCACATACTGATTGGAAGGGGGCGGTGCCTGTCCATCTGCCCATGTCTAACGCGCTCACTTCCTTCTGTCAACAAGAGGGACACTGCAAAAACCAGCAGCAGTAACGTGACACCTTTTAAAGGACAACTGAATTGAGAATATGGAGGCTGCCATATTTTTTTCCTTTAAAGTATACTAGTTGCCTGGAAGCCCTGTTGGTCTATTTTGCTGCAGTAATGTCTGAATAACACCAGAAACAAGCATGCAGCTAATCTTGTCTGATTTGAAAGAAATGTCAAACTCTTTATCTGCTGCATGCTTGTTGAGGGTCTATGGCTGAAAGTAGAGTCAGAGGACCATAAGGATAGCCAGGCAACTGATAACCAGAGCTGGGGAAAATCAAAGAATCAATACTTACCCGGGGCTTCCTCCACCGCCATAAGTACACGTGAGTCCCTCGCCGTCCTCCCACGGTCTGCCGTTCAGCCGCGATCAGCCCCGGTAACTGGCTCAATCGCTGAACTGGAGACCGCGGGAGGATGTGCTTAAGGGGCTGAAGGAAGCCCTGGTAAGGTATCGATTCTTTGATTTTCCACAGGTCTGGTTTCCTTTAAACCTTAACTGAATGGGGGTAAATAGTTTCACTTACCTGGGGCTATTACCAGCCCCCTGCAGCAGTCCTGTGCCCTCGGAGCCGCTCTGGAATCCTCTGGTCCCACGCTGTCACTTAGTTTCGTTTTTGAAGACTCACCAGTCGGCCGGCCTCCATGCGTATTATTGGACGCATTCCCTACTGCAATTAGCGCAATTTTACTCACCTGGGGCTTCTACCAGCCCCCTGCAGCAGTCCTGTGCCTTCGCAGCCACTCACTAATCCTCTGGTCCCCCGCTGCTAGCTAGTTTCGTTTTTGCCGACAGCCCCGTCAGGACTGGCGACGCGTAGCTTTTTCCGCATTCCTGACTGCAATTAGCGCTGTTGCGGGCCGCAACGCGTACAAAAATACGCGTTGCCGTATATCTATGCGTTCGTAATGCCCGCAATAGCGCTAATTACAGTCGGGAATACGGAAAAAGCTACGCGTGGCCATTCCTGACGGGCCTGTCGGCAAAAATGAAACTAGCTGGCAGCGGGGGACCAGAGTATTAGTGAGTGGCTGCGAGGGCACAGGACTGCTGCAGGGGGCTGGTAGAAGCCCCAGGTGAGTAAAACTCATTTTTTTTCTTCTGGCTTAAGTGTCCCTTTAAGCAATATATCAGTTGACTGAAAGGAAATGTATATGGCAGCCTCCATATCCTACTTGCTTCAAAATGAGGTATTTTCAATCCTTTTTTTCAGCCTCTGCAGCACTTTACAGAGAACATAGTCATGTCACTGACTATCTTCAGAAGATCTCACATCTAATCCCCGTTAATCAGAGCTGGGACAAGGTCCTCTAGCTCCCAAGGCTGAGACACCAAAGTGCGCCCCTCCATCCCTCCCACCCCAGCTGTCACACACTGATTGCTATTAGACTAAGAGGGCCACAGGGCCCACAACCTCCCCAACACCTTAATATCTAGTTACCTGGCTTGCAGTCACTGCTATGTATCCCCTTTTCTTATTTCTTTCTGCTTCAAACACAATTAGGAAGGACAGCTGAATAAATTGTGCGCCCCCTCCTACACTGCACCCTGAGGCTGGAGCCTCTCCAGCCTATGCCTCGGCCCGGCCGTTAATCGTACCCATGAGGTGATATTTGCGCTGATGTTACCTGACGCTGGGCAACATCGTTTAACAAAATCACGTTAAATGACGTCCCTTGCGGATATCGTGCTTCGTTATCCGACGGACATGGCGGAGATAAGATCCTCGACGACTACGCACATAGTACCTCGATCGCGTACTTCCTGTTCGCTCCCGTCGTGTAGTCGCGTGACTTCGCGAGCAAGAAGAGGCCTTACTTGACAACCGTCATCAAGGGAATGTCGCAGGACGTTTTGAGAGGTGAGTACGCAGCTTAATAGTCATAATCTAATTTTCTACCTTATTATTATTATTATTATTATTTGCTACATAGTGCTGACATGTTATAATCATGTATTTATAAAGCATCAATATCTTCTGCATCACTTTACAGAGTACATAGTCATGTCACTTACAGTCCTCAGTGCATTTGTTGGCTTTTGGTAGCACTTCCCAGCATGCTTCACTTTTAATCCCCGTAAGGGGACGTGGAAGTGTGGCTGTAAACGATCCTGAAAGCAACATGTTGCTCCCAGGATCTGCTAAGCGCCGGGCCGGCGATGGCAACAATTGGGATTGAAACACAGCAGTTTGACAATGCGCAAGACAGTCGGCTGTGGCGCAGGACAGTCGGCCTGCAATATCTACCTTTCTCGGCTCCAGCGCAGGAGAAGTAGTGGCTCCCCGATGGGCTCAGGTGGAAATAGCTGAGCCCGATCGGGTCCGCTCAACTGCGCAGGCAACTCTGCAGTAGAGCGGACCCGATCGGGCTCAGCTATTTCCGCGGAGAGCAGCTACTGCGCCTGCGCTGTAGTCAGGAAGTTAAACATTTACATGCCCGTTCGGGGACTTCTAGGGCTGGCACTGTGGGATGTAGGAGGACGGGGAAAGCCTTGATAGGATCCAGAGGCTTCCCGTCCCGAGGTAAGTACCCCTCAGGGGCCGTTTTTTTCAATTTACAGATTCTCTTTAAAGCAGGAGGATTAGCCATACTATGCCAGGGAAAAAACACATATATAAGTAGATAAATACTTGATCTACTTGCATAACACGTGTATTGTACTGTCCACGTTTTGATTTCAGTGAATTTTATATAGTAAATGGAGAGAATTCTGTTCCTGGTGGGAAGCATGTCTTTTGCCCACAGTTTGAGGCTAAATCCTGATGTCATTTCTGCCTTTAACTTTTTTTTTCTTTTCTCCTCCAATCGCTGAGTCACCTCAGCCTTGCTTGTAAACGCAAGTGAGCAGAGGATCGTGTTTCAGATAGGCAGCCAGGCAGGGAAATAAATGGAAGAGGAGGAATATATTATAGATAAAAAGAACTCCCAACATGCAACTGTTTGGCACTGACTATTAAAGGGCCAGTGCTCCTAAAGTATGTGATAACTACAAACCATATATGACAGCAGAAAATGTTTTGCAAGTTTTGAATGCAGGATTAGCATCTTTATCACTTAATGCACTCAGACCAGTTGCTGTTGAAATTTGATTTTTACAGTGACAATCCTGCTTTAAAGATAGCATTATGTGACTAGACAGGATGGATAAAGTGCTATACAGTGCTGTATTTTGCTATACAGTGTTTTTGTAACACTTTGAATAGAGTCTATATAATGGCTTCTATCACCCCCCTGACCCTGTGTGATGCTTGTTTCCTGGCTGTCATGCAGACCTTCTGGCTATAATACTATGAGTCACTCCTTCCCTGGCACAAGTAGGCCCATCTGTGCAGTGAGAACACGCCGCCATATCAGCTGGCGATCGCAGTGCTGCGCACACAGCAATTTTATTACTCTGACAAAAACGTTTCTGGAGCACAAAAAAATTAGATTTGCGGATAAATTCCATGACCAAAGATACTTAAAGGAAACCTAAAGCAAAACTTTGGGGCCCCCCAATGTCTACACTCCTTCCCTTGCCTCTGATTGGTGCCCTTCATGGCCTTGGGGCCCATATCACAAGGGTCATATAACCTGTTTGGCCATCATGATCGTCACACACCCATAACAAGGGTAGTCACAAAAACACCTGATCTGGAGGATGGTCCTCTGTATCAGAGGAAGGGAAGGTTAGTCGTTGTGGCGCCCCACAGCTCTGCTCCCCTCTAGTTACGCTCCTGCCTGGGGTGGGGGCCAACCTTATAATATTTCATAATATAATTACTTTATGCTTTATGGGGGGTTGGCTTTGACCCCTAATGCTGCATTACACTATGTGGGGGCCATGTAATTTTTGGCTGATATTGTGGTGAAACCCCTCCCACAGGAAACTGTCAGGACCATGGTCCTGGCAGTTTCCTGTCTGTGAACCTCGTTGCATTGTGGGAAATAATTGTTTACAGCTGTTTACAACTGCCAAAAGAGCAAGCAGCAGCTATTTCCACTGACATCACCTGCCAGCAGTAAAAATATCGCCATGTGATAAATGTCAGAATGTAAATCAGGGAGAAGAAAGATTTTATAAACACTGACTAAATCATTTATACATCATTATTGTAAAAATGAAGCACTTTTTTATTAAATTATTTTCACTGGTGTTCCTTTTTAAGAGAAGGTCTCCAGCCTGTGTAATATATTTACATAAAGTATTATTTTATTTGTGCCCTGTGTAATATGACACACCTGGCGGCTGACATTCTGGGAAGCGATTACACGGGCTGCAGGTTCAGTACTCTTATCCGGAGGCGGTAATCACCCGTTTGGGTTGGCTGGACCTTGTAATCTGCAGATTGCAGCACAATAGAGCGTTTTATTGTTTTTTGTTTGTTCCCCTTTATGCTGCTCCGATCATATTTCCTGCCTGAATGGGAACACGATGCAGAGAAAGGGTCCCGTCTCCAGCAGCCGGCGTCACACAGACCTGCAGGGCACATGTTGGCATTGGCAGGCCACGTGACTGTTCTGAGTCCTCGCTGTTAAAAGGGAACCTAAACTGATGAAAAGAGTTTATCTTACCTGTGGCGTCTACCAGCTCCCTGCAGTTGCCCTGTGTCCGCGCTGTCACCAGGCAATCCTCCAGTCCCTCTAACTGACCCCGCAGCAAGCCGACGGCACTGCGCATGCGCAGGCGCGCGGCCTCTGTCACGCTCTCTTTGCTGGGAGTGTTCTGCACATGAGCAGTAGAGATTTTTATTCGTACTGCGCATGAGCAGGGCACTCCCATCCAAGGGAGCATGATCAGGAAGTAAATTTAGGTTCAGGGCTCATTTCCACTTATGCCGCACGCATCTGCAAGAGGCGCGGCATCACTTCCTGGTGTGCGGGTACGCAGACGAATCCCATCAGCCGGCACGGCTATGGAAATGTCCACCGAATCGCTAGCGCAAACGATTCGGCAGGCGGCAACATTGTACTCCATGGTAGAGTTTCCTTGCGCGATTTGCCTGCGGGGAAATTCTGCGGATTTGGCACAGTTTGGAAACAGGCCTTCACTTTAAGGGGACAGTCCACTGTTGTCATATAATTGCCATCAGCATCAATTGGCGCTACTGCATGAGATGCTTTGTATTTTAAAGTGAACCTCAGCCAAAGTCCTGACGTACCCCTTACCCATTTCCACAAAGAGATGAAAAAAGAAATAAAAAAAAAGCAACCACAGATATTGTTCTACATTAACCATGAATACTTATCTTTGGATAATCCCACTTTTAAAGAGAAACTCCGACCAAGAATTGAACTTTATCCCATTCAGTAGCCGATACCCCCTTTTACGTGATAAATCTATTCCTTTTCACAAACAGACCATCAGGGGGCGCTGTATGGCTGATATTTTGGTGAAACCCCTCCCACAAAGAAATTCTGAGTACGTACTCTTGGCAGTTTCCTGTCTGTGAACCTTGCTGCATTGTGGGAAATAGCTGTTTCCAACTGCCAAAAAAGCAAGCAGCAGCTACATCACCTGCCCACAGTAAAAATGTCACCATGTAATAAATGTCAGAATGTAAATCAGGGATTTCAAAGATTTTACAATGGGCAAACACTGACTAAATCATTTATACATAATTATTGTGAAAATGAAGCACTTTTTTAATTACATTATTTTCACTGGAGTTCCTCTTTAAGTATCTTCATAAATGATCCAATGTCAGTATCTAAGGAGGTCCCACCCAACCGCCGATCCCAACGAGCTTACGACGCTGAATGGCATAGACAACATCTGCTTCTGTATTGCAGAGGCTGGGAATGCAAAATTTGTCAACAAACCGTAATGTCAACAAGTTGGCCACCAGGGGATCCCTAGTCCACGGAGGCCACGTTAGAGTGGAAGAACGAGTGGTTTTCCACATGGTTTGGGGTTGCAGGGGACCGGGGCAGGGGATGCCCTGGTCCCAGGGACCCCCAAATTCATGTAAAAAACAGCTCATACTGTCACTTTAGTGTGGCCTCCAGGGACTGGGAAATCTACGGTGGCCATTTTGTTGTCACTATGGGCCTAAAATTCTCGTTTTAGATGCCAATTTTCACGGTCCTAGCCATCGTGCGAACGCCATGTTCAGTGGCGGCGCCAGGGGTGTGCTTTGGGATGCTGAAGTATCCCCTAAAATTGTCCAAGCACCCCTAATGCACCCCCCAGCGTGAACTGACTTTCCGCGTCTAATAGACGCTGTGTCAGTTCACCGGCAGCAGCAGCCCGCAGCTCATAGTTCAGCTCCTGCATTGCAGGCTACAGTAAAATGGCCTCCGAAGCCCTGCTCTGGAGACTTCGAGTCTGCAGTGCAGGGTTTCGGGCGCCATTTTCCCGTAGCCCTGCTCTCAGCACGGGAGGTTTCGGTTCAGGAAGTCAGGGCCGTTGCTGACTGACTGCAGAGGATGCGCGCTGGACGGAGGTCGGGACAGGAGGTCTTCTGCAGGTGAGTAAATGGTTTTTTTTTATTTTTAGTTATTAGCAGATGTATTTTCAGGTCAAGTCTGCCACATGATTGAACTTGTTTTCTGGTCAAATCTGCCACATGATTGAAGTGTTTTCTGGTCAAATCTACCACGATTGAACGTGTTTTCTGGGCAAATTTGCCGACATGATTGAATGTATTTTCTGGGCAAATCTGCTCATATTAGGTGTATTTTCTTGAGAAAACCTGCACAACTATGTGAATTTTCTGGGGAAAGTGTTACCAAAACTTGAGCCCACTGTCTTTGTGTTGCACTTTTAAATTACAGTTAGCCCCACCCTCATCTTGTCATGGCCACACCCATTTTGGGCGCAGGTTATAACCACACCCATTTTTTGCAGCGTATCAGTTACCCCAGAAGTTGGTCCAGCACCTGCCTAGCACCCCCCCCCAAAAAAATCCTGGAGCCGCCACTGGCCATGTTGTTTGACGATAATTCTTGTTTCTCAAGCAAATCTTACCACTGGCAGATCAGAATGTGGTGCTTGAAACCGAGTAATTTCTGAATTTTCGCGATTTTACTCAAAAACTGACAAATTCTGATGCGGAAACCGGCACTCCGAAGGGTTCTGATTCCAAGAGCTCATCCCCTAAAGGCCAGGTGCACGTTTTGACACCCTCTAGGCCCCGTCACCTGCCCAGGCTGTCTTGTAGATGATCCTGCTTTGCATAGCAAAGGTCAAAAAGGTGTAGTGGTGAAATCTAAAATTAGACTTTTTTATCTAAATACTGCTTATAGGCTGGATGTAAAAAGGAACTATAATCAAAATAACATAATGAATAAAATGTGCTAAATTTTTTTAACACTATTAACCACTTCACAACTGAGGGGTTTTACCCCGAAACACCAGAGCAATTTTCACCTTTCAGCGCTCCATCCATTCATTCGTCTATAACTTTATCATTACTTATCACAATGAAATGAACTATATCTTGTTGTTTTCGCCACCAATTAGGCTTTCTTTAGGTGGGAGATTATGCCAAGAATTAATTTATTCTAAATGTATTTTAATGGGAAAATAGGAAAAAATGTGGGGAAAAAAATCATTATTTTTCAGTTTTTGGCCATTATAGTTTTTAAATAATGCATGCTACTGTAATTAAAACCCATGACATGTACAGTATTTGCCCATTTGTCCCGGTTATAAAACCATTTAAATTATGTCCCTATCACAATGTTTGGTGCCAATATTTTATTTGGAAATAAAGGTGCATTTTTGTTCAGTTTTGCGTCCATCCCTAATTACAAGCCTATAGTTTATAAAGTAAGTGTTATACCCTCTTGACATAAATATTTAAAAAGTTTAGTCCCTAAGGTAACTATTTATGTTTTTTTTTTTTATTGTAATATTTATTTATTTATTTAAATCACAAAAAAAATTGGAGTGTGGGAGCTAATGAGTTAATTTATAGTGTAAAACTAATGTATTTGTATATGAAAAATACTTTAGGGTGTAGTTTTACTATTTGGCCACAAGATGGCCACAGTACTTTTTTGCTCATGCGACCTGCAAGCGTAGGAAGTACGCTTGCAGGAAGTGTTATGAGGCTGGGAAACGTTTTTTTTTCCCACAATGATCGCGCTGCTTCTCATAGAAGCAGCCAATCATTGCGGGGGGCTTAGATCAATGAACGGGAACGTTTCTTCCCGTTCATTGATATCCGGGCGAGTGGCTGGCAGCGTGCGGGAGCGTGGAGGTGCGAGCAGCGGCGGGAGGTGCGGATATCTCCGTCCCTGGTGTTGACAGGGTGGAAAAAGGGACAGAGATATCCGCACATGTTAGAGTAAAGTGGTTAATTTATAAATACCGAATTCATCCTCTGAAATTTATCACAGACGGCAACATCTTTAGTACTGCCACGGAATATGTTGGTGCTTTATAAATCGATAATAATGCTGGAATTGGCAAGTGATGTCTGCAGAATGTTCATTTACTGATAGTTCTAAAGCCAATAGAAAAAATTTCCCAGAAGGCTCAAGGTGTGTGTGTGTGGGGGTGGGGGGGGAGGGTTAGGAGGAGAGAATTATGTATAGTAAACAGCCTAGGCTAAGCCTGAGTGGGAGGGCGGAGCTACATGCCAATATTCAGCGACAGTATATATAGCTCAAAGTGTTTCTCATGCTGAAACCAGGATATTTAGTGTAAGAGTGGGTATCCTGAAGAATTTACTGCATTCTACTATATGTCACCATGGTTTCTCTTGAACTCATTAGCAGCTTCAAAGGAATTGTCAAGTGCGCTGCCTTTGACCTCTGCCGGCAAAACTCATTGTGCTGTAAATCCTTGGAATGTTTTGACGTCTCTCTGCTAGCAGAAAATATAGAAACTGAAAGCAGAGGCCATCTGTTGTCTCACACTGCCCCCTAGTGATAAGTGACCATAAATACAAATGACAGCAGTACTAATTAGTAGCAAGAAAATGCAACAAATAGTAAATAAAAAAAATGTGCTGAAATAAATTGGCCTCGAGCATTCGCAAGCCTCTGAATTAATTGGCTGCTAAAGGGTTAATGTGTTTGTTTGGAGACATTTTTTTTATCCTCTAGAAATTGCCCTAAACTGTAGCGGAGCGGGGGATGGGGCGAGCGATACATTGCCGTAGTGCTGGAACCAGTGTCTTCCTACAATATTAATGGTCTCCAGGCTGTGTTTGCCTTAGAGGTCCCCAGAGACCTTGACTTGTTTTTATAGCAGCTGCCGCGTCTCTCTCCTCCCCTGGGTGATGGTCTTCTGGAAGCCGGCCCACGTCAGCTAAACACCTGTAGCCTGCGGCTCCCAGGCAGCCGCTGATTCACACGCCGCTCCTCGCTAATTTCAGCGCTGGAGGTGAAAAATCCAGCTTATTAGCTGAAGACTCGTCATACATAATTTAGGCATGGAAGAACGCTCTCCCTGCCGACACATTTTTAAGGAAGAGCAGGAAGTCAAAGAAGTGTCCCAATACTTCAACCGCTCACCTTTTAATTACCAGGCGGTCAACCAATCCGGTGTAATGTCTGATTGCGCTGCCCGGAAGCTCCCTTCCACATTGAGTAGCACGCATGCGCAGTGTGAAGTTAATGATGCTGCTGGAGATAAAATACGAAATATCTCCGCTCCCACACCTCTTACACTCCCCAAATTTTCAGGGTATGGAGAGGATCCCCCGAACGACCTCTATGCCAAATTGCAGCCCCCGAGACCCGCTGGTTCAGGAGATAGATTTCTGTAATCTATCTCGGGAACCAGCGGGTCTCGGGGGCTGCAATTTGGCATAGCGGTCGTTCGGGGGGTCCCCTCCCTACCCTGAAAATTTGGGGAGTGTAAGAGGTGTGGGAGCGGAGATATTTCGTATTTTATCTCCAGCAGCATCATTCTATAGGAAATGTGGCCGCACAGTCTCCTACTGCGCATGCGGGGCAGCGCAAATCCACAGGCAGCGCAATCAGACACAACACCGGAAATGACGGAAAGAAGAAAGTGACTGGGTCTCTGCCTGAATTTATGCAAATTCAGGAAGATTCATTAAAACTGACCTGAACTCAGAATGTCCTCTCTGCTCTAAAAGATACACAACAGCATAATAACCTTTAAAGAAAAACATTTCTTTGTTACAGCTGATACAAATCCTAAAATAAATCTGTGCTGTTTCTACTTCCTGATTCATGGAAGCAGACATATTGCTAACATCCTGTGCTTTCAAATGAGCTTATCTGCTAGCTCTGCCTTGGCGGTCATGTGACACGGGAGAGATCAAATTACATCTTGTAATTAGACACATGAGGGGGAATTAAACTCTAAATATATACAGGGGGCATTTCTCTGTTTTCCTTCTGTCCTGTGCAAGAGTTCAGGTCCACTTTAACCGTTTTCAATCCTTGTCCCCCAGCACTTATGGTACTTTTTTCTTTCTGGTGTGTGGAGGAGTGCTGCTGCAGGGGGATCCTACTGTGTCTCTGCCTCCTTGTACTAGAGCATACATGTCAAACTCCGGCCTGTTGGACAAATTTGGCCCTGAGTGCCATTCAATTTGGCCCTCAAGTGGTTTCCCCACTTTGCATTATGATTGGCCCTCTGTAGACCACCAGGAAAGGCTATATTGGAGGTGAAGCCCATGATCACCAGTGGAGCCATATAGGGAGGTAGGGGGAAAGCACTAATAGGGAATTGTATAGGGGAGGATGGGGGTCTCTCTATACACTAGGGAACTGTATAGAGGGGGGGAGGACCACTAGACATCAAAGCACTTTATAAGGGAGGAAGGTGGTAAGTAGACATTGAGATTGGCCCACGACTAGGTCCCGTTGTACAATTTCGGCCCGTGACTAGGTCCCAGTGGCCCACTTTGTATTTGAGTTCGACACCTCTGTACTAGAGCGAGGAGGCCACCCGGCATCATCAGGCTGGGGGCGGTGCCAGCTCGTATGCTGTAGCTCCACCCCTATTGCAGAGTAATCACCATATTGCACGGCATGGTATCGAAGGGGATCGATGTCTTTGGCTTCATCCGACACTTTAATTCCACATAGCCTGACGCCGTGTCATACTAGATCCAGCAATGCAGGGCTGTGAAGTCGATACAAAAATCATCCGACTCTTTAGTTTATGAAACCTCCGATCACAGGTACCCAAAATTGCTCCGACTCCTCGACTGTGACTCCACAGGCCTGTGGCAATGGCGGCCCTAGCTGCGAGCCCAAATGCGCCCACGCAATATTTAAATTACGTGGAGAAGTGGGAGGTCGGTGGCGATGAGTGTCAGACTTGATTTTATGCGGCAATAGCGCCCCCTAGCGGCAGCGTATACTGAAAAATGCCAATGTTGGACATAATCCAACCTAGTATTAAAAAGGGTTAAATCGTCATAGAAACAAAATGTGCAACGTTTCATCATGAGACGGCCTTTGTCAAGTCACAAGTGCTGACACATCATCCATGTGAACACACATACATATACAATACTCTAATAAGCCATTTACTGTCAGGAAAGCGTTTTATGGCTGTAATTCCTTATCAGTGAGGGTTACGCTATAGTCCGACCTGGTCCCGACCCAGACAGAAACTGTCACTTTCATACCTGATGTTTAACTCTTTCAGGCAGAAAAAGTAAAAAAGGAACACAGTATAGTTATTTCTGTGCCTGGCACTGTACATACACATGTCTATCTCATCAGGTCACCTCGGATGTTTAACAAACTGCTTCCTTACTCTGATTACATCTCTGGGACACTGCACCTCAACTTGGTAGATGTTAGGGCACCATATCAATACAATGGTTGGGGACCCATATAGCCTGCGCTCTCTGCACATGTTAGGTTTACCTTCCTTTTCTGCATATTCCCCACACCGGTAGATCTGTACATCGGACAGAGGGAACTGGTTCCCAAAGAGGTACTGTCTCTCCGAAAAAAAAGACACAGTTGGAAGCTATGACATTAGTACAGTATAAACTTTGCATTAACTTGGTATAACTCGGGGGCCATCTCTATCCGACCAGCGATCTACAGATGCAGTGTGATTTATTTTTACGTGTTTCTCACGTGTATAGGAGGCAGCAGCACAGTGTCGTGTTGCAGGGCTGTAGTGGTGAGGTGCGTCTGTGCATACACAGGAAGTGGTTGGTTGGCACAACCTGTGACGCCTGATGGTAAACCACTAACATGTACTAAATAGCGGCGAGAGGTTTCTTTTTCCTCCCCACTTTCTCTGCTTACAGTTTTGTCTGTATTTGATGTTTAGAACATATCCGTACCCAAAACAAGGAGGATAACCTACTATCCCTGCAGATAAATGACAAAAAAAACCTTATAAGTAATAAAAGAGGATATATGTGTAATGTGTGTCTGTGTAGTGTGCAAGTCTTTGTAGTATCTGTAGTGTGATTGTGTAGTGTGTGTCTGTGTAGTTTCCGTATAGTATGTGTGATTGTGAAGGTGTGTGTCTGTCTGTAGTGTGAGATTGTGTGTCTGTGTAGTTTCTGTATAGTATGTGTGATTGTGTAGTGTGTGTGTGTGTCTGTCTGTCTGTAGTGTGAGATTTGTGTGTGTGTGTGTGTCTGTAGTGTGTGATTGTGTAGTGTATGTCTGCGTAGTTTCTGTATAGTATGTGTGATTGTGAAGATGTGTGTAGTGTTTATAGTGTGTGATTGAGTAGGTTTGAGTCTGTCTGTAGTGTGAGATTGTGTGTGATTGTGTAGTGTGTCTGTGTAGTGTGTGATTGTGTGTGTGATTGTGTAGTGTGTGTCTGCATAGTTTTCGTATAGTGTGTGTCTGTACTGTGAGATTGTGTGTGTGTGTGTGTGTGTGTGTGTGTGTGTGTGTCTGTAGTGTGTGATTGTGTAGTGTGTGTCTGTGTAGTGTGTGATTGTGTGTGTGATTGTGTAGTGTGTGTCTGCATAGTTTTCGTATAGTGTGTGTCTGTACTGTGAGATTGTATATGTGTCTGTACTGTGAGATTGTATGTGTGTCTGTAGTGTGTGATTGTGTAGTTTTGAGTCTGTCTGCAGTGTGAGATTGTGTGTGATTGTGTAGTGTGTGTCTGTGTAGTTTCCGTATAGTATGTGTGATTGTGAAGGTGTGTGTGTGTGTGTGTGTGTGTGTGTGTGTGTGTAGTGTGTGACTGCGTAGTTTCTGTATAGTATGTGTGATTGTGAAGGTGTGTGTGTGTGTGTCTGTAGTGTGAGATTTTGTGTGTGTGTGTGTCTGTAGTGTGTGACTGCGTAGTTTCTGTATAGTATGTGTGATTGTGAAGGTGTGTAGTGTTTATAGTGTGTGATTGAGTAGGTTTGAGTCTCTGTAGTGTGAGATTGTGTGTGTGTGTGTGTGTGTGTATCTGTGTAGTTTCTTTATAGAGTGTGTAGTGTGTCTGTATGTTCTGTATAGTGTGTGTGAGATTGAATATAAGTGTTTCTGTGTGATTCAGTAGTGTGTGTGTGTTTGTGCCGTGTCTGTAGTGTGCGTGTTTATGTAGTTTGCGCGTGTGTAAGGCTGTGTTCACAGTGGAAGCTGCATTGTGTTCCCTGTAAAAACAGAACAATAGCGTCGCAGCGCACATTATCTGACCCCCAGGTCGCTCACGGTAAAATGTGCATGCCATGCGTTGGGATATGTAGTGCGTTGGGTACCAACACACCGCATGCACTCTAAACCTCACATAGACTACTGAATACAGTGCGATTTTCTGCCTTAAGATGCCCCAAAGCTCTGCATTCTACATTATCAGCAAAATGCCTGTGATTAACCTTAGTGTGCACTCAGCTTAAAGGGGACCTGAACTCTTGCACAGGACAGAAGGAAAACACAGAGAAATGCACCCTGTATGTATTTAGAGAGTTTAGCCTGTCTAATTCCCCCTCATCTGTGACTAATCACAACTGTATTTGATCCCTCAGCTGTGTCCACTGACTACCACAGCAGATAAGCTCATTTAAAATCACTCTTTTGAAATAGAATGTTAACAATATGACTGCTTCCCTGAAAGCAGGAAGTAGACACACTGCAGATGTATTGCAGGATTTGTATCAGCTGTAACAAAGAAATGTTTTTTCTTTAAAAGTTATTATGCTGTTGCTTATTGAGCAGAGAGGAAGTTCTGAGTTAAAGTCAGCTTTAAACCTACATTTTTTACTTTTATATAAAGTATCTAACGGTATATTCCAGACATGCCCTCTTTAGGATTGGGGCTATAGATATTCTTTTTTTTAACTCATCAGTTCATTTTCCCTTCAGGCGTGCTTTCATTAAAGAGACACTGAAGCGGAAAAAAATGATGATATTATGATTTGTATGTGTAGCACAGCTAAGAAATAAAACATTAAGATCAGATACATCAGTCTAATTGTTTCCAGTACAGGAAGAGTTAAGAAACTCCAGTTGTTATCTCTATGCAAAAAAGCTATTAAGCTCTCCGACCAACTTGGTCGTGGAGAGGGCTGTTATCTGACTTTTATTATCTCAACTGTAATTGAACTGTTTACTTTTCCTCTGCTAGAGGAGAGGTCATTACTTCACAGACTGCTCTGAAAGACTCATTTTGAATGCTGAGTGTTGTGTAATCTGCACATATTATAGAATGATGCAATGTTAGAAAAAACACTATATACCTGAAAAAAAAAAAAATGAGAATATTTTCTTTGCTGCTAATCTTCTAGTAATTATTCATAGTACACAACCAATTCATTACCATATATTTTTTTTCGCTTCAGTGTCTCTTTAAATGTTGTTTTAAAAAATGACTGTTGTTTAAATTTGCCTTCCATAAATCAGTCTTCCATTTTTTATGTTTAGTTGATTTTTCTTACATGAATCTAATCTTATTAAACTTAATTATCCGTGAAACGATCCGATTCCGTAGGCTGAAACAAATAGGAGCTTGTCCGTGATTGCAGCGTAGTTTGTGGGCATCGCCAGTGACTGCGGTATCTCGCTGTGATGAGCGCCAGAGTTCTGTTTACTTTAAAAAAAAAATGGGCTCTGGCGACGGACTCCCGGACAACAAATGTCTTACCTTCCATGCGCCGTGAGTTAAAACGGGTGCTTAGGAATTTTTGGCAGCCCTGCCGCTTTGCAAGGATGCGTATGAGTAGGCTTGTGTTAATTACATTTTGGCCTTGATCCATCCAGTTCATGTGTGTCTACTTTGTATAAAAAAGTTACGTTAAATAAGGAGTTTTATTTAATGTCACAAATGTATTTTCCCATTACTTTTGTTCTTCTATTTATTTATTCTTTTTTTATGCATACAGTAGCGTTTCTCTGGGCGCTTGTTAGCAGGGCTGGAACCTCCATAAAGGCAAGGTGGGCAATTGCCCCTGGGGCCTGAGCGCTGCTGACCCCCACCCACCATGCCAGACCCCCAACCTCCCCTGCATTATGCCAGCATTGGTATCTCACCTGTCCCTCTGGCCAGCGTGCTGTTCCGGTTTTTTCATGCTTCCTGTCTTCCTATCTCGCTTTCTGCCTCTTTTGACCGGCGAATGTCATTACACAACATGTGCTGGACAGGCGCCCTCGCATGGAGTCCCATCTGAGCAGCAGCCGTGCTCAGACGCAACATGTCTCCGTTCTCTGCCGCTGTGTAACGGCAAACGCTAAAATGAGTGGTGTTACAAACTTTTAACTGCACTTGAATGGCATTTGTGAGCAGCAACTGCAATGGCAGGGGGTCCAGAGCTGTGGGGAAGCCCCAACTACTAACCTCCCCTTTCCCCGATTTAGGGGACTATATCTCAGATCAGGTGTTTTTGTGGCTACATTTGTTATGGGTGTGAAGATCATGGTGGCTACACCTGTTTTATGACCGTTGTGAGATGCGCTCAGGCTCTGAAGGGCATCAAGGGGAGGGGTGTGAACACTGGGGGGGGGGGGGGGGGGCATCAAAGTGTCGCTGGAGGGTTCATGATGATTTGTAGTTATGCCACTGCTTAGACAATGGCCCCTTACGTGCTTGAGTTTGACACACCTGACTTAGAGGCTCTAAAACTTGTTCAATAAGACTGAAATGAGGCACAGGGCCGGTTCTAGGCTTTTTGTCCCTCCAGGCAAGAAGTCCTGTGTCACCTCCCCCCAAGAAAAACACACACGCCCACACTAAAGAATATATTAACCATGTGGCGTATAAGATAGGTGCTTAATACAGGCAGTCCCGAGATACAAACGAACCGCTGATCCTGTTGCATTTCCTTGCTCAACTCCTTTCTGTATTCCAGCCTTCCAGCCCACCACTGCTGTGCTTCTGCCTGGGACAGAAGGAGCCTATGCACAGTGGGACAAAGGGATGCACAGGGGGGCGGAGGTAGCACAAGGGGACAGGAGGAGGCACACAGGGAGACAAAAGGAGGAAGAGGGGGGCTGAAAGAGGGACAGGAGGAGGCACACAGGGAGACAAAAGGAGGAAGAGGGGGACTGAAAGAGGGACAGGAGGAGGCACAGAGGGAGACAAAAGGAGGAAGAGGGGGACTGAAAGAGGGACAGGAGGAGGCACACAGGGAGACAAAAGGAGGAAGAGGGGGGCTGAAAGAGGGACAGGAGGAGGCACACAGGGAGACAAAAGGAGGAAGAGAGGGGACTGAAAGAGGGACAGGAGGAGGCACACAGGGAGACAAAAGGAGGAAGAGGGGGACTGAAAGAGGGACATGAGGAGGCACACAGGGAGACAAAAGGAGGAAGGGAGGGGACTGAAAGAGGGACATGAGGAGGCACACAGGGAGACAAAAGGAGGAAGAGGGGGACTGAAAGAGGGACAGGAGGAGGCACACAGGGAGACAAAAGGAGGAAGAGGGGGGCTGAAAGAGGGACAGGAGGAGGCACACAGGGAGACAAAAGGAGGAAGAGAGGGGACTGAAAGAGGGACAGGAGGAGGCACACGGGGAGACAAAAGGAGGAAGAGGGGGACTGAAAGAGGGACAGGAGGAGGCACACAGGGAGACAAAAGGAGGAAGAGGGGGGCTGAAAGAGGGACAGGAGGAGGCACACAGGGAGACAAAAGGAGGAAGAGGGGGGCTGAAAGAGGGACAGGAGGAGGCACACAGGGAGACAAAAGGAGGAAGAGGGGGGCTGAAAGAGGGACAGGAGGAGGCACACAGGGAGACAAAAGGAGGAAGAGAGGGGACTGAAAGAGGGACAGGAGGAGGCACACAGGGAGACAAAAGGAGGAAGAGGGGGACTGAAAGAGGGACAGGAGGAGGCACACAGGGAGACAAAAGGAGGAAGAGAGGGGACTGAAAGAGGGACAGGAGGAGGCACACAGGGAGACAAAAGGAGGAAGAGGGGGACTGAAAGAGGGACAGGAGGAGGCACAGAGGGAGACAAAAGGAGGAAGAGAGGGGACTGAAAGAGGGACAGGAGGAGGCACACAGGGAGACAAAAGGAGGAAGAGAGGGGACTGAAAGAGGGACAGGAGGAGGCACAGAGGGAGACAAAAGGAGGAAGAGAGGGGACTGAAAGAGGGACAGGAGGAGGCACACAGGGAGACAAAAGGAGGAAGAGGGGGACTGAAAGAGGGACAGGAGGAGGCACACAGGGAGACAAAAGGAGGAAGAGGGGGGCTGAAAGAGGGACAGGAGGAGGCACACAGGGAGACAAAAGGAGGAAGAGGGGGGCTGAAAGAGGGACAGGAGGAGGCACACAGGGAGACAAAAGGAGGAAGAGGGGGGCTGAAAGAGGGACAGGAGGAGGCACACAGGGAGACAAAAGGAGGAAGAGAGGGGACTGAAAGAGGGACAGGAGGAGGCACACAGGGAGACAAAAGGAGGAAGAGAGGGGACTGAAAGAGGGACAGGAGGAGGCACACAGGGAGACAAAAGGAGGAAGAGAGGGGACTGAAAGAGGGACAGGAGGAGGCACAGAGGGAGACAAAAGGAGGAAGAGGGGGGACTGAAAGAGGGACAGGAGGAGGCACACAGGGAGACAAAAGGAGGAAGAGGGGGACTGAAAGAGGGACAGGAGGAGGCACAGAGGGAGACAAAAGGAGGAAGAGAGGGGACTGAAAGAGGGACAGGAGGAGGCACACAGGGAGACAAAAGGAGGAAGAGAGGGGACTGAAAGAGGGACAGGAGGAGGCACAGAGGGAGACAAAAGGAGGAAGAGAGGGGACTGAAAGAGGGACAGGAGGAGGCACACGGGGAGACAAAAGGAGGAAGAGGGGGACTGAAAGAGGGACAGGAGGAGGCACACAGGGAGACAAAAGGAGGAAGATGGGGGCTGAAAGAGGGACAGGAGGAGGCACACAGGGAGACAAAAGGAGGAAGAGGGGGGCTGAAAGAGGGACAGGAGGAGGCACACAGGGAGACAAAAGGAGGAAGAGGGGGGCTGAAAGAGGGACAGGAGGAGGCACACAGGGAGACAAAAGGAGGAAGAGAGGGGACTGAAAGAGGGACAGGAGGAGGCACACAGGGAGACAAAAGGAGGAAGAGGGGGACTGAAAGAGGGACAGGAGGAGGCACAGAGGGAGACAAAAGGAGGAAGAGAGGGGACTGAAAGAGGGACAGGAGGAGGCACACAGGGAGACAAAAGGAGGAAGAGAGGGGACTGAAAGAGGGACAGGAGGAGGCACAGAGGGAGACAAAAGGAGGAAGAGGGGGACTGAAAGAGGGACAGGAGGAGGCACACAGGGAGACAAAAGGAGGAAGAGAGGGGACTGAAAGAGGGACAGGAGGAGGCACACAGGGAGACAAAAGGAGGAAGAGGGGGGCTGAAAGAGGGACAGGAGGAGGCACACAGGGAGACAAAAGGAGGAAGAGAGGGGACTGAAAGAGGGACAGGAGGAGGCACACAGGGAGACAAAAGGAGGAAGAGGGGGACTGAAAGAGGGACAGGAGGAGGCACACAGGGAGACAAAAGGAGGAAGAGGGGGGCTGAAAGAGGGACAGGAGGAGGCACACGGAGACAAAAGGAGGAAGAGAGGGGACTGAAAGAGGGACAGGAGGAGGCACACAGGGAGACAAAAGGAGGAAGAGGGGGACTGAAAGAGGGACAGGAGGAGGCACACAGGGAGACAAAAGGAGGAAGGGAGGGGACTGAAAGAGGGACAGGAGGAGGCACACAGGGAGACAAAAGGAGGAAGAGGGGGGCTGAAAGAGGGACAGGAGGAGGCACACAGGGAGACAAAAGGAGGAAGAGAGGGGACTGAAAGAGGGACAGGAGGAGGCACACAGGGAGACAAAAGGAGGAAGAGGGGGACTGAAAGAGGGACAGGAGGAGGCACAGAGGGAGACAAAAGGAGGAAGAGAGGGGACTGAAAGAGGGACAGGAGGAGGCACACAGGGAGACAAAAGGAGGAAGAGAGGGGACTGAAAGAGGGACAGGAGGAGGCACAGAGGGAGACAAAAGGAGGAAGAGGGGGACTGAAAGAGGGACAGGAGGAGGCACACAGGGAGACAAAAGGAGGAAGAGAGGGGACTGAAAGAGGGACAGGAGGAGGCACACAGGGAGACAAAAGGAGGAAGAGGGGGGCTGAAAGAGGGACAGGAGGAGGCACACAGGGAGACAAAAGGAGGAAGAGAGGGGACTGAAAGAGGGACAGGAGGAGGCACACAGGGAGACAAAAGGAGGAAGAGGGGGACTGAAAGAGGGACAGGAGGAGGCACACAGGGAGACAAAAGGAGGAAGAGGGGGGCTGAAAGAGGGACAGGAGGAGGCACACGGAGACAAAAGGAGGAAGAGAGGGGACTGAAAGAGGGACAGGAGGAGGCACACAGGGAGACAAAAGGAGGAAGAGGGGGACTGAAAGAGGGACAGGAGGAGGCACACAGGGAGACAAAAGGAGGAAGGGAGGGGACTGAAAGAGGGACAGGAGGAGGCACACAGGGAGACAAAAGGAGGAAGAGGGGGGCTGAAAGAGGGACAGGAGGAGGCACACAGGGAGACAAAAGGAGGAAGAGAGGGGACTGAAAGAGGGACAGGAGGAGGCACAGAGGGAGACAAAAGGAGGAAGAGGGGGACTGAAAGAGGGACAGGAGGAGGCACACAGGGAGACAAAAGGAGGAAGAGGGGGACTGAAAGAGGGACAGGAGGAGGCACACAGGGAGACAAAAGGAGGAAGAGGGGGGCTGAAAGAGGGACAGGAGGAGGCACACAGGGAGACAAAAGGAGGAAGAGGGGGACTGAAAGAGGGACAGGAGGATGCACACAGGGAGACAAAAGGAGGAAGAGAGGGGACTGAAAGAGGGACAGGAGGAGGCACACACGGAGACAAAAGGAGGAAGAGGGGGACTGAAAGAGGGACAGGAGGAGGCACACAGGGAGACAAAAGGAGGAAGAGGGGGACTGAAAGAGGGACAGGAGGAGACACACAGGGAGACAAAAGGAGGAAGAGGGGGGCTGAAAGAGGGACAGGAGGAGGCACACAGGGAGACAAAAGGAGGTACACAGGAGGACAGAAGGAGGCACACAGGTACACTGAAGGAGGCACATGGAGACAGAAGGAGGCACAGAGGTGGCAAGAGGCATATGGAGACAGAAAGAGGCACGGGGACAGAGGTGGCAAGATCGACAGAAGGAGGCACAAAGGGGGATAGAAGGAAAGGAGGCACAAAAGGGAACAGAAGGCTACACGGGGGGGGGGGGGGGGGGAGGTGGCAAAGAGGGACACAGTGGCAGCTGCCTGCAAATTACACTAGCCAGCCCTTGTGATGTCTGCTCTCCAGGGACCTGTGGAGCTGCTGCTCCTCAGGACACAGAACTTCCTGCTGCTGCACACAAACAGCAGAAACGCGTTGGAGCAGGGCTTGGTCTGAGGTGGAGCTTCATTCATGGGTGGGGCTTAATACAGGGGCAAGCCCCCCCCCCCCCCCCCCCCCCCCAGTTCTATCAGCACTCCAGGCAATAGCTTGGAATGCCTATGCTTAAAAACGCTCCTGTCGAGGCATAACATATTTCGTCTCACATATATGAGGTTTCAAGGAGTCACGAATAGAAAACATTTATGGCAAATCAGTGAATTAACGCATTCATTGGAAATGAGTAACAATGGATGTTGCTCTCTGCAAAATGGGAGTTTCCAGACTTATTATAAGTTGCTATGGTTGCAAAAAAAGTACTATTTGATCTTCTTGGTTGCTCTTTTTGAAATTCGTAGCTGGTTGCAAACTAAAATAAGAAAAAGTTGTTTTTAATAACCTGAAATTGATCCTGATTGCACCTGTATGGACAGCTTGGTAAGCTGTGTCACAGAGGGATGCCGTCAGACGCCCGCAGACTGTGACTAACCCTCCGCGCTCCCATTTGTTTATTTCACCATGAGACGGGCCGCCGGGGTCACTTGTAAACAGCGAATCTGTCACCAGAGACCTCAAACCCTGCAAATAAACAGCAAGGCCCATCTGGGGAGCTCGTTATCAGGCTCTGGGGTAATGCATAAATCCCCATTATCTCATCCTTCTATAGGTTAACGTGTTGTTTTTTCTTTTTTTCTTTTCCTACTAATTTGTGTAGCCATAAGTTTATTTGACTATGCATGTATCGTAATGCAGATTACCAAAATTAGAATATTGTGCAAAAGTCCATTTCTTTCAGTAATTCAACTTAAAGGGAACCCGAGGTGAGAGGGATATTATTATTTTTTTTTATTTATATTGCGCCAACATCTTCCGTAGCGCTGTACATAGTACAAACAAATAATGGGGAACAAATATACATAAGAAATACAAGACACTGTACAGTCATGACATTGAATAGAGTAAATACAGATACATACATAGTTGATATGTAGTTGGTACATGTACATATGTTAAAATAACAGCAGTATGAGAAACACTAGGAGGAGGTCCCTGCCCTTGCGGGCTTACAATCTATGATATGGAGGCTGTCAGGAACCGGCCCGCGGCACGCCTGCGTATACGGTTCCCGACTGCGGGTTTGACCAGATTAAGCGGGGAACAGCCTTATTTAAGCTACAAACAAGGCTAGAACCCCTCAAACACTTCCCACTGCCACCACTAGCATTGCTAGACACGTCCCCTCAGCTGTGGAGGGCTAAACACGCAATCTGCGTTTTCGTATTTGGGTCAGCGTTGCGCTTAGGCCGAATACGAGAACGCCACGCACCCACACACACAGTACAGTTGTACAGTAACACAGCACAATCAGACAATGATTTATAATGCAAGTTACACTGTCGTGCAGCAAAACCACTAACAGTCGTTCCGAACGATACTGTTAGACTTCCCACTCGGCTGTTGAGCGCAGAAGTGCCCCATACACACAATGCAATTACAATTTCATATGGTAGTGTTGCTCAAACATGCAATTAGGCACGGACTTATACACAGCTACACTGCAGTCTCCTCTAGGCTATGAGTGTTAGTTTAGCACAGCAGAAGTCAAGCTTATTAAATAACGATTTAATATTCCATTAAAAACGTAGAACAATGCAGAACTTAATATATACAAAAGATGTACAAAAACAAAGTAAAAAAGTTACAAAAATACAAGTTACAAAAATACACACAAAGCGATTTTGCTTACCAAAATAAACGGGGAAATAAACGTACCAGCGTATCGATCTGGCGTTGTTGCGGGGGTACGCACTTCTGGTCAGGAACCAGGTTAGTTCTAGCCGTGTGGACTACCTCCAAGAACTACGAGTTGTGGCTACCCTAGCTGCGTTTTTATACTATGAAATACGCCTGGAGGCTGCAACTTCCTTGGAGAGGGGAGGAACTAGTTTTTAATTAAATCTCAGACATAATGGGATTTCCAGAGATCCACATGTGAAAAACGTACTATAGCCCACATACATGAAAAGATTTCCCTAGTCCAAGTTACAGGTGACAACCCCATTGTTGACAGTATTTCCTAGCTGATCAAAGATAAGGATATAGTTTGCACCTCCACCAATAATTTAATTTCCTCACAACGAAATAGTCGTTGACAAAAAGGAGGCTCTTCCTCAACAGAAGTGTAAATGTTTCAAGTGTCAATGACTTCCACACTTCACTTCTGCCATTGTCTGATTACCCCAGCTTATTCACTGAAGTCCCTTTAGATGCAAATGTAGTACAGCCAGATGACCATCACTTCACAGCAGAATACACATGTTAGATATAGCAGACAGAAAAATTATAGAGATGTTCCTGTACTCCCTAATATCATCAGCACCTCAATATATCCCTGACAGAGGCTCCCATATTTATTTCCTTTTAAAGAGAAATTGTGACCAAGAATTGAACTTTATCCCAATCAGTAGCTGATACCCCCTTTCCCATGAGAAATCTATTTCTTTCCACCAACGGATCATTAGGGGGCTCTGTATGGCTGATACTGGGCAGCACGGTGGCGTAGTGGTTAGCTCTCTCGCCTTGCAGCGCTGGGTCCCTGGTTCGAATCCCAGCCAGGGCACTATCTGCAGAGTTTGTATGTTCTCTCCGTGTCTGCGTGGGTTTTTCTCCGGGCACTCCGGTTTCCTCCCACATTCCAAAAACATACGGATAAGTTAGTTGGCTCCCCCTAAAAAAATTGGCCCTAGGCTACAGTACTTACACTACATAATATAGACATATGGCAATGGTAGGGATTAGATTGTGAGCTCCTTTGAGGGACAGTTAGTGACAAGATATATATATACACACTGTACAGCGCTGCGTAATATGTCGGCGCTATATAAATACTTAATAATAATAATAATACTGTGGTGAAACCCCTCCCACAGGAAACTTTGAGGACCATGGTCCTGGCAGTTTCCTGTCTGTGAACCTCGTTGCATTGTGGGAAATAGCTGTTTACAGCTGTTTCCAACTGCCAAAAAAGCAAGCAGCAACTACTTCCAGTGACATCACCTGCCAGCAGTAAAAATTTGACCATGTGATAAATGTTAGAATGTAAATCAGAGAGAGGAAAGATGTTACAATGGGCAAACACTGACTAAATCATTTATACATCATTATTGTAAAAATGAAGCACTTGTTTTTTTATTACATTATTTTCACTGGAGTTCCTCTTAAGTTATACCAGTTGCCTGACAGTCCTCCTGATGCTCTGTCTCTAATACTTTTAGCCATAGACCCTGAGCAAGCATGCAGCAGATCAGGTATTCTGCCTCAGTTGACTCAGTTTTACTGGATTAGCCATATGCTTGTTCCAGGGTCCTCACTCAGACACTACTTCTGCCAAAAGATCAACATGGCTGTAAGGCAACTGACATTGTTTACAAGGAAATGAATATGGCATCCTCCCTTTGCCTCTCACCTCCGGTTTCCTTTAAAAGGTGAAACTAATATATGTAATAGGAGCCCTTTGCAGGTGTTTCGGATGAGTTAGCTGATTAGAGTCTGACACTTTGAACCTGGGATATTGAATGTTTTCACGCTATTCTAATGGTCTGAGATTTTTGTTCTCATAATGAGCTGTAAGCCATAATCCTCAAAATTATAACAAATGCAGGCTTGAAAGATCTCGCTTTGCGTATAATGAGTCTACTTCATACATTCGTTTCACGGTTTAAGTTGAATTACTGCTATAGATAGACATTTCCGCGATACTCAAATTTTTTTTGAGTTTCACCCGTATTTTTGGCATCATAACGGTTTAGAAAATATACATTAAAAAATTAACAGTTATACTAAAAGATGAAAAGGGTTTATCTTCTTATCATGTCATCGAAAATCTACAGTATAGTAACCAACATCTTGTCCATGTCGCAAAAAAAAAAAAAAAAAAAAAAAAGCTACCAATTCATTATGGAATTTCGAGCAATAGAACGTAAACAAAAAAATCTAAACGAAGCACTTAATGCCTATATATTGCTTAAACATAAAAGCAAACCTGACCTTATACTCTTTAAAGAGACACTGAAGCAAAACAAAAAATGATATAATGAATTGGTTGTGTAGTACGGATAATTACTAGAACATTAGTAGCAAAGAAAATATTCTCAAATTTTTATTTTCCGTTATATAGTGTTTTTTTATAACATTGCATTTTTCTCTAATATTTGCAGTTTACACACGACCCAGCATTCTAAATGTTTTTACAGAGCAGGCCAGTGAACTATTGACCTGTCCTCTGGAGAGAAAAAGAAAATACAGTGACTGACAGTTGAGATAACAAGCTTCAGAAGACAGAACTCTCTGCTACTTTGAGGCCCGTTTCCACTAGAGCGAATCTGCATGCGTTTCCTGCATGCAGATTCCCATAGACCATACAAGTGGATGGGACTGTTTCCACTTGTCAGGATTTCTGAGCGTGTTTCTGTGCAGAAAAAAATCTGCACGGCAGAGCCCTCGCATACAATGTATTTAATAGGAAGTTCGCATGCGTTTTCGTATGCGAATTTTACTGCGAATTCGCATTAAATCAATGTAAAAGCACACAGGCACTGACAAGGTTAAATTTGCATACTCATTAACATATGCAAAAACGCCTGCGAATCCGTGGTAAAATTCGCATACTCGTGCAAATTCACTTTTGAGTTTTCCGCAACTAATTCGCACCGCACAAGTGGAAACGGGCCCTGAAAGTTGTGGCGCTCAATGGCTCTTTTGCATAGATAACTGGAGTTTCTTAACTCTTCCTGTACTGGAAACAATATTATCTGCTCCTAATGTTTTATTTCTTAGCTGTACTACACATACAAATCATTAGATCATAATATTTTTTTAAGCTTCAGTGGCCCATATGCAATTCACTTTTTCACCTGAGTTTTCTCCTAGGTGAAATTTTCAAATTTGTCAATAAAATGCCCTTTAAACCACAAACAAGCATACAAATACTTAACATATTTTTTATAACACTTTTCACCTACTTTTTGGTACTTCTTCCATTGCAAAATCCTAAAAAGTTGTTATAAATTGAAGATTTTAAAAATTATCTCCTAGGAGAAAACTCAGGTGAAAAAGTGAAATGCATATGGCCCCGTGTCTCATTAAATGGGGATGTCTATATTCCGACCACTCTTGCCGATCAAACCAAAATTTTGGAAAGGAACCTGAGATACTGTGTGGGTCAAATTATCAGCTTCACATATAATAAGGGGATTCTGGGGGAAGGGAAAGGGGCAGCACAGTGGCGTAGTGGTTAGCGCTCTCACCTTGCAGCGCTGGGTCCCCGGTTCCAATTCCAGCCAGGTCAACATCTGCAAGGAATTTGTACGTTCTCCTCGTTACTGTGTGGGTTTCCTCCGGGCACTTCGGTTTCCTCCCACATCCATAAAAAATGCAGATAAGTTAATTGGCTTTCCCTAAAAATTGGCCCTAGACTACCATACATAACCTATATACTACACTACACAATACATACAGACATAGGACTATGGTAGGGATTAGATTGTGAGCCCCTCTGAGGGACAGTTAGTTACAAGACAATATATACTCTGTACAGCGCTGCGGAAGATGTCGGCGCTATATAAATACTAATAAGGGGAATGATGCGTATATTATTTGAGTCCAACCATACTTTGGAAAAGGCAATAGACAAATGGGTGTTGGGGCCCTTTCACACTTGTGCGCTGTCAGCATCGCTCAAAAGCGCTAGCGTTTCAAAAAGCGCTTGTTCAATGTATTGTCTATGGTTCTGGCCTCATCTAAGCGTTTTGCGGAAACGCAAACGCGTAACCTGCAGCATTTTCTGAGCAATTGCCGCTTCAATGTTATCTATATATCTATATTAAGTATTAGCTAATCACTGAAAAAACGCTTTCTATGCAGTGAAAAATCACTTGGAAAGCGCTCATAAAAACGCTGGAAAATGCCAGAAAATCACTTTGCGCTTGTGTTTAGCGATTTTAGGTGTGAATGGGCCTTAATGGACTTATTAACCACTCTGTGACTGCCTAACGCAGATTGGCGGCCACAGAGTGGCTCTGTTGTTCCTCGCGTCCTCTCACGGGGAGCGAGATTAGACGAGCTCGCACGAGTGCAAACTACCATCTGTAAACACAGCGGGGGACAGCGATCAGCGCTGGGATAAAAAACACAAGAATTTTGTTCTTTTTTTTTAATTATTATTATAAAAAACTAAAACTAGCGGCAGCAATCAGATGCCACCAAAAGAAAGCTCTATTTGTGAGGAGAAAAGGAGGTAAAAATCATTTGGGTGGTAAGTTGTATGACGTAGCAATAAACCAACCACTTAACGACCGCCTAACGCTGATAGGCGTCGGCAGGTTGTTAGTGGTTTAGCATGGAAATGGGCGCCTTTCCATGCCAGTTTACGGAGGGTGTCTCCGTGAACAGCCTGCGAGCCTCCGATCGCGGCTCGCAGGCTAAATGTAAACACGCGGGAAGGAAATCCCCGCTGTTTACATCAACTGGCACTGCTGTGCAGCCGCGCCGTAAAGGAGATCGGCAATCCCCGGCCTCTGATCGGCCGGGGATCGCCGGCATATGATAGGCTGAAGCCTGTCAGTGCCGGCGCAGGACGGATGTCCGTCCTGCGCCGCCCAGGGAAAGGAGGGGAGGAGGAGCCCCCCCCCCGCTACCCTCAAACAGCCGGCGGCGATCAGACCCCCCCAGCAGGACATCCCCCCCCCCCCCTAGTGGGGAAAAAAGGGGGGAAGTCTGGTCGCCCTGCCTGCCTGCTGATCTGTGCTGTGGGCTGGAGAGCCCACGCTGCACAGATCAGCCAGAATTCACCTGGTCCTTAAGTGGTTGTGAAGTGCGTAATTGTAAAAAATGGCCTGGTCACTTGGGGGGGCACAAACGTCTGAGGCTCAAGTGGATAAAGACAATGCTTACAAATAATACCAGGATACCAAAGTACAACAGTACAACCACAACAATCTGAATAATAAAAGTTACATTGAGGGCTGGAACCCACAAGAGCGTTTTTTTGAGCATTTTGGCAGCGCTGCGATATGCTAGCGTTTTGCCAAAACGCTCAGCTGATGTTAATGGATGGGGCAACTTCCACAGGAGCGTTTGCATTTCCCAGAAACGCAAACGCAGGACCTGCAGCATTTTGGGAGCATTAGCGCTTCAATGTAAAGTATTGAAACGCTAGCAGAAACGCTCAGCAAAACCTAAACTGAGCGGTTTTGCTAGCGTTTTGCGGTTCAGCACACTGTAACAAAATTAAAAATAATTCACAGGACCAATCAGGATAAAAACGCAAAACGCTGCACAACCGCTGAGCAAAAAAATACACTGTTGCAAAACGCGACCGAAAACGCGCATGAATCCGCTTGCAAACCGCTCAGACAAAACGCTAGCGGTTGCGTTTTGCGTTTGCGGATTTCAGTGGGTTCCAGGCCTAAAAGTATAGCTTCCTTCCAGCTATACTCTAATGATAAACAGAATGACGCTAGGATGTGTGAGAACCACGTGGTCCTGATGAATACCACGCATGTGAATTTTATGGGCGTAATAAACAGCTCGTGATGGGCTCTAAAGTGCATATTGTTTGGCCAGTGTGAGGTAATTGAGCTGCAATCAGATATTGCATCAAAATGTATTGACCTTGGTGCCCCAGAGCAGATTAGTTTCACAGCAGGATCCTCCACAAGGCAACATAGGCAGGTGCTTGGGGGCCTAGTGGGTGTCAGGGGGCCAAACTGAACTTCCTTATCAGATTACCAAAAGAACCATAAGGGCCCGTTTCCACTATCGCGAATCCGCATGAGGGCAACGCATGCGGATTCGCACAGTCAGTACAAGTGGATGGGACTGTTTCCACTTGTGCGTTTCCCCGCACGTTTTTCTGTGCAGAAAAAATCTGCAGGGTAGGGGCCTCAGAATTCGCCTGCGTGTGGAATGCAGGCGAATCACACGCAATGTATTTAATAGGGAAATCGCATGCGTTTTCCCCATGCGTTTTTTGCCGCGATTTCGCATGCGATTTCGCATAGGTACCCATGTTAATTCACACAGGCAGTGACATGGTTAAAATCGCATACAGCCTTACCTATGCGAAATCGCGGCAAAAAACGCATGCGGAATCGCACCCGCATGCGATTTGCCTGCGGTGATTCGCCGGCGATTTCGTAACGCTATAGTGGAAACGGGCCCTCAGGGTGAGCCAAAGCTTCTTAGGCCCCATTTCACCCTAATCCATCTCTGATGCGTTTCCATTATGATGTCAGATTGTGAAATAGGAAGGGAGGGGGTCTTCCAATTTATCACAGTGGTCTGCATGGCTGCTAATAAAAAGGCAATATAAAGGCTTGAGGTACATCACGATTCGGGATGTTAGTAATGCCTGTATCGTTCAGGGGCAAACCCAGGATTGTTAAGGGGGGATTCCTGAAAGGTCCCCCTCAGCCACGCACAATGCAGTATAATGATATGTTAGGACATCATGCTGGGTACACATAATGCAATTTCCTGTTCGACTGACATGATCTGACAATTATTCCCTAAATATCCGATATGCTCCTGATCGATAACGGGATCGATCAGGAGCAGTTTGGATACAGATAATAATGAGGACAGGCGACATTGCTAATGAAGGGAAAGTGAAGCATTCACACAGCAGGGCACAGGGCTGTGCTCATACCTGACTCTAATGCTACGTACACACATGCGACAACGATCGTTCGTTAAGAACGACGAACGAACTTTTAATTGATGAAAGAACGACCTAAGTAAAGGTAGTTTTAAAATGTGTGTAACGATCTGATCGTTAGAACGAACGTTACATCACAGAAAGCAACTATTGCGCCTGCGCATAAAAATGAGAAGTTCCATGGAGAAATAGTGAAATGCGCATGTCAAGCCTAGTACGAACGACCGTTTCCAACGATGTACTACTTTTGCAAACGATCGTCGTTGGTTTAAATCCGCCGAGACAGAACTTTCTTTTGTAGCGATTTGGCTCGTTCGTCGTTTGCCTTAATAGTCGGTGGTTCGTTTTTTGTAACGATCGTCGTTGGTAAAGATCGGGGAACGATCGTTACAAACGACTATAGTCGCATGTGTGTACGCACCTTAAGTTCCCCAGAACTGCTCCATGCTCTGTACACATGCTGCTGCTCCAACCAAAGTCAACTGTAGCAGGGAAAGAAAGGAGGTCAGAGCTGTGAGCTGCAGGATACCTGCAGATATTCTGGTGTCTCAACTTGTCCCTGTCCCCAGACACTGCACCGGCCCTGGTCTGAGGGGGATTCTGGGCAGCTGTAATCTCCCCCTGCGTTTGCCTATGTCGTTGAATGGTAAATAACTTCTTTGGTTTGGATGGTGTAGGCTCTGCCTCTGACACAGGCGACCTGAGTTCGAATCTCAGTTCCTCCTATTCAGTAAGCCAGCACCTATTCAGTAGGAGACCTTGGGTAAGTCTCCCTATTGCTGCTACTGCCTATAGAGCGCGTCCTAGTGGCTGCAGCTCTGGCGCTTTGAGTCCGCCAGGAGAAAAGTGGAATATAAATGTTCTGTGTTTTGGTCTGTGATTCAGATGAACCTTTTTAGATGATCACCACTTCAATGATTTTGTATGTATAAAAAGGCAATCTTATTTTGGTCATTGATAATCCTCGCTTGGTCACCATACGGTAATTAACCTAATCTGTGGCGCCAATCGCTTGAATAGAATAAAAGATTGCCATTATATAGTTTTACATACCGGTAGTTAGTTGAAAAAAGAAATTTGTCCAAGTCCAACTGGAAAAAAAATATATAATAAAAAATAAAAAAAAATAAAATCCTACCTAATAAAATCTCTACGTCGAGTGTGTGTGTGTGTTTTTGTGGTGCGCATGTGCAGGGAGGGACGCAGAGACACAGAGGAGAGCTGGGGAAATGATGCGGCGGGGGGCCAGGGGGAGGGGAGGGCGTGTGCACGCACGGCAGGCGTGAGCGTGCGGAGGATGAGCGGTGACAGACCTAGCCCGTTTTTAAACAATCTAAGGTCACTAGTAAATAAATAAAACACTATTCTGAACCTGAACATATCCCATTTGATCCAGGGGAAGGCGGAAAAAAATCTTTCAAGGCCTGGGACAATTGGTCTTAAAAGGGAAAAATTCCTTCCCGACTCCAGATGGCAGTCAGATAAATCCCTGCTGGATCAACTCTTCCGGGAATTACCTAATAATTATAGCCATGGATGCCCTTCAATGCAAGGAAAGCATCCAAGCCATTTTTAAATGCAATTATAGAGTTTGCCATAACTACTTCCTGAGGAACATCTTACCTCAGGAAGTAGTTATGGCAAACTATATTTTGGCCGCTAAACTGAAAACTGAGGCCTGGTGCACACCAGAGGAGTTTTTCTGAGCGTTTTTAAATCTGCTGCTAATGTTATCCTATGTGTCTGCACACTGGAGCAATGAGGTTTTGTAAAAAAAAAACCATAGCATAACATTGGGAAGAGATTTTGAAACCTCTAAAAGCTCTTCCCAATGTAATGCTATGGGTTTTTTTTTACAAAACCTCATTGCTCCAGTGTGCACAGACACATAGGATAACATTAGCAGCAGATTTAAAAACTCAAAACGCTCAGAAAAACTCCTCTGGTGTGCACCAGGCCAAAGACAACACTGAGAATCCTCCATGAGGAGATGGACTGTCGGGCCTGTCAGGTTTTAACTGCTTACTTTCTTCACTGGAGTGATCATTCAACCTCTACAGGGCCACAATATATGGGTTGATATAAGTATTTAACTTTTTATTTATTTATTCAGTTTATTTAGGTTTGCTTTTAAAGAGGAATTGTAGTGAAAATAATGCAATGAATAAAATTGTCTTTTTTTTTTCTAATACAATATTCATGTATAAATTATTAAGTCAGTGTTTGTCTATTGTAAAATCCTTCCCCTCCCCAATTTACATTATAAAATGTATCACAGGTGGTGAAGACTTAAAAGTGACCATACAGAATAATATTTTTAGGGGTTTTTGTTGTTGTTTTTTTTAATCGATTATTACCACTTGAAGAATTGTAACATTTTACCTAATATACCATACACTTATGATCGATTTTTTTCTCTGAACATATCAAAGGATCAAATAAAACTTTTGGTTTTAATATTTTTCGATCTTATTTTTCTAGCACATCCAATCTTTTTTTTTTTTTTTTTTTAAATTGAAAATTTATTTTTTATTTTTTATCTCGGGCTGCCTAGCGGAGGATCCAGGCAGCCAGGGGCGACGGTGAGGGACCAGTTACCCTGAAGGGGGCTGGAGGAAGCCCCAGGCATGTATAATGTTTTTTATTTTCCTGGTCTCCGGTACACTTTAACCAGTATTCCCCCTCTCTAGGAGCGGGGATCTCCTCCGCTGGGCAGCAAAGGGTGTCGTCCTGCTGTGCTGCATTATTTTAATTAATTAGAAAGGTCTCCTCCTGCGGCGCAGGCTTGTCGGGTGTCCATGGAATAGTCAATAAATCCCGGTATTTGCATTTGTGGAGAGTTCCCTGCTTGCTCATCACTCACTGGCTTCATGTGACGTGAAATCGATGGCCTCTGCTGAACGCGCTCGGTTCCCCGGCCTGCCGATGTCGTGACGTGTTTATTTGCATAAACGAGATCATATTAATGACGGGGGAACACAAGTGGAGCACTTCCTGGTAACCGGCTCTAATGAAGAACTCTGGATGATTATTTATTATTATAGCTCCCTCTATGACAGCTTATGGGCAGTTTACCAGCGTTTCAGAATAAACACGGCTATAAGAAAGAGTTAGAGGAAAACTGCAAAGTGACAGGAGATACTTTAAAGAGGTCCTGTAGTGACGCACAGTAGAATGCAATAAACAATGTCCCTATGATATAAAGGTTGTATAGAGAAATTGAATGTTTAAATTTTTTTTCCAATTGAGAAATGTGAACAAATTTTCTTTTTTTTCTGTATTTCGTCGATCAGCCGTGATGCAAAATTCTGATGAATCTTCAGAATCTTGAATGTTGTAGGATGGATTGTAAACAGGTCCGGCCCTACCATGAACCCACCTCAGTCATAGGCAGCAAAATCCCATAGCCCTTGGCACATCTTACTGGGGGGAGATTGGGATAACTTCATGTAAATGTTATGCGGCTTCAACTTCTACCAATCAAAATAACTTCCTGTCAATTTTTTAATGGTCCAATTTCAAGCTGCATATAATTTACATGAAATTTAAATGCAAGGATAAATTATTTGTGTCTCATTGATCACCCTTAGGGCCCATTTCCACTATCGCGAATTCGCATGCGTTTTTCGCATGCAAATTCGCATAGCAATACAAGTGAATGGTTCTGTTTCCACTTGTCAGGATTCCTTTGCGTTTTTCTGTGCAGAAAAAATTTGCATGGCAAAGCCATAAGAATTCGCATATAGCATACCGCTATGCGGATCGCATACAATGTATTTAATAGGAAATTCGCATGAGGTTTGAGTATGCGAATTTTAATGCGAATTCGCATAGAAACAATGGATTGGGTAAGCACACCAGCACTGCCATGGTTAAATTCGCATGTATCGTCGTCCATGCGAATTCGCATGAAAATTCGCATGGACTCGCATGCGAAATTCGCATCCGCATGTGAATTTTTACCGCGGCGATTCGCCCCGCACAAGTGGAAATGCAGCCTCAAGGTGCGTACACACATGTGACTATAGTCGTTTGAAACGATCGTTCCTCGATCATTTCAAACGACGATCGTTTAAAAAGAAAAGCAGCCAACGACCATTAAGTCTAACGACGGATGAGCTAGATCGTTAAAAACAAACGATCTAGCTTGGCGGATTTTTTCCAACGATCGTTTGCAAAAGTAGTACATCGTTGGAAAACGGTCGTTCGTACTAGGCTTGACATGTGCATTTCACTATTTCTCCATGGAACTTTTCATTTTTATGCGCAAGCGCAATAGTTGCTTTGTGATGTAACGTTCTTTCTAACGATCAGATCGTTACACACCTTTAAAAACTAACTTTACTTAGGTCGTTCTTTCGTCAAATTAAGAGTTCGTTCGTCGTTCACAACGAATGATTGTTGTTGTATGTGTATACGTAGCTTCAGGGCCAGATTGTAATTTTTTATTATTATTTGTACAGTAGAATCCTTTTATAGTAAACTCCAAGGGACCAGGAAAAGTAGTTTACTATATCAGAAGCAGGGACGTAACAATAGACCCTGCAAGGGATGCAGCCGCAGGGGGGTCCAGAAGCCACAGGGGGCCCATTCCTGAGAGACTAACAACTATGGGCGAGGAGGGAAAACAATTTTTGCTCTTTGCACAGTTGTTCTATTTACTGCATCTGCTCAGCCACTGATAAGGAATCATACAAAGTTTTGCAGACAAAGATTTGTAGACCGTCCCTATTCAGTATTCAGCAGGGTCTTGTGCACAACCTGCCCTACCCATCCCCAACTGCTGTGGCCTGTAGTGATACAGGAGACTGGGCACGGAGAGAAGGCGGGAGGGGGCCCCATCCAAAGTTTTGCAGGGGGGCCCTTGATTTCTAGTTACGCCCCTGAGCAGAAGTTTACTATATCAGAATTGGGCATACATAACATTGTATATTTATACAGACGCATTTGATGGGACCTGAAGACTGAGTTTGCTATATCCAGAGGTTTACTACAGTATATCAGTTTACTGTAGACCCAAGCAATTTTTTTTTCTAGGATTTCTATCATTTGTTCACAATTGTAGAGATATTGAACACACACTATGCATTGGTCCAAAGTTACAATCAATTGTAAAAATCAGTTGCAATTTATAAATTGTATGGTATGTGGCCTCCTTCAGCTGCAGCAGTGTGTAACGATCAACCTTCTATGCAAGCCCTGAATATAAAGCGGTTTAGTTATTTGGCTGAGCTGTGTGACGCTGCAATCTCTGATCACACGGAGATGGACAGTAAAGACCTACAGATATGCTGAATGACCGGTAATGATCACAAATCACGGCTTTGGTTAATGAGGCCCATAGGTTCTCCTAGAGCCGGCTGTGTTGCAGTTCTATGCGGAAGGCTGACAGAAATCGGTTAAAGTCTCCTCTGTGCTTCAGTCGATGGCTCGGGTCAATAGATTTACAGCCGTGAAAGAAACAATGCGAGCTGTCCGCCCCCCCCCCCCCCCCCCCTCCCATCCAATAGCCACTTTCTGTTGGGACGCCATGGAAGAAATAACTGAAGCATTTAGTATGTTGCAGCATTTTCCTGAAGGCCTCTGGTGCAGGGGTCACAGGGAACGACGAGAGAATCTAATATTATAGCTGCTCCTCTGCAATAGCTGAGAATCACTTTAACCTTCCTGGCGGTAAGCCCGAGCTGAGCTCGGGCTATGCCGCGCAGGAAGATATCTCAGCCCCTAGTGGGGCGATTTGCTCCATTTAAAATGCTGTACACGCAGCTAGCACTTTGCTAGCCGCGCGTACAGCTTGATCGCCGCCGCTCTGCGGCGATCGCCCGCACGCAGCGGCGCAAGAGGGCCCCCCACCCCGGCCAGAGCACTGCGCTGCCCGGACCAATGAGTTCCGGGCAGCGCTATGGGCTGGATCGGAGGCGTCTGACGTCAGGACGTCCATGACGTCATTCCGATCGTCGCCATGGCGACAGGAGAAGCCAACAGGGGAGCGCGTTATATACGCGTTCCCCTGTTTGCTATTGATGCCGGTGACTATCGCACTAGAGGGACACATGCGCCCTCTAGTGGTGTTTCATGTAGCTACCACTCTGGTAGCTTTACGAGAAACAAAAAAAATTTTTAAAAAAGTATTTTTGCCTATTTGGCAAAAAAAATTAACCGCCAGGGAGGTTAAAGCGGACTTGAACTCAGAACTTCCTCTCTGCTCTTAAAGAAAAGCAAAATTTATTTGTTACAGTTGATACAAATCCTACAATACATCTGCAGGGTGTCTACTTCCTGCTTTCATGGAAGCAGACATAGGGTTAACATCCTGTGCTTACAAATTAGCTGCTCTGCCGAGGCAGCCAACTGGCACAGCTGAGAGATCAAATTGCACTGATGATTAGTCACAGATAAAGTGGGATTTGACCGGCTAAACTTTCTAAATACACACAGGGTGCAAGAGCTCAGGTCCACTTTAAGAGGATACTACCATGTTTTCCCCAAAATAAGTCAGGTTCTTATTCATTTTTGCTCTAAAAGGTGTATTAAGACTTCTTTTCATCGGATGTCTTATTTTTCGATGAACATCAATATGCATTTATTCTTTGACAAAAGTTTTCAACTATAGTCATGTCATCCCATTCCGGAACATCATCCTAATGTTCTAAACCTGAATTCCATCCTGGATTTCTTCTGACTCGATTTCCTTTTTCCATCTACAACAATCTACATTTACTGAGAGTCCGGCATTTGCCAACCCTCTTGTTTTGGGTGTTTTGCGTGCGATTCTTTTGGGTGTGTCTGCTTTCCTTGGTGAACGTTCTATCTCTCCTGCTGCATTCTGTTGCCAATTGACTTTCCTTTTTTATATCTATAGCATAGCTGCCTAAACACTATTTCAATTGATTTTTTTATGAACTGTAACTAGGGCTTATTTTTGGAGTAGAGCTTCTATTGTAAGTATCCTGAATAATCCTGCTAGGGCTTATTTTAGGGGTAGGTCTTATTTTCAGGGAAACGGTATACATGAGCATCTGAACCACAAGTGTCAAACTCGAGGCCTGCGGGCTGAATGCGTCCCTCCTTGCCATTTTATGTGGCCCTCCAGTTTCAAATCTCCATCCATTGTAAGCAGTAGAAGAACAGCAAACTGTCTTCCCATCCAGAGGAGCTCACAGGTTTCTGGCTGAAAATGTGTCAATTTGAGCCAAGGAACAGCATCAATTCACAGGACCTCCCAGTGAAATTAGCATGGGGCTCCCTCCTTGGGTTCTGTTGCTTGACTTTAGTGTTTGGTGGTCTCACAATGTTACAGCAAAGCAAAAATATAGATAAGGACGGGGACAAACAGCCCAACAGCAGCTGTGGCAATGCAATAGGCCCAGTATACACCAAAAACCTCTAGCAGATCTGCAAAACGCTAGAGGTTTGTGAAGCAGATTTCAGAGCGATTCTAGGCATGTTTAGAGAGATTTTCTAAACATGCCTAGCGGTTTTTGGAGCGTTTTTGTGTAGCAGATTACAAATATTGTTACAGTAAAAGCTGTTAGGGCCCATTCTCACCTGAGCGGGAATCGCGCGATTCCCGCTCACGGCAAACCGCTAGCGGTTCTGCAAGAACCGCTACACAATGTAGCGAGTGGCAGTGTTCTCACTGCCGCGGTTGCGGTTAGCGATAACCGCAACCGCGCTGCATGCAGCGGTTTGCCGGCGACGAGCGTTCCGCGATTAGCGATTGTGATTAGCGTGGAAAGCACGCTAATTGCGATCGCTCCAAAACCGCCGCAGTGCCCAGTGATTTTTCCGCGCTAATCGCGGGAAAATCACTCCCGCAAAACGCCGGTGGTAATCGCCGGCGTGAACGGGCCCTTACTGAACAGTTCCTGTAACAAAAACACATGGAAAACCGCTCTGATCTAGTGTTTTTCAGAGCGTTTTTCCACTTTCCTACACTGTACATTGAGGCAGAAACGCCTCAGAAATCTAAAAACTGCAGCCCCCCGAGTTTGCGTTTGTGGAAAAAACTAGCCGCTCTGGTGTGCATCATCTCATTCACTTCCATTAGCCAAGCGTTTTTCCCCCTGCAAGCGTTTTAAAAAACGCTCCAGAACCGCTCCGGTGTGCACCAGCCCTTAGTCCATTTTACAAGCTGCATAAAATTTGCATCAGCTCAGAATTATTAGCCTGTCATTGCCCATCCCTAGTGTCCTCTACAGAATGGTCATTTAATGTTCTATTAAAAAAAATCAGAGGAAAGATCAAATATATACACAGGTCTGGTTCTAGACTTTTTGCTTCCTGGGGCACACTTGTGAGGATGCGCCCCCCCTCCCCGAATTGGGATGATCGCACAGCACCGATAATTTGCACCGCACGTTATGGCTGCGGTGAGCCCCTCAAAACACCCTCAGTACAGGTAGGTATCCAGGTATAGGTGCCCCCAGTATTGGTAGCTAGGTACAGTTGGTCTCAGTATAGGCAGGTATAGGTGCCCCCAGTATTGGTAGCTAGGTACAGTTGGTCTCAGTATAGGTAGGTAGCCAGGTATAGGTGCCCCCAGTATTGGTAGCTAGGTACAGTTGGTCTCATTATAGGTAGGTAGCCAGGTACAGGTGCCCCCAGTATTGGTAGCTAGGTACAGTTGCCCCAGTATAGGTAGCCAGGTACAGTTGCCCCCAGTATAGGTAGGTAGCCAGGTACAGGTGCCCCAGTATTGGTAGCTAGGTACAGTTACCCCCAGTATAGGTAGCCAGGTACAGTTGCCCCCAGTATAGGTTAGCCAGGTATAGGTGCCCCCAGTATTGGTAGCTAGGTACAGTTACCCCCAGTATAGGTTAGCCAGGTACAGTTGCCCCCAGTATACATTGGTCAGGCACTCTTCACTTCCTGTTTCTGCCTGGTGCTGCCCCCAGACTTCTGCCGCCTGAGGAAGTCACCTCACTCTGCATCATGGGCGGTCCGGGCCTGTATATACATATAGGGGGAAGCAGGAAATTTGGGCCCTGGGGCTAATGGACTATTTGGGTGCCCCATAGGCGCTTATGCAAAATATCGGCTATTGGGCGGCAAAAGCAGAAATATGGGTGCCTGATAAATAGCGAGCGCTGGGTCCGTCCAACCAAAATTTTTCATTCTCAAAAATATTGTTTTGAAAATTATGGTTTTGAGAATTATCATTTAGTGAATGATTGATTTTAATTTTTTTCATTTTTTAATTTTTTTTTCTTGATTAGCTCAGAGCCTAGCCACAGTTTATGAAGGCCCAACCATATTGATAGGCTTCATCACCACGCTCTTGGTGTTGGGCATAAAGTCTCATCCTATTTGCTAATCAGAATTTGCCAATCAAATTTAATTACTTCATAAAATTAGATAAAGAAGAAGAAAAGAGAAACAGACCAAGAAGAAGAAAAGTACCGTATCCTCCCGCGTACAAGACACCCCCCCCTCAGCAATCACGGAGGCAAAACTGTGCAAACCACGGCTCAACATTTATCTGCACTCTGCCCTATGCTGGACACCACACACACGCACAGACACACGCACACGCACAGACACACGCACAGACACACGCACAAACACACGCACAAACACAGACACACACACGCACACACGCACAGACACACGCACAGACACACGCACAAACACAGACACACACACGCACACACGCACAGACACACGCACAGACACACGCACAAACACAGACACACGCGCGGACACAAGCACAGACACAAGCACAAACACAGACACGCACAAATACAGACACACGCACAGACACACGCACAAACACAGACACATGCACAGACACAAGCACGGACACACGCACAGACACACGCACAAACACAGACACATGCACAGACACACGCACAGACACACGCACAAACACAGACACACGCGCGGACACAAGCACAGACACAAGCACAAACACAGACACACGCACAGACACACGCACAGACACACGCACAGACACACGCACAGACACACGCACAGACACACACGCACAGACACACGCACAAACACACGCACAAACACAGACATACGCACAGACACACGCACAGACACACGCACAGACACACGCACAAACACAGACACACGCACAGACACACGCACAGACACACGCACAGACACACGCACAAACACAGACACACGCGCGGACACAAGCACAGACACAAGCACAGACACACGCACAAACACAGACACACGCGCGGACACAAGCACAGACACAAACACAGACACACGCACAGACACACGCACAGACACACGCACAGACACACGCACAGACACACGCACAGACACACGCACAAACACACGCACAAACACAGACATACGCACAGACACACGCACAGACACACGCACAGACACACGCACAAACACAGACACACGCACAGACACACGCACAGACACACGCACAGACACACGCACAAACACAGACACACGCGCGGACACAAGCACAGACACAAGCACAGACACACGCACAAACACAGACACACGCGCGGACACAAGCACAGACACGCACAAACACAGACACACGCGCGGACACACGCGCGGACACACGCACAGACACACGCACAGACACACGCACGGACACACGCGCGGACACAAGCACAGACACACGCACAAACACGGACACGCGCACAGACACACGCGCGGACACAAGCACAGACACGCACAAACACGGACACGCGCACAGACACGGACACACGCACAGACACGCGCACGCACACCACACCACACTACTAGCACTCGTTCCAGTTGGGGGGTTGTCCCACACTCCCAGTTGTCCCACCCGCTGGAGAACACTGTGAATCGAAAAGAAATCACCAAGAGAAAAGTGTAAAAGCGTAAAGAATAGCTATTTAACATTACCCTTAGAATAGTATGGCTAGAATTTGAATTTCTCAGAACAAAAATTATACAGCTTTATCCATCTGTTTTGTTCGTTGGTAACAGTCATTGGGGCCTCAGGGGGATGTGAGTACTCTATCTCTAAGAGCTCATTAAATCTGATATTGTAGGGCTAATGTGGGTACCCCAGTGTTCAATAATTAGTTTCTTACCAATCAAGGTTGAAAACATTAAGAGGTCCATAGATAATTTTTTTCATTATTTTGACATTTGTTTTGAGAATTATTATTTCGTAAATTATGGTTTTAAAATCTATTGTCTTAGAAATGTATGGTTCTTTTTTGTTTAGTTTTTTTACATTATTTGCAGCGGAGGGAAGAGATTTTAAGGTTAGGGGACAGAGAGGAGGGTTTTAGGGTTAGGCTTCAGGAAGGGGTGTCTTAGGGTTAGGCACCACCAGGGGGGTCTTAGGGTTAGGCACCACTATAGGGAGGGGGAATTAGGGTTAGGCACCACCAGGGGGGTCTTTGGGTTAGGCACCACCAGAGGGGTCTTAGGGTTAGGGATCACTATGGGGGGGTCTTAGGGTTAGGCACCACTATGGGGGGTCTTAGGGTTAGGCACCACTATGGGGGGGTTTTAGGGTTAGGCACCACTGTGTGGGGGGGGGGGGTCTTAGGGTTAGGCACCACCAGGGGGGGTCTTAGGGTTAGGCACCACTATGGGGGGGGAGGGGTTAGGGTAAGGCACCACTATGGGGGGGTCTTGGGGTAAGGCACCACATGGGGGGGGGGGTCTTGGGGTTAATCAAAGCCAGGGACGGACTTAAGGTTAGGCATTGGTAGAGGTAGGGTTAGGTTTAGTTGTAGTAAGATATCAGTAATTTACCAGTTTTACTATCCTCATTACCACTGTAAATCATTCTTTCTTTTTCATTGTTCTAGAGGATATTTTACCGGTTTGGCTTTACCCCGTGCCCTTTGTTCTTGGCGCCCATATTTAATGTATGCATATAGGGGATTCTCAGTTTATAGCAGGGTTGTGCTCGTGTTAATAAAATGTAGAATGTTTTGCTTGCCATTGAATATCACAGTATAATTGCTATCATTGCGCCCGTCCCAGGTGCATATTTTGTCCCCTATAACATCTAATAAGGTTAAATGAGAGGAGGAAGCTTTCTGCAGAGTTATCAGAGCAGGGAATTCCTATTTTAGACCAGTGTTTCATCCTACATTTATTTGCGTAATTTGCATAATTTAAACAATGATTTCCCATTGGAGTGAATGGAACTATGTATAATTAGGTTCCATGTCAGATAGAACTTGTAAGACTTGAAAAATGCTGCTGTGGCATGCCCAACCACGGGTCAGAAATATGTATGGCACCGAATGTCCGTGACAATGGTTTTCTGTAGAGCACCAAATCTCAGTTACTTTCTGTAGAGCACCAAATCTCAGTTACTTTCTGTAGAGCACCAAATCTCAGTGACTTTCTGTAGAGCACCAAATCTCAGTGACTTTCTGTAGAGCACCAAATCTCAGTGACTTTCTGTAGAGCACCAAATCTCAGTGACTTTCTGTAGAGCACCAAATCTCAGTGACCCTAAGTATCCAAACCACCCCAGTTACAGGTTTGCTTTAAAGGGATCCTTGAGCCTGTCATTGGAAATCAGTTTTACTCACCTGGGGCTTCTACCAGCCCCCTGCAGCCGTCCCGTGCCCTCGCAGTCACTCGCGGATCCTCCTGTCCACTGCCGCCAGCTAGTTTCATTTTTATCCGACAGGCTCACTGCGCCTGAGCAGGCCTAGCCACGCGTCTCCTTCGCGTTTCCATCTGCAATAGCGTCCTGCGCAGGATGCTATTGGGAACGCGAAGGAGACTACGCATGGCCAGGCCTGTCGGGCCTGTCACCGAAAAATGAAACCAGCTGGTGGCGTGGCACAGGTGGATCCGCAAGTGGCTGTGAGGTCACGGGACAGGTGTAGGGAGCTGGTAGAAACCCCAGGTGCGTAAAACTGATTTTTTTTTTTTTTTTTTAATGAACGTCTTAAGTGTCACTTAAGTGCAGGGCATGCACTTTTTAAGACATGAAAAATGATTGCAATTGACCTATTAATGATCATTTACCACCTTGACTCTGCTCTAGTACTGCTCACGATAGTACAAAGCTTTGGAGTCGCTTTCCTGTACCCTGAGGTAAAAGAAGTGGTACACAATGAGCATCAGGCAGTATGTGAGGGGGAAATAGTGGTACACAATAGAAATCCAGCCAGGTAGTGGTGTGACGGTATGTGAGGGAGAAGTGACGGTGTGTGAGGGAGAAGTGACGGTGTGCGAGGGAGAAGTGACGGAGTGTGAGGGAGAAGTGACGGCGTGTGAGGGAGAAGTGACGGCGTGTGAGGGAGAAGTGACGGCGTGTGAGGGAGAAGTGACGGCGTGTGAGGGAGAAGTGACGGCGTGTGAGGGAGAAGTGACGGCGTGTGAGGGAGAAGTGACGGCGTGTGAGGTAGAAGTGACGGCGTGTGAGGTAGAAGTGACGGCGTGTGAGGGACAAGTAGCAGTGTGTGCCGTACAGTATGTGACTGTAAAGCGATGGTGTGTGAGGGTGAAGTGATGGTGTGTTAATGATAAGTAGGAGTGTGTGAGGGTGAAGTGATGGTGTGAGAAAGAAGTGATGGTGGTGTGGTCAAGTAGCAGTGTGTGAGGGTGAATTTATTGTGTGTGTGTGTGTGTGTGTGTGTGTGTCTGTGTGTCTGTGTGTCTGTGTGTCTGTGTGTCTGTGTGTCTGTGTGTGTCTGTGTGTCTGTTCGACTCTTTCAAGGCCAGATGAAGACCAGCCAATGCTAACTATTCCCTTCTTTTTTATAAATGTGGTATTCTGGGTTTGAAAAGTGAACAATAAAAGGAATCTAAATCTCCCACCCCACACATGTATCGTCTAAAAAGCATCTAACTGTACTGCACTATGGAAGACTATGATGCTATGTAAAATGACAATAACAATGAGGCAATGACGGGACTGTACGCCTTTCCCTGCACCATTTATCATCCTACACACCCCAATATTCTCCAGCAGCGAATCCTGCAGAGAAGAACCACAGAAACAGTCCTGCAGACAAGAGCCTTCTGTTGGATTGGGCTGTTTATTTGCCGAGATTGTTTCAGGCCGCTGGCACTGCGCTATATGGCGTATTGTTCCCTGATAATGTCACTTGTTTGGGCATTGTCACCGCTGAGGACACATTATGGAGAGAAGGTTCACTCTAGTTCACAAACAAAACATTTGCCATTATATTGCTGCAAAGAAGCAGCTGAATAAAATGATTGCATCTGACTCTGGTCAATAAAGAAAATTCACCTGTTGTCAGAAAAGCACAGGAAGTCCTGAAGCTCTCTGGTCGTCCTCCTCTATTATCCACATTCATTTGTATTACCCCCCCCCCCCCCTCAAAACAGCATGTCTGGTGAATGTTTGTTCTGTCATTAGAGTCGTCCAACTCCCTACCTCTGGTATCTGGTGCTATAAGAATGGTAAGGGCGTAGCTACCCTGGCCAATCAAAGCCATTCTCATTGCCTTCCGAATCAGAATAATTGATTTATTTATTTCGCCAAGTACAAAGGGGGTTGGGAGTTACCTGAAACTGTTTTTGGCTCATACAGGTTCTAGAAGGGGGGTGGTTGAATGGGGAGAGTAAGGGGGATGATGTCCGAAAACCAAGAGCCGAGACTGCCATACTATGGAGCCACCAGTCACACTTGACAATCATGTTATACCTAAGGAGACCTCGAGGGGGTAGATGGGTGGCGAAGGTTCAGCAGTGAAGGCTCAGAGTTCTTCTGAGGTGTGGTGGGGTGTGGCAGTGACGTGTGGCTGGATATTGTCGCAAAGGAAATGCAGTGTTCACAGTAGTTGTTAAAGACCTTCGGAGAAGAAACAAGGGGAAGACTGAGGACCAGCTGGGAAGGGAAACTTATCATCCCTCCACCCTTTTACATAGGGGATATTTTATAGTCCGCTAAAGCCTCACACGCATGAGGTTTCTCGACCGGGCAAAGGTGGCCGGTCATGCCCATTTCTGTTGAGAATCTAGTCTAGTGCAGGTGAAGTCCATTGTTCTGCTCCTTGCTCTCCCGCTCCATCGTGCCCAGCACCATTGTTCCTCCATCTCCTTCCATAGCAATAGAACCTAGAAGCTAGCAATGCATCTATACAGAATTCTGCTCCAAGCTCTTGCCCAAGGGATCCAGTCCTGTTCCCTGTGGGCGTCAGTAACTGTGGGTGTATGCTCCTTTCGCGTTCCACTTTAATTGTCTTCACAGTTTACAGAGGCTCTCGCATGCTATCCGTACTGCCGCTAGTCGTTCACTCCAGTTGATGCTGGTTTGACCCACATGACTCATTAGAGGTACCAGATGAAGCTGGTTGGACCCATGAGGCACATTGTATGTGCGCTTAAAGGGATACTGTAGGGGGGGCGGGGGGAAAATGAGCTGAACTTACCCGGGGCTTCTAATGGTCCCCCGCAGACATCCTGTGTTGGCGCAGCCACTCCACAATGCTCCGGCCCCGCCTCCAGTTCACTTCTGGAATTTCTGACTTTAAAGTCAGAAAACCACTGCGCCTGCATTGCCGTGTCCTCGCTTCCGCCGATGTCACCAGGAGTGTATAGCAGAAGCCCAGTATGGTCTGTGTCTGCGCAGTATGCTCCTGGTGCCATCAGCGGGATCGAGGAGACGGCAACGCAGGCGGAGTGGTTTTCTGACTTTAAAGTCTGAAATTCCAGAAGTGAACCGGAGGCGGGGCCGGAGCATCGGGGAGTGGCTGCGCCAACACAGGATGTCTGCGGGGGACCATTAGAAGCCCCGGGTAAGTTCAGCTCATTTTCCCCCGACCCCCCTACAGTATCCCTTTAAGTAAATATCTCAACCAATTTCTGGTTGACTTTCTTCAAAAGTTGTGTATCTGAAGTGAAGTAAAAGTTTAAAGTGGACCTGAACTCTTTCACAGGACAGAAGGAAAACCTAGAGAAATGCACCCTGTATGTATTTAACCTGTCTACGGTAATTCCGCCTCATTTGTGTCTAATCACAAGTTGTAATTGAATCTCTCCCCTGTGTCACCTGACTGCCACTGCAGATAAGCTCATTTGAAAGCACAGGATGTTAACAATATGTCTGCTTCCATGAAAGTAGGAAGTAGTAACAGTGCAGATTTATTTCAGGATTTGTATCAGCTGTAACAAAGAATTTTTTCTTTAAAGGTTGTTATGCTGTTGCATATCTTTTAGAGCAGAAAGGAATTTCTGAGTTCAGGTCCACTTTAAAATGAGTCTCTTTTTTTTTTATTTGCCTGAGCGGCTCCATACATCCGTGTATATAAAGATCCTGGTAGATGTGACTGTTTTATCATTGTATTGTTACATCCCAATCTTAACCAACCTCATAATCCCCCCTTCATTGCATCACACATCAGTGTTGTGAAATATGAAATAGGCTTCCTTCACAAATTCTGCTAGTTTCTATGCGATATCATCGTCTCGGCTCAGGAACATTCGGGTCAAATCCTCCCGCAGGCTATTGATGGCTTCTGTCAAAACAAAAGTAACATTTGACTCTTGTCTCTTTTCTGTGGGCCCCACAATGGTCCTTGGTGCGAGTGGGAGATAGCATAAGCCCCCTGTTCTCTCCCGGGGCACACATAGCCAGTGTCTGTGCCGCAATGTTTATTAAAGCGTCCTCATAATCAGTCCCTTGTTCTGCATAGGGCCCGCTGTGTGTGCCGTTACGTCTAGACGTTGGCCATCAGAGAGGGGGATGAGTGACATTACATGGCAGATGGCTACAGCCTTCCAGTTTGGAGGAACTACAAATCCCAGCTACATACCCCCCATATAAAGCCCATCCCTGGCAAGAGATCACCATGTCCAGTCTGAGGGGAAGCTTCGGCACACGAGCAATCAGGTGGGGGTGCTGGGAGACCATCGGTACCAGTTAGCATAAGGAGCAGCAGGCGGCTGTGAGTGGCTGGTCTAGTGCCAGCAACCCCACCTGATAGGACGGGTATTTGGGGATGTGTGGATGAGGAGGGTAGTGCTTGTGCCAGGAAGGTGGGTTGTGGGTGGTAGAGAGGAGGCAGGCGTCAGGTGGCCCAAACTGTTTGTCCGAATGCCGCCCCCTAGATTTTGCCGCCTGTGATTCAGGTGGGTTCATAGTAGGTCCAGCCCTGGGGATATGGTAACAAGAGATGCCCAAAAGGAATACATTTATAAAGGGTGCTGGTAGAATATCGATAAAATCTCCAATACTATACTAATGGGTAATGGAATAGTAGACTACTGGTAATTTTTACTTTTTATAAACCTAACCCTCTTCTCACTTGAGCCCTACCTCTATCATTGCCTAACTCTAACCAGCCCACCCCCTTCCCCCACAATTTCACTGATATCTGTGCTGCCTTCGCTGCTAAAAAAAAGAAAAAATACCTCAGACCATATCCGCGCAACTAATTATGACATTTAGCCGGTACCCAAATTATCCCCTGGGCACCTCTACAGCTGCAATTAACATTGCGGTCTATGCAATGCCCATCTTACCGATCCGCCACAAGCACACAAATGACCTGCTTTGGGCCAAAAGATGTAATAACTAAAATAAATACAACAATGGAATAGGACAGGGGTGTCCAAAGTCTGGACTGAGGGCCAAACGTGGCCCCTGAGCCTTTTCCAGTGGCCAGCAAAGCTTTTGTGAGACTTTCATTGGCTGCAGCCAATGGGCCATGCTGCCTGTGCCACATGCATCAATTGGTAGAGCGAACCTGTGTCATCGCTCTGCCTCCTCCTCTGCTCTCCTGTAGTCCCATAGTCATTACTATAGGACTACAAAAAATGGCCGCCGGAGTGTATACGCAGAATACACTGGAAAATATATCGGCCATTTTTGTAGTCCTATAGTCATTACTATGGGACTCTGGAAAATGGCCGCAGAAGTCCTGGCCACTTATGCCAGCAGCAGCCACTGAAGGGAACAAGCTGGAAGCACACATGGTATATGGTTTATTTCCTGTGGAAATGTTTTATTTGACAAAATATAATAGACCTACTGTACCTCTTGGGGCAATCAGAAAAAAATGTGTTTATTTTCGCTAGTTTGGCCCCCTAGCACTCTCAAGAACGGCAATATGGCCCTTGGTCTAAAATGTATGGACACCCATGGCATAGGCGATAACTTACCTACACTTAATAACGCTGAACAAATCAGTGATGTAGAAAAATAAGTCACGTGCAGCAATGATCTACATTTAGGATGGTTTCACACTAGAAACCAGTGGTTTTGTTGCAGTGTGATCATGCAATCGCACCGCAACATCAACAACAGCCTTCCGAGATTACCACGGTAATCTCCCTTCTAGCTGCAAGCCAAGCAGGAAGTGAGGTTCTCGAACGCTCACTTCCTGTGACCAAGGTTAGAATTCTGTGAAGTGTATTGTCAAAATAAGCTTCCGTGCATACACGAAAACAAACGGCCAACAGTTTAAAATATCTGCGGACTTTGGCACTTTCAGTGGTGTAGTGTTACCCTGCCGCAAAACACAATGCACCAGTGTGATGGGGCCTCATGGTCATTTATTTTACAGTGAAAGTAGAATTTCTCTTTCTGTCAGAGTGGGCGGGGCAAAAAGGACACGTCACAGTGAAGAATCCTCAGTAGAGGAGTTGGGTAAAGGGCAGGGATGAGCAGAAACTACGCCAGTGCGAATTTACGCATCGTAGTTCGCATCTACGCATCGTAGTTCGTAGGTGAATTTTTAAAACTACGCTTACGAAGTTACGCGTAGCGAAGTACCGCTATGCATAGCTTACATCCACTATGCGTAGTTAACATCTGTATTGCATAGTGAACTACGAATGCATTACTCGCGTCTAATTTTCCGCGTGCGATTGTATGCTTACAAATTTACGCATTGGAAAGGGGAATGAATAGAAGAGTTCCCGGTGTGAGCAATTAAACAGGAATTCATGCGCAAAATTTTCTGCATGTGGGCATAAGGATCCACATACACTACGCTTCGCACTACGCGTAATTGCCTATTTTAAAGAGACACTGAAGCGAAAATAAAAATATGATATAGTGAATTGGTTGTGTACTATGAATAATTACTAGAAGATTAGCAGCAAAGAAAATATTCTCATACTTTTATTTTCAGGTATATAGTGTTTTTTCTAACATTGCATCATTCTATAATATGTGCAGATTACACAACACTCAGCATTCAAAATGAGTCTTTCAGAGCATTCTGTGAAGTAATGACCTCTCCTCTAGCAGAGGAAAAGTAAATAGTCCAGGAACAGTTGAGATAATAAAAGTCAGATAACAGCCCTCTCCACAACTAACTTAGTCGGAGAGCTTAATGGCTTGTTTGCATAGAGATAACAACTGGAGTTTCTCAACTCCTCCTGTACTGGAAACAATTACACTGATGTATCTGATCTTAATGTTTTATTTCTTAGCTGTGCTACACATACAAATCATATCATCATTTTTTTTTCGCTTCAGTGTCTCTTTAACGCGTAGTCTACGAAATGCATACAAAGCGAATATTTGATTTCCAAGCCGTAGTTTGGCGAAACGTAATTGCGTAAAACTACGGGTAGTTCCAGCGTAGCAAAGTTGGCTGACTTCCACCATCCCTGGTAAAGGGTCACTTAATATACCTGTAAGAAAATGAGGAATGCTTTGTGAATGTTTCCTGGATGGCAATGTCTAATGAAGGTGAACTTGGATTGTAATGAGTGATCGCTCTCCCCCTCTGATAGTCCGTTTCCTTTCCTGGGTGCCACATGTGTATAGCGAGCTCCACAGCTCTTACTTCCTCATTATCCTTAATGCCCCGGAGCCATTATCCTTCTACATCTATATTGTCTCCCCCTCCTCCTCCCCGCTGCAGATAATGCAGAGCCCACATTGATGATCTGGTAAATGGGTCATAGATTCCTGCATATCCTATGAGGATTTGTCAGTGCAACTTGTCGATCCTGTCCTGAGAGGAGTGGGAAGATGACCGATATGGGCACCATCTCTGCGTCACAGGCTTCTGTGGGTGGAAAAAAAGCTCTGATTGTTGCATGGTAGCCCTGTGCAGAGACTTCTGTTTACCAGCTTATCGCCCATGTCAATCTATCAACTATACAGCGGTACAAAGAGGGGCTGATATGTCTCTAAAGAACTGTCACCACTGAGACGTCTAGTGGTCCCCACGCCTGGCACGACCTAGTGCAGTGTTTCTCAACATTTTATTGGTAAGTACCCCTTTTAAAACCATATACTCACGAAGTACCCCCTAGCATAGTAAACATTATCACAAGTACCCCTTGACAAATATATATTCAATCATAGTACATTATAATTGGTTTTAAACCATTTCCAAGCTATTACTATCGCTTTTAAAGAGACACTGAAGCGAAAAAAAAATATTATTTGTATGTGTAGTACAGCTAAGAAAAAAAACATTAAGATCAGATACATCAGTCTAATTGTTTCCAGTACAGGAAGAGTTGAGAAACTCCAGTTGTTATCTCTATGCAAAAAAGCTATTAAGCTCTCCTACTAACTTAGTCGTGGAGAGGGCTGCTATCTGACTTTTATTATCTCAACTGTAATTGAACTGTTTACTTTTCCTCTGCTAGAGGAGAGTTTGTTACTTCACAGACTGCTCTGAAAGACTCATTTTGAATGCTGAGTGTTGTGTTATCTGCACATATTATAGAGTGATGCAATGTTAGACAAAACACTATATACCTGAAAATAAAAATATGAGAATATTTTCTTTGCTGCTAATCTTCTAGTAATTATTCATAGTACACAACCAATTCATTATATCATATATTTTTTTCGCTTCAGTGTCTCTTTAATTAGCTAAAAAACTGATTTGGTGTTGTTTAAATAAGATTTTCATTTTCTAAAACTCTAAATTTGTTATTCTTGGTTAAGTATATCAAGCCCGAGTACCCCCTGGAACACTCAGAAGTACCCCCTGGGGTACGCGTACCACAGGTTGAGAAACTATGACCTAGTGGACTTAATTCACAACAAATTACCGCATGAGGTATAGCAGAAAACTGTTTTTACCAAACATTTTGTCAAATGTCAATTCACAAAGGCGGTTACCACATGGACAACTAAAATTAGACGAGTGAGGTAAATGATCAATCTTGTGAGGTAAATGCCTCATAATTGCCAATTCACAAAGTGAATTACCACATGGACAACTAAAATGACTGAACAGTGAGGTCAGGCCTCTTTCACAGTAGGACGTTGCATTTTGATGCAACGTTAAAGTCGCAACGCAAATTACAACGCAACGCCCCCAAAAAGTCGCAGCGCAACTTAATGCCCCGTTATCGTCGCATACAGTAGAGCATACAGGAAATGAAAAGTATGCTTCCAAGTCATTACTAAGCACGTGCAAACAGTCTCAGGGCTGGAACCCACTAGAGCGATTTTATGAGCGTTTAGGGAGCGATTCGAACCGCTAGCGATTTCCCTAAACGCTCAGCTAATGTTAATGGATGGGCCAAATTCCACTGGAGCGATTGCGATTACCAAATCGCAAAATGCAGGACATGCAGCATTTTTGGCGTTTAGCGATTAGCGTTAGCGTTTCTGCAATGTAAAGAATATAAACGCTGGCGTAATCGCTCATCAAAACCTGCACAGAGCGATTTTGCTAGCGTTTTGAAGTTACTGCACACTGTAACAAAATTAAAATTAATTGAAAGGTCCAATCAGAATTAAATCGCTAATCGCTACACAACCGCTGGCAAACAGAATACACTTTTTAAAATCGCTCCTGAAAACGATCATGAAATCACTTGCAAACCGCTCATACAAAACGCTAGCGATTGCGATTAGCGATAGCGTTTTGTAGTGGGTTTGTAATGCGTTAGTCTGCGTTGAAACATTTTCTAACGTGCGACTTTAGCGTCGCACTGTGAAAGATGCCTAAATGATCAAACCTGTAAGGTAAATGTCATATATGTCAATTCCCAAAGGCGGTTACCACATGGACAACTAATATTACCGACTGGTGAGGTAATTGATCAAACCTGTAAGGTGAATGTCTCATATATGTCAATTCCCAAAGGCGGTTACCACATGGACAACTAATATTACCGACTGGTGAGGTAATTGATCAGACTTGTAAGGTAAATGCCTCATAAATGTCAATTCATAAAGGCTGTTCTCACATGGACAACTAAAATTACCGACTAGTGAGGTAAATACCTCATAAATGTCAATTCACAGGGGATAGTACATGCGGTAAAACAAGTGAGATGTTTTATCTCCAGCCGGGAGCTGTCAGCAAGATAACAAACGTCAATTTGTGAGGATTTCAGAAGGGTGTCAGGTTCACATTGCGCGCTTGACGGCTGTTTACGATTTGCGCTTGTGATTCCTGTCAATAGAACTGGAATCACAGCGCAATCGACCCTTGTCGCACGTTAGAAAATGCACATGCCTACAGGCGCCTGATGATGGAAAGGCGGCTCACGTCCCTCCCCGAGCGCCTCCCTCCCTCCTTTTTTTATGCAAAGTCCTGATGAGAATCTAAAAAGAGAGGTTACTCGCCCTGCTCTCTGCATTCCACTGACCAGATCTACCTATCTACCAGTCAGGGGCACCTCTAGCTACTCAATACTGAGGTTCCTCTAACTACCTAATTCTTGGGGGCACCTCTAGCTACCTATGATGGGCAAGGGAAGTGAGGAAGAAGTGACAGCTGGTACAGCATACTTGCGGTGTGGTTCGGCGAGGGTTCGTAGGTTCAGGGAAGGCGAGATCAAAGGTGCCAGGAAATCTGTTCCTATAAGCACCTGTGAGGTAGAACCGGGCCTGCCTGCAACAACTACTACACAATATCATTAAAACCCCTCACTCAGTTCAGGGGTACTTTAAGTCATCAACTGTGCCTCTTGGCCAGTCAGGGCAGAGGCAAGAGAGGCTCCAGCCTCAGGGCGCAGTGTAGGAGGGAGAGCACAACTCACTCAGCTATCATTCCCCTATTGTGTTTGAAGCAGAGAGAAATAAGAAAAGGGGATACATGGCAGTGACTGCCTGCAAGCCAGATAACTATAGACTAAGGCGTTGGTGGCCCTGGGGTGCCTCTTAGTCTAATAGCAATCAGTGTGTGATGTTTGGGGTGGGAGGGATGGAGGGGCGCACTTTGGTGTCTCAGCCTTGGGTGCTGGAGGACCTTGTCCCGCCTCTGTGGCCAGTGTTGGTCAATTTGCTAGATAGGGTTGGGTAACAAGGCAGTTGGCCATGGCTATCTGGATTGACACTGAAACTGGACATGGATCAGGCTGTGTCTGTAAAAATAGACTCAACAAAGACCTCACAGTGTAGGATGGAAAAAAAAAAGAAACCTGTAATGACTCCGCAATGATGTAACTATGGCTCTGTAAACACTGGATGAACTTATGTATGAACTTGAAAAACAATTTGCTGAAAGCGAAATCTATATTCCACCTGGAAAGCTGTTAATAAATACATGAAATTGCTGTTGTTAAACCTGTGACCTTCTCACATGCCGAGCGCCTACCATCTCCTTCATTACATCAACTCCTGATTAGAAGGATAAGAGTCCCTTTCAAGCCTGGGTGTCCATTGTTAAAGGGAACCTGAGCAGAGTACTGAAATCAAAATCGGCACTTACCTGGGGCTTCCTCCAGCCCCCCTGTAGTCCGTGAGGTCCCTCGGCGTCCTCTGGGTCCCCGCCATAGTCCTGCTGGCATCCCAGTTAGTTAGTGCGGCGACTTCGGACGAAATCATTCGCAACTGCGCATGCGTGGCCTGGCCGCCTTCTTGGCTTGATCATGTGCGTTGCCGTAAGCCTCCTGCGCATGAACAGTTCAGTCTTTCAAAAACTGTGGATTTGCAAGAGGCATCGCCTGCGCAGTACACTCCAGAACAAGTGGGCGCGATGGAGAAGCGGCTCTTGCGCAGTACACTCCAGAACAAGTGGGCGCGATGGAGAAGTTGCTCTTGCGCAGTACACTCCAGAACAAATGGGCGCGATGGAGAAGCGGCTCTTGCGCAGTACACTCCAGAACAAATGGGCGCGATGGAGAAGCGGCTCTTGCGCAGTACACTCCAGAACAAGTGGGCGCGATGGAGAAGCGGCTCTTGCGCAGTACACTCCAGAACAAGTGGGCGCGATGGAGAAGCGGCTCTTGCGCAGTACACTCCAGAACAAATGGGCGCGATGGAGAAGCGGCTCTTGCGCAGTACACTCCAGAACAAATGGGCGCGATGGAGAAGCGGCTCTTGCGCAGTACACTCCAGAACAAGTGGGCGCGATGGAGAAGCGGCTCTTGCGCAGTACACTCCAGAACAAATGGGCGCGATGGAGAAGCGGCTCTTGCGCAGTACACTCCAGAACAAGTGGGCGCGATGGAGAAGCGGCTCTTGCGCAGTACACTCCAGAACAAGTGGGCGTGATGGAGAAGCGGCTCTTGCGCAGTACACTCCAGAACAAGTGGGCGTGATGGAGAAGCGGCTCTTGCGCAGTACACTCCAGAACAAGTGGGCGTGATGGAGAAGCGGCTCTTGCGCAGTACACTCCAGAACAAGTGGGCGCGATGGAGAAGTGGCTCTAGCGCAGTACACTCCAGAACAAGTGGGCGTGATGGAGAAGCGGCTCTTGCGCAGTACACTCCAGAACAAGTGGGCGTGATGGAGAAGCAGCTCTTGCGCAGTACACTCCAGAACAAATGGGCGCGATGGAGAAGCGGCTCTTGCGCAGTACACTCCAGAACAAGTGGGCGCGATGGAGAAGCGGCTCTTGCGCAGTACACTCCAGAACAAGTGGGCGTGATGGAGAAGCGGCTCTTGCGCAGTACACTCCAGAACAAGTGGGCGCGATGGAGAAGCGGCTCTTGCGCAGTACACTCCAGAAAAAGTGGGCGCGATGGAGAAGCGGCTCTTGCGCAGTAGATCTTCAAAGGAGGAGATCCCGGGACACCGGAGCTGCGGTGAGGGACATATTGGCTGCCAGGGGCTGGAGGAAGCCCCGGGTAAGTAGATCTAATTTTCTATTTATTGCCTGGTGTTTCCTTTAAGCACAGCAGAGCCCACAAACCGTTTAAGAAGTTGGCCTCAGAGCCCAATTGTCCCCAAGGCACTAAGGCAGGTTCCTAGGGCCTGGAGAGAGTCTAGGGGCCTGGTTTATGCTAGCTCCCAACAAATCTTACTAAAAAGCCGTGTGTCCATTAAGGGTGGGCTCAATTTTGTTGCTTGCTTAAGGCCCTTTTTCACCTTTATCCATCTCTGATTGGCTTTCACCGTTGTGAGTACTGCCGGCCATTTATACTGGTTGGTTGAGACTGCTGTTTATTTGAGTTCTGGATAACCGAGACTAACAGTACTGTGCGAAATTGTAGCTCATTACTAGTCCACTCACAAGAGTGTCCCCGAACAGGTCAGGGGAGGAAAAATCAGTCTCAAGGATCATACACACCTAACCAACTATCTGCCAAACTTGTCCCCATTCACACGCTCAGCAGCGTTCTTTTATGCAGCACAATTGTCTAATGCAGGGAATACACGGCTCGATGGCTTAACAGAGGATTTCCGACATGTCCAATCTCCCGCCCGATCGTTTCGCCGCTCGATTCTGCATTGAGGACAATGGAAAAACATAAGAAAAACGAGCGGAAGATAAGAGAATCGGCTTCAGAATCGAGCGGCAAACTCGAGCCGTGTATGCCCAGCAAAACAGCTTTTGTTGGGAAACCAGTTGAAACCACTAAAAAAAAGTATTTTGCTATTGTGCAAAAAGCTGCTAAGACTGATAAAAAGTCAATCCAACAGTTGGATTGACTTCTTATTATTCTTAAGGTGGCCATACACTGGTCGACTTGCCATCAGATTCGACCAACAGATAGATCCCTCTCTGATTGAATCTGATCAGAGAGGGAATCGTGGAGGGATCGTATGGCTGCCTTTACTGCACACAGATTGTGAATCGATTTCAGCATGAAACCGATCACAATCTGTGTTGGTGCTGCCGCCCCCCCCCCCCCCCCCCCCGCATACATTACCTGCTCCGCCGGCGCGTCCCCGCTGCTGTCACCGATGTCATCCTCTCCGCTGGGTTCTGGCTGGCTTCACGTCTTTCTGTCTGGGGAGGTTTAAACAGTAGAAGGTGCTCTACTGTTAAAACTTCCTTCCGGGACAGGAAGATGTGAAGGCTGCTGGACTCAGAGCCCAGCGTGGAGACGGAGCAGAGGTGACAGCGGGGACACGCGCCGGCCGGATCAGGTAATGTATAGCCGCTGTATTGTCGGTCATCGGGCATTCGAACGCCGCTATCGACGCATTCCCGACCTGCCGGCGTTCGAGAAAAATCTTCAGCATGGACGGCTCGAAGGGAATCGACGGGAACGATTGATTTCGGACAGAAATCAATCGTTTGCATTTGCACAACGATTTCACAGCAGATTCGATCACAGTGATCGAATCTGCTGTATATCGGCGGGAAAATTGTTAGGTGTATAGGCTCCTTTATCAGCTGTTTGAACAATAGCAAAAGTCTTTTTTTTTTTTTTTTTTTTAAGTTGTTTCAACTTGTTTCACAACAAAAGTTGTATGGGGCTTAACCGACAAGTTTTGTAGATAGTTGGACGGATAGTTGGTAGGTGTGTATGAACCTTCAGACTTTTTATTTTTTTGCTTTAGAGAATGTGTAACCACAATCAAATGAGATAACACTCACAGGCGTTCCTCTGACCTACTCAAGACACAGCTGTGGAATAAGCAGTGAGCGAAGGGTGGCCATACATTAGGTGACTTGACAGCTGATCGACCATCTGATTTGATGATTATATTCGAATCAGATGAAAATTGCTGCCGCCAACCGCATGCCTGATTGGTGATGCAACCAATGTCAGGCCAAAATTGTTTGCATATATCGATCGAACATGCTGCAAGATGTCTGGTCGACTGGATCGGCCGGGTACGTGGTGGTAATGGCGAATGACAAACGCAACGGTACCCCCAGCACTGTCCCCCATAGTGTAAAATGTAACCTCCCGGTGCCAGTACATGAATACTCTACCTGTCGGTGTTCGCCGCTGGCTCCGCCTCCGCACTCTTTCTCACATACATGTACACCACTTGGTTGCCGGCGTAACATGGGGGCGTGTCTGACGTCAGACATCCCCCCCCATTACGCAAGCAACCAGATGGGGCCGATGTGTTTGAGGAAGAGGATGGAGCCAACAGCGAACACCAACAGGTGAAGTATTTATGTACAGGGCACCGGGGGAAGGGGGGTTGGGGTGCACATTTTACATTAGGGGGGTCAGTGCCAAAGGCGACGAGGCAGCATCTCTAGGCCGACTCCTGCAATATTTAAAGCTGAATTTGATCGGGAATCGGCCTGCAGTTTGATGGTGAAGAGATTGTTCTCCGATCAGAGAGATTTGTCGTTTGGTTGAATTTGCCCATCATCGTTAGATGTATAGCTATCTTTACAGATAAAGAACATGTATGTTGCACTTTTCTCCTGGCGGCCTCAAAGTCCCAGAGCTGCAGCCACTAGGCCAGGCATAGGCAAACTTGGCCCTCCAGCTGTTATTGAACTACAAGTCCCACAATGCATTGCAGGAGTCTGACAGCCACAGTCATGACTCATAAAGGCAAATGCATTGTGGGACTTGTAGTTCCGTAACAGCTGGATGGCCAAGTTTGCCCATGCCTGCACTAGGGTGTGCTCTATAGACAGTAAGCCGTGTTAGGGAGTCTTGCCCAAGGTCTCCTACTGAATAGGTGCTGGCTTACTGAGCAGGCAGAGCTGAGCTTCAAACACAGGTCACCTGCGTCAGAAGCAGAGCCCTTAACCATTACACTGTCCAGCCACTGAACTCATGGACAGCAGGTTTTGGACAACAATTTTGAGATAAAAAAAAAACAAAAAAAGACATGTAAAAATAGGCTACTGGATATCATCCTGGGCTTATAATAACCTGCGCTGTTCCTTTACTGTCAGTGCATTTACACTTTAAGCCCTTGAAACTTGAGCTCAGCCACTTGTCTATCTGAGAACTACATGCAAATATTTTTAGAGCAACAGACATTCCGAAAGACCGGCATGGTTACAAATATAATAGCTAAGCTTGTTGGAAAATAAAACATTTTTACAACAGTGTTTATTGAGTATTGATAAAGGCACTCCTCATGGAGCCACATCTAAGTGCGTCTGTGCTCAGACGTGACATGTTCTTTTGACCCCAGGTAACACCACCGCGTGCCAAGTGATGACATGCATGGTCTTACAAACTCTGTCATAAGCATTTTGATTGCACTCATGGCCAGCATCCAAAGTCACTGGTCTGGAATGAGCTTGCTGCAGGTGTGGGAAAACAACTAAAGCCAGCATGACAGCCAGGCAACTGGCATTGTTCATAAGGGAATGCATTTTTACTTTTATGGTAAAAAAGCAATTATGCAAGTAAAAACAAAGTAATTTCCAGAGCAATTACAGGGAATTATTATTATTATTATTGATTTATAAAGCGCCAACATATTCCGTGGCGCTGTACAAAGTAAGAAACAAACATGGGGTACATAATAATACAGACAATGGTGTACACCAATATACAAGATACATAATTAGTGAGAAAATACAAAGAGTGATACAAAATACAAGTTACAGAAGTGGTAATGACAGTGATAAAATTAACATGATGAATAAAATGTATAATGGTTACCAAGACACAAAAGGGGGAGAGAGACTTGCCCTTGCGAGCTTACAATCTAAAGGGAATGGGGATTGTGGCCCCTGCATTCCCTGAATGAAATCGCCAAACAGGGACATAACTAGAGGGGAGCATCCTCTGCAGTCGCGGGGGGGCCCAGAGCTGTGATGGGCTTTAACTACTACATTACTCCCTCTGATAAAGGGGTCTATCCTTCAGATCAGGTGTTTTTGTAGCTACACTTGTTATGAGTGTTAAGATACTGATGGCCACGCCTCATTTTATGACCTTTGTGAGACGGACCCTAAGGCCATTAAGGGCACCAAGGGAGCATTGGGGGCCATCAAAGTACACTTTCATTGTTTTATACTGTATCTCCGGTTCTGTGATTGGGGCTGATGTCGGCCATTTTGTCTTGCAGTGGGTGCTGGCGTTTGAGATCTTCATCCCCCTGGTTCTCTTCTTCATCTTGCTGGGACTGCGACAGAAGAAGCCGACCATCCCCGTGAAGGAAGGTAAGCTCCATGTTATCCTCACTGCCGAAACAGTTAAGTGTCTGTCACCTGCTGTGACTGGTCGTATCTTTACGACAGGAAGTGCAGGGCGAAGTTCAGTGACAGGACAATGTAATACCGCTGTTTATCTGACAGCAGCTCATAAATCACGGAACGGCTGCAGCAGGTGATGGCCTTCTTCTCGTTTCCTCATCCACCGACTATGAGGTTCTCAGTAAACCGTAAATGGCCTATTTGTAAATGTATGGGCGAATATGCTGGTCTGGTCTCACCCAGCTCCACCATACATGTAACATTTAGCAAGCCTGTTGTGGTTTGTGGAGAGGTTGATGAATATCTAATGAAATTTGTGCCTTAAAGGACAACTATCAAAGTTAGCTAAAATTCTGAATGTCACATATATTTCCAGTAATTACTAGCAAATTGCAATACAAAGGCTTTTTTTTAATTTTTTAATTTTTTATGTGAAGAAAATATGACATTTACAGAGAACAGTTTTCACTGTGGGCATTACTATGGAGGACTGTGTCCAGCACATCCAGCATACAGAAACTGTCCTCACTGTCTGTAATTCTGTGACTGGGATCTCTTCAGAATGATAGAACGCAGAAATATAGTATCAGAATAGTGTGTAAATGACTCAACAGCTGCTCCTGTGTCTCTGCCTCGTCATCACGCAGTCTAGAGTAAACCGAGATTGCAGCCAGGAAGAGCTGATCCTGATTGGGGGGGGGGGGGGGGGGAAGAACCAAGAACAGGAATAAAGTGCCTGTATTCAGATCCTTTCTCTGTAGCTGAAATATCTCCTTTTTTATCCGCACACGTCTACAGCACACCTTACATGAGAACGTGAAAGGTTCACCTTAAAGGGAAGGTCCGAGCATACGAAAAATAAAAAATCCACTTACTTTGGGCTTCCTCCAGCCCCTGGAAGCCGTCATGTGCCCTCGCTGCAGTTGCCGTGGCACCCGGTCCCCTCCGGGGCAGATGCCAGGTCGTCATCTTACTGCGTTCCAGCGTGTGGCTCACGGAGGTGCTCTGATGTCATCTGGGCTGTACTGCGCAGTCCGGATGACGTCAGCGCAACTCTAAAAGCCGCTCGCACCGTTGCAGCTGGAGGGGACCCCGGGCCACCAGCAGGGAGCGGAGCTGTGGCGAGGGCACAGGATGGCTGGCAGGGACTGGTGGAAGCCCCAGGTAAGTAGATTTTTTTATTTTTAGTGTTCTCGGATGTGTCCTTTAAAGCAGAACTTCAGGTACAAAATATTCGTTGCTGTATAAATGTGGATATTATCTACCGTATATTAAAGAAAAACTCAAATCTAATCTACAAGTTTGCTACAAGTTTGTACATCCACCTGCAAGGTGTGGTTCTGGGACTGCTAGTAGGCAGTGATCCTATCAGCTGGGCTCTTTAGGCAGGGTGGTTAATGAGCCTCAAGCTTCATCTGAGACACGCCTCTCTGCTTCGGAACAATGTGGTGATATCACCCCATGGCACCTCCCCCACACCTGCTAGAAAGGAACTCTCTTTCAGATGCCCAGCTGCTGACTTTTTCTTGTGTTTTTGAAGCAATAGACAGATTTCTCTCTGATCAAATCCGATTGGAGAGAGATCTGTTGGCAGCCATAAACTGTACAGGCCTATTCCCAATCACCAGCCTCGTGACATTGCTTCCTCCCCCCTCCCCCCAGTTCCCCTGCATTAATACTTTACCTGTCCGGCGTCTGCCGCGTAAGCTCCCCACGTGGTTGCTGGCGTACTCCATGAAGGGCGGGTGTGACGTCACACGCACCCAGCATGCACTGTGCTGGCAACCACGTGGGGAGCAAATCCGGAAGAGGAGTGCCGACACAGCGGTGGACACCAGACAGGTAGCGTATTAATGCAGGGGCACGGGGGGGAATATTTCTACATTTTGGGGGGCATGGCCGGGGGTTTCCATCGCGTTTGTCCTTCGTGATTATTGCACGCCGTTACAGCTGCACACCGGATCGAGCATGTTGGCCCAAGATTTCTATCATTTCCGATTGATACATGGGACCAATTACGACCAGAAATTGACCCCATCGTCGAACAGGCTTTTGGCGGCACTGATTTTCATCCGATTGGTTAATAATTATGTAATCAGATGGTCAATCGGCCGCTAAACCTCCAGATGTATGACCACCTTAACAGTATTAGAGACACATGATCAGTGGGTCGGCCAGGCAGCTTTCATTGTTTAAAAATAAATGAATATGGCAGCCTCCATATCATGCTCATCTCCGGTTCCTTTAAAACTGACCCTAAACAGAAAGAAAAATGCCATTCTGAACTTACCTGGGGTCGCGCATGACTCCTGGCCAAGAACGGAGAGAGAGCCCAGAGGACGCCATTGACTACGGGAGGGGGGGGGCTGGAGAAAACCCCAGCTAAGTTCAGTATGGCATTTTGCTTCCTGTTCAGGGTTCCTTTTAATGACAGTAAGTACAAAAAGACTTGCACAGCACTCATTTAGAAATGACCTAACCCACAGTGGTGATATTGCTGAGTCGTAGCTGACAACTGTTGCAAACACTAAAGGGTTATCTTTGCTTCTGCAGCTCCCCTGCCGCAAGATTGTTTTCACTAGAGGTGCACAGCAAGGTCAAACACGCAGTGTTGTCAACGTCACAGAGAGACTCAGCAGTAAAAGAGACGAGTTTTTCCCAATAGCAGTGACAGTTGTGCAAACTAAACGTGTGAGACAATATTCAAGATGGGAGTTTACCATTTAAAAAACAAAACAAAATCAGCATTTCTTGGCCGGGGATGGGAATTGGTCTATTCCTCATCACAGCAGATCCCTAACTCTCCATCTATTATTGTACATGAGGTATTGATCAGGAAATATTGCATGTTACACCATCTCCATTCATCTTCCCCATCCTGGTCTTCAGTGTGTTGTTAATCATCTGACAGCAGCTATTTTGTGTACGGTGGTTACAGCAGGAATATATTATGTATTGAAACATAAAGACAGAATTTATATCCGTTTAAAGGCTGTGAATATGAACAGCTGAGGCTGCAAGGTTAGAGCCATATCTCATCGGGTACCGGTGATGTGTGCAAAGCTACGGTTAGGTTATGTACACTGCGAGCAGCTACTGTTCTCTCCAGTGCAGTCCAGAGCTACCAGGCAGGTCTAAAGCCTCATCTACACGAGGCGATCGCCTCTTCCGCATCCCCGCGTGTACCTGCCGCGTCCCCGCTCGCCCACGCGTGCGTCGGATTCGATCCCCCGCCGGCGCCGCTTATCTTCCACTCGATTCCTTGCCATTGTCCGCTCGTGGGGAACGAGCAGGGAATCGGCGGCTCACAGATCGGACCTGTCGGAACTTATCAATCGAGCCGCATCAGCGTCTCGATTGATAAGACACATCGCCCCGTGTTGGTCTATTTGGCTGCAATAGCATCTGAATTACACCAGAAACAAGCATGCAGCTAATCTTGTCAGATCTGACAATAATGTCAAACGCCTGATCTGCTGCATATTTGTTCAGGGTCTATGGCTAAAAGTGTTAGAGACAGGGGATCAGCAGAATAGCCAGGTAACTGGTATTGCTTAAAAGGAAATAAACAGGGCAGCTTCCAAATACCTCTCTCTTCAGGTATCCTTTAAAGGGGAACTGAAGTAAGAGGTATACGGAGGCTGCCATATTTATTTCCTTTTAATCAATACCAGTTGCCTGGCAGCCCTGCTGGTCTATTTCTCTGCAGTAGTATCTGAATAACACCAGAAACAAGCGTGTAGCTAGTCTTGTCAGATCTGACTTTAAAGTCTGAAACACCTGATCTGATGCATGCTTGTTCAGGGGCTATGGCTAATAGTATAAAGGTGGCCATACACTGGTCGATTTGCCATCAGATTCGACCAACAGATAGATCCCTCTCTAATCTAATCAGAGAGGGATCGTATGGCCACCTTTACTGCAAACAGATTGCGAATCGATTTCAGCCTGAAACCGATCACAATCTGTGGAGCTGCCACTGTAGCCACACCCCCAAACCCCCCCCCCCCGATACATTACCTGTTCCGGCCGGCGCGAGTCCCCTGGTCCCTGCTCTCTTCTTCTCTGCTTCGGGCTCCAGACCGTTCCTGCAGCTACTGAACTTCCTGTCCAGGGGAAGTTTAAACAGTAGAGGGCGCTCTACTGTTTTAACCTTCCTGCCAGGAAGTTCTGTGCAGCTGCAGCCGGTCCGGAACCCAGCGCGGAAAGAAGACAGCGGGGACCAGGGGACTCGCGCCGGCCGGAACAGGTAATGTATACCCGCTGTATTGCGACGGTCGTCGGGCATTGGAACGCGATATCGACGCACTCCCGACCCGCCGGCGATCGAGAAAAATCTTCCGCACAGATGGATTGACGGAAATCGATCGTTCTGTCAGCGGTGTGCGCTGTGATTTCACAGCCGATTCGATCACTGTGATCGAATCGGCCGTGTATTGGCGGGAAAATCGTTAGGTGTATGGGCCCCTTTAGAGGCAGAGGATCAGCAGGGCTGCCAGGCAACTGGTATTGATTAAAAGGAAATAAATATGGCAGCCTCCGTATACCTCTCTCTTCAGTTCCCCTTTAACCTTGTTGGTGGTACGGAACCCCGCAAGTTTCATTTGCATTTACCAAACCCTTTGTAGTTGAGACGTGACACAGCTCAATGCAACGCATTAAGTGTAAATAGGGTCTAAAGGGTATCTGAAGTGACCTGATGAAAAAAACACAATCCCAATCCTTTTACTTACTGAAGGGTTAGGAGTCAAGGGATCTGAATGATGTCATCTGTGCAGACGGACTGCTGTATTTCTCACTGATGACTGAGCGGAGTATACTGTGTGTGGCTGAAAAAAAAAGCACTTCTGACTGCAAGGAACATATAAAATGTTTAGAGGCACTGTAGCGACATATAGTAGAACTAGTAGATCCAAGCCCATTTAAAAACGGGATCTAGGTCTTTTTTCTACCGCCGCCAGTGCGCATGCGCATGCCTGCACCCACCGCGCACACCCGCCGCACGCGCCCACCTCGCTCCCTGGTCCCGTCCAGCTGTCCGTGTCTGTTACTGCGCACATGTGCAGTAGCAAATAACAGTGACAAACGCTGGACGCAGCGACACGGGCGTTTTATAGTATAGGATGCAGTCGAATTATTCAGGATACAGATTTTTATTGAAATTTTCCAGGTTTCAGCATCAAAAATACTATAAACAGTATATATTGGTATGTAGCCTGGCCGTCCCAGTGATGCTTAGCTTAGGCTGTTTAGCTATGCTGAATGTTTCTATTTTTACTGGCTTTAGAACCAGGGCTGTGGAGTTGGAGTCGGAGTCGAGGAGTCTGAGTCGGGGCAATTTTGGGCAGTCGGAGTCGGAGTTGGAGTCGTTGATTTCATGAACTGAGGAGTTGGATTTGGGAGTCGGAGTCACATGATTTTTGTACAAAATCCACAGCCCTGTTAAGTATTAGACTAAGGAGTCGGAGTCTGAGCAATTTTGAGAACCCGGAGTCGGAGTTGGAGTCGGAGTCGTGGTTTCAGAAACGGAGGAGTCGGAGTTGGAGTCGGAAGATTTTTGTACCAACTCCACAGCCCTGTTTAGAACTCTTAGAAACAAAAACATTCCACAGCGCTGCACCCGACAAGACTTAAGATATCGCCACCTGTGAACATAAATCAGGGAGAGGAAATATCTTACAATGGGCAAACACTCACTAAATAATATATAAATTAATATAAAGTAAAAAAAAAAAGGAATATTAATTCTGTTATTTTCACTACAGTTCATAAGTTATAAGGCATAATTGTATTTTACATTTGTTTTGATCCACGGTTCACCTTTATCTGCCATTGAGTATATTTGTATTTGTGTATGTTTATTATAATTTTTTTCCTTTTTTTTTTTTCCACGTTTTTTGTTTTATTTCTCATCCCTCCTCATCACTGCCTGACTCCACATCGCATGCTGCAGTCTGTAAGTTGCCCGGCGGTATTCCATTTGAGCTGTGTGTAGCAGGATGTTCCGGGATCCGCCATCTATGGGTGTTTGTGTTCCGGGCCTCTCCCGTCTGTGTTAGTCTGTCTCTGGGCTGCAAACACTAAATAAACCCCTCGCTGTTTGCACAGACATGTGACAATCTGCAAGTCACCTGTGCTTGTCATACGCTGCTTTCTGGCAACGTACAACCTATTCAATGACTATGCCAGAAACCTCAATGTTAATTGCGCTTAATGTGTAACTACAGTCACTGAAATGGAACAGCTACAGATCTCACTGTGGTCACAATGGAATATAATATACCTGTATATGCTCGGCTATAAGTCTAGAAATGTACGTCTGACTCACTAAATGAAAGTATAGGGGTCGACTTATACACGAGTCACAGGGAACACTGAGCACACTGATTAATGTGTGTGCTCTTAGTGATATTCCCAATTGCAGCAATTTACCCAGTGGTGAGTGACACTTTTTTGATGAAGGAAATGCCCAAAAAAAACACAGGTCTGAAAGTCCGGTCCACAACAATTAACAAGGAAAGAGGCAGGGGGGGGGGGGGAACTGGGCATCAGATAATTGCAGCACTTGGGGGCCTGGAGGAGTTATTGCCTGTTCTTAAAGGACTTCTGTCGCGAAAATCTTAAAATGTAAAATACATGTAAACCTATACAAATAAAAAGTACATTTCTTCCCGGGTAAAATGAGCCATAAATTACTTTTCTCCTATGTTGCTGTCACTTACAGTAAGTAGTAGAAATCTGACATTACCGACAGATTTAGGACTAGCCCATCTTCTCATGGGGGGTTCTCAGGGTTTTCTTTATTTTTAAAAGCACTAAGTGAATGGCCGTTGCTCCATCCAACTGCCAAAGAAATGTACAGTGAACAGGGAGACTGGTCAGCAACTCAGCATCATTGTATAAATCTTTTTCAGGGAGTGTCTTTATAAAGAATAAAGGCTATGCTGAGAATCCCCTATGGAGAGATGGACTAGCCCAAAACCTGTCCGTAATTTCAGATTTCTACTACCTACTGTAAGTGACAGCAACATAGGAGAAAAGTAATGTATGGCTCATTTTACTCAGGTCAACAATAAAAGTGTCAAAAAAATAAACCTATAAAGGATTAAGTCACATTGTAAGGGCCCGTTCACACTGCACGCGTTTCCAGCCGCGTTTTGGAAACGCGTGCAGGTGGCCGATACGCACGACATCGGACAGTGCATAGAGTGCAATGTCTGATGTTCACACTGCATGCGTTCCGGACCTGTGCGGTCCGGGAACGCATGCTGCACGCAGATTTTGCTAAAACGCGTGGCTGTCCCATTCACTTTTCAGTGATGGGATCAGCCACGCAACGCACACAAACGCGGATGGCCATGCGTTCGTACGCGTTGCGGTCCGCACGCGTTCCGCACGCATGGCCATCCGCAATTGTGATCTGAACGGGCCCTAAAGTTGTACTGGAAATACAAGCCCCGCCCCACATGGGGATCCACAAATTGGGTGTTGGGTTAGGCATGAGTGTGGGGGGGGGGGGGGGGTAGTGGAGTATAGGTGCATTGTAGTGCGTATTGCGATATTTCTAACTTAAATTACCAATATTTTACTATTAGCGGCACCGCTCAAAAGCCAAAAGATTAGGCCATGCCACAATAGGTTTTCCACAGGCTCCTGAATTGCACGGTCTGCGGTCGATCAAATCCTTCTACTTCAACGATGCAAATTCAATTCAACCGTAGTTTCAGCTGAGAAATCTGAATGTTCACCATATCGAAGCTTAAATCGAACCAGTGTATGGTATCCTTACGATTGAGAGCAGATCTATATTCTCAATCTAGGCATTGGTCGAAAGTGAAATCTTCTATCAGCCTAATAGCGTATGGGTGTACAGCCAATCGATATTTACAAGCATGTCCGATCACTCAGAACTAGTCATCCGTAGTTTTCGGCCTACAGCAGAAATCGCACCCGAGTATCGGGCTGGTGTGCGGCAGGCTTGAGTTACTTGCCATGTCATCGTTGGCACTGAGACAGAAAGTGAGATGATTGCAAAATTACCCATCCTGCAACGTGACTTGCTTCAGTAGGAGCAGGATAATCCGCGCCTGAACTTACCACAACCCTGCCGTTTACAGTCACCTGGGTGAAGGCAAACTTCAGTTGGTTAAAAGCCAGGGGATTCAGTCAGGGAGGGGTCGAGAGTTTACGTGTGTACATCCTAGAGAGGATTAGGTGGGAGGAAGTTAAACAGGAACTTTAACCAAGCATTGAACTTAATTCCAATCATTAGCTGATGCCCCCTTTCCCATGAGAAATCTTTACATTTTCTCGAATAGATAATCAGGGGGGTCCTGTGCAGGCGCAGCAGAGATTTTCTCGTACTGCACCTGCGCAGGACGCTCCCGGCAGTGAGAGCACGTACGAGGATACACACGGCCAGGCACAGTGGATGTCGGACTTGTAAGTCGGCGAAAATGAGCCGTGGCATAGGACCAGAGGATCGTTTGGAAATGGCATGGGCACAGGACAGCTGCAGGGGGCTGGCAGAAGTCCCAGGTAAGTGAAACACTGAGAATCCCCCCTATAAGGTGATGGATTAGTCCAACACCTGTGAAATCTATCAGATTTTTACAGCGTACTGTAAGTGACAGCAACATAGGAGAAAAGTAATTTTTAGTGCATTTTACTCTGGTAGAAATGTACTTCATATAAATGTGTATTTTAAACTTTTTTTTTTTTTTTGCAATATTGGTCCTTTAAAGTGGACCCAAATTAAAAATACAAGATTTCAGAAATAACATCTATGGTATTTTCTAAATTATAATAATAAATAGCAGCCTTTTTTTCAGCTGCATGATGACAAATATAAAATATTTTACATTTATTGGAGAAACCCCTCCCTTCCTTTCAAATTGCCAGGACAGAATCCGGCAAATTGGTGGAGCAGATAGTGTCCAGCAAAGGAGGAATTGCTAATGGCTGCCACCTGTATACCCCTAGTTATGAAAAGAGAAGGGTGAAAAGAATGCACTGAAATGCTCATAGGCTTGAAGGAGTGTTTATTTATCTTTGTATGTGTCAGAGTGCTGCAACTGAATATTTTGAACTAAAAAAAAGTTTGGTTTGGGTTTGCTTTAAGTATGCAAACTCAAACAGCAGTAAAAACCAAATCAAACTAAATCCACTGCGCTCTAATCCAGAACACTTCCCACAGAGTTGCCCCAGAGCGCTGCTCCTGTCTTACTTGGGAGGCAGTAAGTCACTGTAGAAAACAGAAAGGAAAGGGCAGAAAGGAGCGCTCTCTGGTGCTTTCTATGAGCAAATAAAATCACACGTACAATGTAGGATAAAAAATATTGCACTTATCACACTGAAGAATTGAATCACCGCGTCCTCTGGATGTTTAATCCGTCCTGCACGCCTCCTCACTGTGGCCAGTAGCGGGGGATCCAATTGGAATATAGCGACAGCGGATCAGGGAACGCGGAGCGATGATGGCAGCTGCCTTGCGCCTATTGCGTCATGACGCGTTTCGGCGTTCCACGCCTTCGTTTCGGCGTTCCACGCCTTCGTCAGAGCAGTAAAAACCAGATAGAGGTCCTAACCCTTCCCCTTGTGACCATAGCAAGTGTTGTTTTCCATTTTGATTGGTGGTATTTACCTTAATTGTGGTATTCCTTAAAGCAGCCATGTTCCCATAATGTTAGGTTGCATCAGCAAGTGCAACAATAGCTAAAACAATAATACAAATACGTGTATCTGTGGCTGTATGGTGCTCAGACACCATTCAGGTTAAAATGATTGTGTTTTCATTGACGAGGCACAGAGACTGACTAACATGGAGGTGCTTATCTTTCCTTTTGTCTAATTAGCCTAGAACAGATTCTCTAGACTGGTGCAAAAATCAAATCGTATTAGCTTGCTCCGCTGGGGCGATGACATACAGTGTGTCAGAGGCGGGTTTTACAATACTCTGCTTCTGAATCCACAGTGGCCCCTCCCCTGCGGAGCTTAGGATATGTAGTAGTATCACTCTCCTCCTGTTACAAGTATTCTCTGTGATTATTTCAACCAGGATTGGGCTGCTAAGTCTGAGATCTTGTTTGTGTAAATCCTTCTTTCAATTAACCTGATTTTCTTTAACCTTTCTGCTGCTGGAGTCTTGAGTGTTGGGGTTTGGACCAAGCCTATGAGTTTCCTGTGTGTTCCTTATCCCCTTGGGGGTGGGGTGACTGACTAATTATGAGATGTTAAAGCAATAGCTATATTTTTATTTCTACTTATTAATACTCTCTAATTCCTTTTCTAAACCACTGACAGTGCTTTCTTTAATGTATGTGTTTTGTATTGGTTTCCTGTGGAAATGGCTACATCTTAAAAGGTGACTCCACTTTTTAATTCAAAATGCATTTCTGTTATGCAGAGGAGTGAGGTTATGGCCTTTGTAAATGGTGTCTGGTGCTTTCCCCTCCTGCCTCCCCCATATGGCTTCCCTGGTGATCTTGGGCTTCAACCCCAATAGAGCTTCCCTGGTGGTCTAGAGTGGGCCAAACATAATGCAAAGTGGAAAACCAACTGTAGGCCAAATTTGGCTCTGCATGCCAGAGTTTGACTCCTATAATCTAGTGCAGATTCTTGACATTTTATTGGCAGCCGTGTTGTCTGTGCACAGCAGGGTCGGGCAGAGGCGAGAGAGGCTCCAGCCTCAGGGCGCAGTGTAGGAGGGGCGCACACAACTCACTCAGCTATCATTCCCCTACTATGTTTGAAGCAGAGAGAAATAAGAAAAGGGGATACATGGCAGTGACTGGAAGCCACATAACTAGAGATTAAGGTGTTGGGGGCCCTGGGGCACCTCTTAGTCTAATAGCAATCAGTGTGTGATGGCTGGGGTGGGAGGGACAGAGGGGCGCAATTGGTGTCTCAGCCTTGGATGCTGGAGGACCTTGTCCCGGCTCTGGTGCACAGTACAGAGTGCATAGAATAATTAAAGGACAACTGTAACGAGAGGTATATGGAGGCTACCATATTTAATTCCTTTTAAGCAATACCAGTTGCCTGGCTGTCCTGCTGATCCTCTGCCTTTAATACTTTTAGGCATAGACCCTGAACAAGCATGCAGCAGATCAGGCGTTTCTGACGTTATGGTCAGATCTGACAAGATTAGCTGCATGCTTGTTTCTGGTGTGATTCAAACATTACTGCAGCCAAATAGACCAGCAGGGCTGCCAGGCAACTGGTATTTAACCTTTTGGGGACCGCCTAAATTAAATCCTACGATGCACTTGTGGCTGTCTAACTCTGATGCGGCGTGGGATTTAAGCCGCCTGCTGCTTTCGCTCCCCACGTGATCATGCGCATCTGAGAGGGGAGATTAAGCTGTCATATGACAGCTGACATCTCCCCTCAGTGATCAGAAGCCATCGCGATTGGCTCCTGATCACGTGATCACTACGATCCCCAGACGATCATTGTGATTACTATTAGAGCAGCGACGGTAGAAAGGGAAGAAGAGGATCCACTCACCTTCCTGACGTTCCCCCGGCGATCAGCGCTCCCCTCCGCTCTGCCCGGCATCTCTGCTCACTCTGACTCTAGTGTCGGGTCCCGGCTTAATAAAGTCATCAAGCCGCGACATGGAACTTAAAGAGTCAGTGCAAGCTGGGATGCCGGCCAGAGCGGAAGGGGCTAATCGCAGGACCCAGGAAGGTGAATAAAGACTTCTGGCTATGCGGGGGTCGGGGGATACCAGGCTATACTGGGGATACTAATGCCTTGCTAACTATACCGGGGATCTGGCTGCCTGACCCCCCAAATGCGCCCTCCCCCCGCAGGTAAAATGCCCTAGTCCTTAAGGGGGGTTAAGCAGCCGGTCCCCAGAGGGTTAAAAGGAAAATAAATATGGCAAACTCCATAGCATACATGCAAAAATGGCGCCAGGAAATATGGGTGCAGGGTGAAGCCAAAAAACTGCTCACCCTTCTCCTGCAAAAGTCCCAGCAGAGTGTATTACTATCCCCCGCCCAAGCCACCATGCAAAGACGTAGTTCCGCAGCCGAGTTACGCTGTCTTTTGACGGCACCCAAATTACTGTCTGAGCCCCGCCAATTGTTCTTTCGGAACGATTTTCTGCCAACAAAGTGTAGGAGAAGATTAAAATCATGCAGCTAGTGTTCTGTTTCAGCCTGTTGATCTGCCACCAGATTGACCATCAGATAGATCCTTCCCTGGATGAATCTGCTCAGAGAGGGATCTGTCACCTACCACACTGCAGACAAATTTCCAATAGATTTCAGATGTATTGGAAATCCACCTAGCGCTGCTACCTCCAACACCTGCCACACCCCACCACCACCACCACCGTGTAATGTGTTGTGCACCCGGTCCCATGGAGAGTGTTGCGGGCTTACCTGTCACACTGGCGTGACTCCTGGCCTCCCCCCGTGTCCTCCGTCTTTTTGTACTGCCAGCGGGGGTGCTTGTACCAGGACAGCAATGGAGGCGCCGGGCAGCAAATGAGAAAGAGGCCGGACACAGGAAGAGGCAAGAAGGCGTGCCAGGGGACAGGTAAGCCTGCAGCACTCACCACAGGCCCGGAGGGGACGCATACACTTGGGGGGAGACTGTCTGGGGTCTGGTGGTTGCCCGATCGAGCCCTTGCGACCAAGATTTTCCTGCATACCCGATCGATCTCTTTGACTGATTTCATCCAGAAATTGATCCAAACAATCGATCATGTGGCCATGTTGCACCATCGATCTCTGCCAGATTCGATCATCATGATCAAATCGCCCATATATCGATGCCAAAAATACAAAAGTAATGTATGGGCAACCTAAGACTGTACAGTGTGACATAGTGATACGCAACACACCCCAAATGCCTTCCTTACTGCAGAAGTAATTTTCTGCACAGTTCAAGAACTTTTGTTCCTCCTTTCATGTACACCTACAACTAATCAAATGATTGCAGCATGCTGATACTCCCATTTAGCATTCTCAACAAGATAGCCTGGATATCCTATGTATATATTGCTGGATATCTCACTGCCCTGCTCCAATCTATAACATACGTCAGATTCGTCCAGTGGAGTAACATTTTAAGGACAATTATTCACTTTGGCTCTGAAAATTTCCACAGCTAATCAGTCCTTTGTGATCATGTGACACACGGCGCCCTCACTTGTGGTGTTCTTTCTCCTGCCTCGTAGCGTTCTACACTGCGGCCCCCCTCACCTCTGCCGGGATACTGCCTGTTATGCAATCGCTGTGTCCTGATGGCCAAAGGGACGAGTATGGCTTCCTCCAGTACACAAACTCCACGTAAGTATCTGCTATCCCTTACTGGATGACTCCATGGAATGTTACCCCCAGATTGGGCAATTGAATTGCATTTACATTTGTGATTTATAGGGGGTTTTTTTAGGCCGGTTTTAAACTTTGCCTGTGTGTTCGTGGTGCGATGCCCCGCCCCCTCGCATTGCACCGCAACACACAATATGTCAATCAAATGACCCTGCGGAAGAGTGCGCCAAGAGGCCTCTGCCAGTCATAGTGATATCCCTAGGGAGCAGTGGCATAGCTAGAAATTATGGGGCCCCATAGCAACATTTTCATGGGGCCCTCATAACTAGGCATAACTTGAGCAATGCCACCTGCCCCTACCCTATGGATATGAGTTGACTGGCCAGTTTACGTTCCCATGCAATGCACATTGAGTATAGTTATTGGGCTAAGCAGGGGCGGGCCGAGGCATAGTGTAGGAGAGGGCGCAGAATTCATTCAGCTGTCATTCCTAATTGTGTTTGAAGCAGAAAGAAATAAGAAAAGGGGATACATGGCAGTGACTGCAAGCCAGATAACTAGATATTAAGGTGTTGGGGAGGTTGTGGGCCCTGTGGCGCCTCTTAGTCTAATAGCAATCAGTGTGTGACGGCTGGGGTGGCAGGGATGGAGGGGCGCACTTTGGTGTCTCAGCCTTGGGTGCTGGAGGACCTTGTCCCGGCTCTGGGGCTAAGAGACAAAGTCAGAGGGTGGAGAAACAAAGAAAAGTTAATAGTGAACACATCAAGCACAGCTTGGGGCTCCCTCTGCTCCAGGGCCCCATAGCAGTTGCTATGGCTATTGCTATGCCCCTGCTAGGGAGGTGTGGCTAAGGCGGGGATTTCAGCAGTTATGACATGACTTGTGGCGGCCCTTTCCTGATATTTATCCCTAACCATCCCCAGATCCCTAACCTCCCCCAAACATTTATGCTTCTGACGCCTAACCCTATAACCCTACCCCCATCATTAACCCTTCCTGATATCTAACTCTACCCCCCCCCCCCCCCCCCCCTCCTCCTCTTTTCAACAATAATCATACCTCCCAACTTTTCGAGATGAGAAAGAGGAGCACCTTAAGAGTCGCCCCTGCCATCAGGGCCGCCTTCAGGGCATCATAGCAGGGACTGCTGTATGGGGCCTGAGTGAATCTGGGGCCCAGTGAACAGTGCCACACATGGGCTGAATGTGATGAGACGTGCCTTTAGGCTCATTCAGGAGTTACTGTAGTTAGTGATTAAAGTAAACGGGAAACGAATGGGAGAAAAGGATTTTTATTTACCTGGGGCTCCTCCCAGCCTCGTGTAGACCATCAGCTCCCTCAATACCCTTCTGGTCCAATCCATTGTGCTCCTGTGAAGTCCTCACCATCCAGCTGGATTGCAGGGCACTGCGCATGAACTGTTCCAGGCTGCACGCCTCTTCCATCATGTTCCCATAGATGGGAGCATTCCCTGCAAGCGCAGTTATGCACTGAGCATGTGCAGAATGCTCCCAGCCATGGGAGAGCGGGAAAAGTGGACACATGGATATTAGTGTGTTTGGGTCTTCAAAGATTGTGATTTGCCATGTGGTAGCAGAGGGGAGTGAGGGGGGCCCAGTATGGGGTCCAAAAATTTCTGATGGCGGCCCTGCCTACCACGCCCCTAGTCATGCATACCACAAAGAATCCATTAGCAATATATGTTGTTTTTTAATTTACAACACTGGTCTTTTCTATTATCTAATAGGTTTCCTTAATATTAACATTTGGAAATAAGAAATGCATCACTGTAAAGGATGTGAGTAAAGTTAAACACATTTTTAAGGAGAAGAATAAAAATCTTCACATAGATCTTTACATCAGTCCTGAAAGAGGGACACATGAGGAGGAAAGAGGGACAGGGGGACAAGTTTCCCAAAAAGGGACAGTAGGGGGCTATGCAATAACCTTTCCTGATGAGTGACCCCCGACATTAACACTTCCTGATGCCTAACCCTAACCTCCTCTCAACATAAGTGCTTCCTGACACCTAACACTACCCCCCATCATTAACCCTTCATGATGGCTAAACTTTCCCTCCCCCAATATTAATGCTTCCTTACACCCAGCGCTGGATTTACCATAAGCCACTGTAGGCACGTGCCTACAGGCGCCTGATGTTGGAAAGGTGGCTTATTCCCCTCCCCTTGTGCTTCCCTCCTCTTTCCCTATGCAGAGTCCCGAGCAGAGCATAAATTAGAGGTTGCCCAGCTCTCTGCATTTCATTGACGAGATTTCTCTTCAGTTGGGGGCACCACTAGTTACTTAAAGGGGAACTGAAGAGAGAGGTATATGGAGGCTGTCATGTTTATTTCCTTTTAGACAATACCAGTTGCCTGGCAGCCCTGCTGATCCTCTGCCTCTAATACTATTAGCCATAGCCCCTGAACAAGCATGCAGCAGATCAGGTGTTTCAGTGGTTCAGACTTATAAGTCTGATCTGACAAGACTAGCTGCATGCTTGTTTCTGGTTTTAATCAGATACTACTGCAGAGAAATAGACCAGCAGGGCTGCCAGGCAACTGGTATTGATTAAAAGGAAATAAACATGACAGCCTCCATATACCTCTCTCTTCAGTTCCCCTTTAATACTGAGCATACCTCTAGCTATCTAATGCTAAGGGGGCACCTCTAGCTAACTATGACGGGCAAGGGATGGAAGGGAGAAATGGCAGCTGCGACAACCAGCACACTTGTGCACTACGGCAGGTGAAGTCTAGGGTGCCAGAACATCTGTGCCTATAGTCTCCTGAGATGTAAATCCAGGTCTGACTGTAGGCATGTGCGTACAGGCGCCTGATGATGGAAAGGCAGCTCACTTCCCTCCTCGAGTGCCTCCCTCCCCACACGGTCCCAAGCAGAGCGTAAATGAGAGGTTACTCCCCCTGCTCTCAGCATTCCACTGATGAGATCCCCCTTCAGTCGGGGGCTAAGGGGCACCTGTAGCTACCTACCCTGGGCAGGGGAAGTAAGGTAGAAGTGAAAGCTGGGCCAGCCAGCACACTTGTGGTGCGGTTTGGCGGGTGTTTGTAGGTTAATGGAGGGCGGAGTCTCGGGTGCCAGAACATCTATGCCTCTAGGCTCCTGCAATGTAAATCCAGGTCTGCTTACACCTAACTCTCCCCTCCTCACAACATTACCATCCCACCCACTTCACAATTAGTTTGTTGGAAAAGTAGCTAAGCTCCCATGCAACCAGGAATCTAATGTTTCTAGAAAATTGACTCCCCACAGACTCGCTTTAAATGATCAGACCACTCTAAACCTGGACAGGGCCTGCAGAGGGTGTTTGCTGAGGCATTGACCTTTCATGCTAGACAGCAGCCATCATCCTTCTGACAGGGCCAGATCAGACAAGGATCGTGAGATATCTCTGGATATGTGTAGCTGTGTGTAATGGGATCTGAGCATGTCCTTCTCTTTGATACCTGCAGAGTCACCCAGCTGCTGGAGAGACTCACCGAGGTGGCGGAGAACAGCAACCTGTTTGATACGAACCGCCCCGGCCTGGAGGAGGAGTTGGAGTCATTGAAGCATCACTTGGAATCTCTGAGCAGTGACCACAGCTCGCTGGAGAACCATTTTCACCGGCAGACAGGTACCCCCTCCGCGCAGGACCACAGAAAAATACAGATGCGTGACATTAAGAACTTCTGTTCCAGTGCAGTGTTTCTGAACATTATTATATCATATATCTGTTAATGGTGACACTGAGTGCGCTACAAATCCACATAGTGACAGAGCTAAAAATCGGGATACTTGGGGGCCCCCAACAAGCTCTGGAGCCAGAGTCAGCCCTATCATGGAGCCACATGACTCATACTCTAGGGGACGGTATGGACGACTGGCCTAATCTTAAAGAGAAACCGTGACCAAGAATTGAACTTCATCCCAATCAGTAGCTGATACCCCCTTTTACATGAGAAATCTATTCCTTTTCACAAACGGATCATCAGGGGGCTCTGTATGGCTGATATTGTGGCGAAACCCCTCCCACAGGAAACTGTGAGGACCATGGTCCTGACAGTTTCCTGTCTGTGAACCTCGTTGCATTGTGGTAAATAACGGTTTACAGCTGTTTCCAACTGCCAAAAAAGCAAGCAGCAGCTACTTCCACTGACATCACCTGCCAGCAGTAAAAATGTCACCCTGTGATAAATGTCAGAATGTAAATCAGGGAGAGGAAAGCTTTTACAATGGGCAAACACTGACTAAATAATTTATACATAATTATTGTGAAAATGAAGCACTTTTTTTTTATTACATTATTTTCACTGGAGTTCCTCTTTAGTAGCAGAGCAAGCAGCAAGGCACAAATACCTACTTCAGTGCCGAGTCCCCTCCTTTTCTAGCAAGCAAGTAAGAAGAGCAGGAAAGCTGGCACTGCTGCAAGTGTTCAATTTATTGTAGCAAACATAAAGTGCAGGCGTGCAACATCTTGCAAAATGGCATAAAAAGTCATCAACATACCCTTGTGAGAGGAGGCGTGGGTGGTGGTGGGTGCTGGGCAAAGGTGTGGAAGGTTTTATATAGGGGAAACTACGAGATCAATTAATGAACGATTCAGAGAACATTATAACTCCCTAAAATCAGGAAAAGGCTCCCCCAGAGTGATCCAACATATGCGAGAGAGCCATAGTAATGATCCCACAAAGCTGACATTTGCAGGAATTATCCATGTCCCACCATTATCAAGAGGTGGAGACAGGGAGAAACGATTGAAAAGAGAGGAAGCAATGTTGATTCTGCAATCGGAAGCTATGGGACCTTTGGGCCTTAATGATCACACAGATTTATCATGCTTCCTTGACCCTTGAGGCCGTATCTTCCCTCCCCATATTCGGACTCCTCCAATGTGTCCTATTTGATGTCTGTCTATTGTCTTATATGCTATGTATGATCATTTTTGCTGTTAATTTGTGGAGAGTGGCAATATGACCGGTGCCTGGTCCTCCTTCTCCCTCCCTCTATCCATGGCTTGTTCGCCCCCATGGTGAAAACTCACCATGGGAAGTGGGCAATTTTACTTCCCCAATACCTCCCATTTTCCTGCCCTCTTGATTTTGCACAATTTGAAGACTTGTGGCTTCCTTGTGCCCTTGATAGCAGTAATTTGCGTTTTTGTGGGGCACGATCCAAACGTACTGACACCTTGGGTAATGCACTTTGTCTCACTGTTTCAGGATCTCCTGATCATCCACCTTTACTTCGTCTAACATGTTTTTTTTGCAATTCTTTCTGGTTCCTTTCCCCTCTTCTTCCCCCCCCCCCCCCCCCCCTTTATCTGTTTTTATTTTCTTTCTTTCTTTCACCCTGGTGCAGGTATGACTGAGTCGGGCCCTACCTCAATTTGGCCGCTAGGGGGAGTTTTCCCCTTCCCAATGCGACCATTTTGATGCATGCGCCATAAGCATAATAATGCAGTACGCATGCATCCAATTGACATGCGTACATCACTGGCGCCATGCGGAATTACGTACGCGTGCAGCGTACGTGTGACGCCTAGGCGTCAATACGTACGCACACGTGACGCGGAAATATGGGCGGCGCTGCCACCGGAAGTAAATGTTACATGACGGCTCTGGAGGATATTTAACCAGAGCCTTTTGCCCATAACTTTGCAGCCTCCGTAGAAGTGCTATCCCAGCGCGAAACGGCCGAGTGACCTTTGCCCAGCACCCACCACCACCCACGCCTCCTCTCACAAGGGTTCGTTGATGACTTTTTATGCCATTTTGCAAGATGTTGCACGCCTGCACTTTATGTTTGCCACTGGCGAACTCAGGGGGCTATTCCGGGTGTCTGGAACCTCCCCCCTGCACTGAGCTGTGTATTCAGCCAGGGAAGCCTGCATAATATAAACAGCCTCATTCTCCCTCCCTTCTTACTTCTGGTGCCTCCCTCCAGCTAATAGAATGAGAGAGGCAGCCGAGCTTCCCTCACAACCCTCACAAGAAGATGCAGCCTGCAGTGAGAGAATGTTGATTATGGAGTCCTGGACTCTCCACAGCACAGAAGTGTCAGACATGATGAAATTAGAGTGCAGGCAAGCTGGTAAATATGCACAGCATGATGCAGAGCTTGCCTGGACTCAGGGTCTGTGGGCAAACATCTGTCTGGTCTCTCCCCATTGTTATAATGACTGCATGTGTGGATAAGGTGTGGATAACAAGCTGAAAAGTTTTTGACAGTCCCTAGACTCCAGGAGGGCTTCTTTCTGACTTGTGTGAGAGACTGACAGGGACAGGAGTCCGATTACAGGCAAGTAGCCTGTCTGATGTGGGACTGCAATACAGATAAGTTCTCTGCTCCATCTCAGGCTATTCTCAATTTCTCCACTCCTCTCTCTGGGCTAGCAGGGCCGGGCCGAGGCATAGGCTGGAGAGGCTCCAGCCTCAGGGCGCAGTGTGGGAGGGGGCGCACAATTCATTCATCTTTCATTCCTAATTGTGTTTGAAGCATAAAGAAATAAGAAAAGGGGATACATAGCAGTGACTGCAAGCCAGATAACTAGAGATTAAGGTGTTGTGGGCCCTGTGGCGCCTCTTAGTCTAATAGCAATCAGTGTGTGACGGCTGGGGTGGGAGGGATGGGGGGCGCACTTTGGTGTCTCAGCCTTGGGTGCTGGAGGACCTAGTCCCGGCTCTGAGTGCAACGCCAAAATGACAATAGCAATCGCTAGCAATTTGTGAGTGTGATTTTGTGAAGTGATTTTCAGAGCGATTTTTGAATGAATTGCTCAAAAACATGCTACATGCAGTATACCTGCGATTTTGAAAAAATCACAACGCTGCTGTGGGAACACCCACATAGGGTAACATTAGCCAAGCGCTTTTCAAATCACTGTTGATTTGAAAAACGCTCAGAAGCACTCTTGGTGTGCACCAGCCTCCTTCATTCACCTGTGTTTCCCTCTTCCCCTAGAGCTGGCTGTGTGTTCTTGTCTTACAGGAAAGCTAAATAAAAGTGCAATCCTGGTGAGGCAAAATATTATTATTTAGTATTTATGTAGCGCCGACATCTTCCGCAGATGCATATATCCCTGCATCATATGGGTATCGCTTGCGCTATGTGACACTATGTGGCATAGTCCACTGAATTGTCCAAACTCTATCTGCCGTTTCTCTCTCGGGGAGTTGTTCCAGCGCTGTCCCCCGTTCACATTTGCTGCTACCAGAAGCCCTCAGAAACACTAGTGTCCTTGAGTACTTCCAAAGATAGGCAGCTCCGTAATACGCCAGCGCACTTTTGTGCATGGGCAGTATGGAGCCACCTGTATTCGGAAGCACTCGGGACATACGTGCTTCTGGACCTTTCAGGAACCCCCCCCTTAAAAATCCTGCGTTTGCCCCTGTTTGCTACAATAAATTGAATACTTGCAGCAGTGCCAGCTTTCCTGCTCTTCTTACTTGCTTGCTGTTTGACGTTCCTAGCTTGAGCACGCTGAAGAGGTTCTAGAGAAGAGGTGTATACGTTTCCTCCAGTGCACACTGCATGTCCTCTTAACTGAGTAGTCTTTGTTGCAATCGCTGTAGTGCCAACCGCCTGCTTCCCGTTGTTTTGGTCCCCTCCTTTTCTTCACTGCAGCCTATCACTGTGCAGCAGCGTCTCTCCTTAGGCTCCCAATGCAGGTCATGTAATATCAGGAGCCTACCGAGAGATGCTGCTGTACATGGGGTGATAAGCCACTGTGGCCGCTCGGCTATGTAGATGGCGGAGAGAGAGAAAAGAGGCACTTTTTATACAAATGGGGGGCAGATACTGGTCACACTTGATACGACGCGGAAGGGACAGATAGCGGCCCCGCTTTTTACCTAAGGTAAAAGGGACGGATGGTCTTGCTTCAGGTGGGAAAAACTCTAGAACCTGCCCTGTCTGGATTTTTCTTTTTTAACTCAGAACTTACGACAATGTATTGACAATAGGGAGAAATGCCAGAGCATTACAAACCAGGCGCATCTGAATGACTTAACAGCAAGAGGTGTGCAGAGCCTCTTAAAGGGAACCTGAGATGGGGCCACATGAGTAAAATATACATACCTGGGGCTTCCTCCAGCCCTATCGCTCTCACGCCGTCCTCTTCTGACTTACCGTTCTTCCACAATTGGCCGTGGAAAGTCATCTAGGTCGGCACCAACTGTGCATGCGCGGCCAGGCCACGTGCACGTCGCCGGGATCACTCTGCACCTGCGTGTAGGAGACTGGGAAGCGCACGTGGCAGGACTGCGCATGCGCCAACTGACGAATTTTCCAGGTCCAGTAGCGGGCAAATGGGCAGCCAGAAGAGGACGGCGTGGGAGCGATCAGGCTGGAGTAAGCCCCGGTATGTATATTTTATTCATGTGTATTCAGGTACACTTTGAAGGCATACATGCACCCAATTTCATCTGAAACAGGTGCTACGATTTACACTAATGTGTTTTTGTGTTGTTGTTTTGTGTTTTTTTTTGTCATACAGGTTTTACATTAGACTCTGTGGTTAAAAACAAGACCAGCTTTCGAGATTTCCTCCAATCCAATCTCTCCCTGCCCAGTAATGTGATTGACTTAATAGCCGGATCCAGCATCAACTTGCAAGAGGTGAGTTAAAGGGGAACCCTGAGGATGTGATGTCACCCAACGGCTTTTTCTTCTTCTGGTTAGAATTGACTCAACAAATAAACTTTTTCACAGCCCTGGGTCATTGAACAATGATAGCAGAAATGCCCCTTTCATCACTCTTAAGGGGGCCATACATAATTTCACCAAATGGATCGATTTTTAAATTTTTGTTAAAAAAAAAAAAAAAAAAAAAAAAAAAAGATTGTATAGAAAAAGTGATTTTTTTTTGAGGAAAAAATGATTTTTTTTCCCTATTAGTATATGATCAAATGTGTCGAAAAATAAGAGAATTACATTTTTTCTTATCCTTTTTTCAATTAAAATGTGTTTGGTTTATTGGTTACGTTTTGTTAAGAACCTGAAGCACATGGTGGAGGCTGCCATATTTATTTCCTTCTAAACAATGCCAGTTGCCTGGCAGTCCTGCTGATCTCTATGGCTGGAGTAGTGTCGGTTCTGGCAGATTTTAACTGCCTACTTTTTTCTGCGATAGTGGTCCTTTAAATTATTTGATAAAGTGGAAACCTGTACTAAATTGTTTTTTAAAAAAAAACATTAACGTGGCTGTACACAATTCAACCAAACTAATAGATTTTCCTGATTTTTTGTTTGTTTTTGTTTTTTTGTTTTTTATAAAAACGGTCAATTTTATAGTTATTGAATGTAAGGGGTTTTTTTTGATCGATAAAACAGATCAAATTCTCCAATCATTTCATTTATTGGTCTTGGTGCAAAATTGGTTTTAATTAGGGGTGTGCAAATAGAAGGGGAAAAAAGTTGGCCCAGGGAGAACAAACATATAAATCTGGCTTTGTGGACAACATGATGAAATAATGAAGTGGAGTAGCAGTCTTTAAAGTATAAAATTACTTTTAAAAATCAAACGAAAAATAACTATACATATTAACCACTTAAGCCCTCGGCCGTTTTTACTTTATGCATCCGAGCAATGTTCACCTCCCATTCATTAGCCTATACGTTTATCACTACTTATCACAATGAACTGATCTATATCTTGTTTTTTTCCGCCACCAATTAGGCTTTCTTTGGGGGGTACATTTTGCTAAGAGCTACCTTACTGTAAATGCATTTTAACAGTAAGAATAAGAAAAAAAACTTAAAAAATTCATTATTTTTCACTTTTCGTCCATTATAGTTTTAAAATAATACATGCCTCCATAATTAAAACCCACGTATTGTATTTGCCTATTTGTTCCGGTTATTTCACAGTTTAAATTATGTCCCTATCACAATGTATGGCGACAATATTTTATTTGAAAATAAAAGCATTTTTTCCGTTTTGCATCCATCACTATTTACAAGCTTATAAAAAAAAAATAAAAAAAAAAATATAGAAATATTTCATCATCTTTACATAGATATTTAAAAAGTTTAGACCCTTAGGTAAATATTTGTTGTTTTTTATTGAAATATTTTTTTTTTATTATTAAACATTTTACGTGGGTATTTTTGGGAGGGTGGGATGTAAATAGTATTTTATTTGGGTAAATGTGTATTTTAATTTTTTTTACTTGTAGATGTAGTTTTACTTTTTGGCCACAAGATGGCAACCTTGAGTTTGTTTACATGACGTCACTCTAAGCGTATCATGTATGCTTAGAGGGACATAGGAGTCAGAAAAAGCGAAGCTTCCGAGAGAAGCTGTTGCTTTTTCTGCGGGGGAGAGGAATCAGTGATCGGGCACCATGGCCCGATTAATTGATTCCTGGGCTAACGAATCCATGGCCGGGAGCACTCGTGCGATCGGCCGCAGGAGCGCACCGGTGCACACATGTCTATGTCAAGGAGGACAAAGTGGTTAAAAGTGGTGTCATTTTCATTCGAAGCCTGAAACTGTCAACTTCAGTATTTGCAGCTGTTTTCCTTTCCCAGATGTCAGGTTATCATAAAATGGGTTCCTATATTTATTCATTTGTCACAACATGTTTGCATGAATCCCTCAGGTCTACCGCCTACTGTTTAGCTCCACCTACCTGTCTACTGATGACCTGCCTTCCAAGAGCCCGTGGGATGTGGCCAGCTCGGCAGGCGAACAAATCCGCAATCTACATGTGAGTATCTGCCTGAAGGAATCCCTTTCTGTGTAAGATTCAAACAACGTCATCCACCCTGGTGGATCTGCTCAGACGATCATCGGTGTTAATAGTCAGTTGAAAACACGTATTGGATGATGATAAATGATTGATCCATTCCAAACCTTTATGTGTAGAGATGACGATATGAGATGAATGAGGAATGATGAGATGAAGAATCAGTGTAGACGGATTGCATACCTCCCAACTTTTTGAGATGAGAAAGAGGGACACTTAAGCCACACCCCTGCCACACCCCTGATCACGCCCCTGTCACAACCCTAGCCACGCATACCATAAAGATTTCATAAGAAAAACATGTTGTTTTATAATTCAAACCACACTGGTCCTTTCTATCCTGGTTCATTTTCCTTCATATTAACATTTGAAAATAAGAAATATATCAATTAAAAATATGGGAATAAAGTTTAGAGGCAATTAAACACATTTTTTAGTAGAGAAATACATATATTTGCATAGAAAGAGGGACAAAGTCCTGAAAGAGGGACAAATGAAGTGGAAAGAGGGCCAGGGCTCCCAAAGAGGGACTGTCCCTCCAAAAGAGGGACAGTTGGGAGGTATGAGATTGCATTGTTATCTCAAAAGGATGTAAAGCTACATGAGATCCCCTAGCCAGCAATATAAAATATATTTATTGTAAAAATTTAACACATGCATTGCACAAAACACTGCATTGCTGAATCATATTTACAATCATATGGATTAAAAATGGGTTGACCCATTGAGCTCAATTGATCAGTTTTTATTTACTTCAAGTTTATGACCTGTACTCTTCAGCATAAGCTGAGAATTCTTCAGTAGGCCACGCCTCTCTCATGTTTTAGTTGAAATGGGTTGTCTTGCTTTAGGGGAACTTTGCAGGAAAATGGAAGTCTTTCAAAGAAGGTCTTGTGCATAAGGCTCTTCAGGATCCCAGGAAGTCTGGACACAGATTGGCTCTACTCCGACTCCTTACTCTGGCCCTCGGCCTTGCGGTGCCCAATACCTCATCTGACAACTATGACCCTCAGGCCATGGTGAAAGAGCTGGAGGTAAAAATCATGCCTAGCTTCACTGTGTAATAGTTAGAATGTTGGGGCTTAATCGGTAAAGTTGATATTAGAATTACAGGTATCCAAAATGTTGTTTCTTACCAGGAGATCCTTTTCACCCCCAAAGCCCTGGAAGATTTGACCTGTGAGGAAAGTTTGGATGAGTTAGCCAGCATCCTTGGTGTCTCAAAGGCAAAGAGGCCCCTATTGTTGTCGTACAAGGACATTGTATGTGCCGGGACTGAGACAGCACGTAATGAGCGCTTCCAAGAAATGGCAGGAGAGTTGAGGGAGCAAGTGGATGTTCGTAAAACCGTGAGCCGAGTAAGTAATTATCCCTAGTAGTATCTTATAGTTATGACACCATGGCTTACTGAACAGAAACTGCCAAGATTCGAACCTTGGTCTCTTGTGTCAGAGGCGGTGCCCTTACCCAGTCCACTATCCAGCCATAGTGGTTATATGAGATATATAGGATGGATACTCACAAACCCTGTTTGCCATCCAAACTACCACTATGTAGGCAAGTGGGGAATATAAGCCTTTCTCCAGTTGGGGTTCCAGGGATTTTTCCGGTTGCCCACCACTGTCAATGATATTCTGGATGCAAAAATCTGAAGGCCAATGTGGCCACTTCAGAAGAGAATATGGAAAAGTGTTGATCCTTAATGGTTACCCGTAACCTCCAAGTATCTGGGATGAGAGAAACCAGGAGCCCAATGGTGCAGTATAATAGGACAAAGAGAGCAGAATAAGAACACGTTTTAAGTAATTTACTCACAAAGGTGGGTTGCAACAATTTGCAACCACCGCCAGAGCCTGTGGGAAAATAAGCTTCCCCGCTTAGTGTCCTAGGTCTGTTGGTTTAGTTGCTGGTTGGTTACTCTCCTGGATTAGTTCTGAGGACAACCAAGTTATTAAGCAACCACTTAGGGTATGGACTATACTAAAAACACTGGTGGAGGCACCCTTGATGATATATAACTAGTAATAGTTGTGTAAATGAGAAGTGTAGAATCTTACCTTCTCAGAAATACAAACCATAAGTAATGGAAAATATATATTTATTCATAAACATTATACAACACGTTTCACGGGTCTTGGTCTGCGTCCTCAGGTCAATTACAAGTGCCTGTAAAAATTCAGTAATGAACATAGGCTCCTATAATACTTTAAAGACACTTGTAATTGATCTGAAGAAACGGGCCAAGACTAATGTGCATGAATAAATACTGTATATATTTTCCATTACCAATGGTTTGTTTTTCTGAGAAAGTAAGATGCTACACTTCTCATTTACACAACTATCACTAGTTTATTCTCATTAAGCGTGCCTCCACCAGTGTTTTTAGTTTAGAAGATGGGATGTGCCCAAAAAGTTAAAATGGGATGGCTATAAATGACTAACAGTACCTCCCAAGAATGGCAATTTACCAATTAGGTAAAAGTATACACATTAGTAGAGCACTGTCTGACACATTTTCAGGCAGTTCCCCCTTATTCAGGTCTTTTATGGGCCAACACAGAGTCAAAGAAAAAGGTTCTCATAATAGGCCTAAATGCAGTTTTGGAAATTCATAGCTGAAATATGTGCAGCCCTGAAAAACATTGATAGCAAATCTTTATCAAGAGTGGAATTTCTCATTAAGACAGCAATAGCGGTTCCAATGCTGTAGGTCTGTAGATGGTATCCAGTCATTTGTTTTCAGTGAACGACTAATCTGTTTCAGCTTGGACTGGATGAGGTGAACGTCACGGAAACCCAGCGTAGCCTACGCTCATTGCTGGAGGACCTGCATCAAGTGGAGAAGATCTTGAAGGATGTGGACATCCTCTCTGCACTGGCCAAGCTCTTACCAAAAGGGGCCTGTTCCAGCAAGCATGCCCCAACGCCCACCAACTCTACCGCCTGGAACTTCAACTCAACGGGTGGCTCCAACTCCTCCGTAGAAGGTGAAGAGGGCAGGATGCAGGAGCAGGAAACAGATGAGGAGAACCCACGCAGCCAGTTCTCAGCCTTCGTCCAACTCTGGGCTGGTCTGCAGCCCATCCTCTGCGGCATTAACAGGTCAGTGCCAAAAAGACTATATGCGATAACCGTGTGCATGCATTACATTCCTAGCATTTGTCATCTAAACCAGGGCTGTGGAGTCGGTAGAAAAATTTTCCAACTCAGCGTATGTGATCTCTGACTCCAGGTACCTAAAATTGCTTTGATGCCGACTGCTCGACTCTGATTCCTTAGTCTAATCTGACTTCTCAGTTTATGAAACCTCTGACTCCAGGGACCCAAAATTGCTCTGACCCCGACTCCACAGCCCTGATCTAAACCCTTACTAGTTTATTCAAGATGATACCATTTTTTGGCTAACTTAGAGATGGATAAACAGTGAGCTTTCGACTTATAAAAAGCCTTCGTCGGACTGGCTTTTTATAAGTCGAAAGCTCACTGTTTATCCATCTCTAAGCTAGCCAATAAATGGTATCATCCTGATTCAAAACTTCTTGCTTTTACTCATGGTTAACACGGTACAACACTTTACTGCTTTTACTAGTTTATTGCATGACATTACATTGTTTTTAATTTCGGGTAATTGATCTTTCTGTGATCAACAGGACTATTGAACCAGAAGCTCTGAAACAGGGGAACATGAGCTCTTTGGGCTTCACCAATAAGGAGCAAAGAAACTTAGGGCTCCTTGTGCACCTTATGACCAGCAATCCCAAAATCCTCTACTCTCCAGTGGGGACTGAGGTGGACAAAGTTATCCGAAAGGTGAGTGCTTTCAAGCTATGTGCTCCCTCACAACCATGGGTGTAACAGCCCCATGACCCGCGGGCTGCGGCTAAGGGAGTCTGTCACCCTTCCTCCCCCTTTATACAGAGCAGCAATGCAGTGTGCACATACTTGCGTCGCCACAGCTATGCTCTCTTCTCTTCGTTCAGCAGCACAGCAGCATGAAACAGCGTCCCTCTGTAAGGCCCCGATGCAGATCATGTGACGTCATGGCCTTGGGGATGAACGCTGGTGCACGACGCAGGGTGAAGCGGAGGGAGCAGAGCCACGGGGGGGGGGGGGGGGTGGGCTGGGATCACAGGCTGGCCACACTGGGGGGGGGGGGGGTTGCTGGCAGATTTTTTTTTTTACATGGGGCCCCACAAAGTTTTCTCAATGGACCTCATACAGCCTACTTACACCCCAACTTATGTCACCTAGGACTCCATGATGATTGAAACTTTTCTCCAGAGTTATCTCACTTTATAGTACTCACACACACCCAATGTATGCCGCCCAAAGGGATTGGGCCTCGGAACAATTTGGGAGCCAAGTGCTGTACAGACGCTTCGCTCTTCAATAACAGAGCAGCACATCTGTTGCCATGGTGAGCGAAGGAAGGGCAACCTTCAGTGCACGACAGTGTCTTCCACTAGTGGGATTGGTATCAAGGGAAATAATGGATTCGGTCACCGATTGATGGGAAATGTGGGAACCTGCGGCAGTTGGGGGGGGTGGGGGGGAGTTAAAGGGAACCCGAGGTGAGAGGGATAATGGAGGCTGACATATTTGTTTCCTTTTAAATAATGCACATTGCCTGGCTGTCCTGCTGATCCTCTGCCTCTAATACTTAAAGCCATAGACCCTGAACAAGCATGCAGAACAGGTGTCTGTGACAAATCTGACAAGATTAGCCGCATGTTGGTTTCAGGTGTATGATTTAGACCCCACTGAACAGAAAAATAAGCAGGACTGCCAGGCAACTGGCATTGTTTAACTTCCTGGCACTCGGGGGATGAAGGGGCAGCGAACGGGCACTTACAGTGATCTCTGAGCTGCCTGTCATTTACTGAATGTGCTGCTCGCCAAGGAGCTGACAATCTATTCCCTGCCGTCAGGTCACTAACTGTCCTCAGAGGAATTTATAATGTAATCCCTGCTATCACTTCACTAACTGTCCTCAGAGGAGCCTACAATCTAATCCTCATGAGGAGGGGGGGGGGGGCGGTTAGGATGCTGCCGGGTGCAGCTGGTGATAGCGAGCTTTGGGCGGTAAAAAGTACAAATCCGGCCCTGCTTAGTAAAAGCCTGCTAGTGGGTTCCAGGCCTTACACTGGTAAATGATCTGCCACCTGCTGTATGCAGTTTATTATTTAATAGCTCTTACATCAGACAGGAAGTGCAGATTGGAGTTCAGACTCTGTGCTGTAATAATCCAGTTTTTATGACGGGCGCCAGTACAACTGCGATAAGCTGGCATTCGTTTTTATTATAACTTGAAAGCCAAGTTTTGCTGGATTTTTATCATGTCTTTATGAGTACCTATAGCGCTGTCGCTGCATGTGACGGGCGCAGGGGAGTTTCCAATAGTAAAAGTATTGGTTATTTATATGGCCAATATTTTACTCTAGACAAACCCGCCACCCATTCTCACTTGAATTCCCCTTAGTACTTAAAACGACCCCCCCCCCCCCCCCCCACCTAATCCCTAAACTTAATCCCACCTCCTAGTGCCTTGAACGCTCCCCAGCTAATGTTTAAGGTTAATCCCCTCCCCCAGCATCTAAAATTAATATCCCTCCACCCAATGCCTAAACCTAACCCCCCCCCCAAGCATCTAAAATGACCCCCCCCCCCCCAAGCCCTAAGATTAATACCCCTTCTAGTGCCTAAAAGGAACCCCCCACCACACCGCAATGCCTGAAGCTAAGCCACACACCCTCCAAGAACCTAAAATGAATATCCTCCAACCTAATGCTTAAAACTATCCCCCCCCCCCAAGCATCTCCTGGTACTTCAAATGACCCCCCCCCCCCATCTAAGGCCGAATATTAATCCCCCACCTAGTGCATGAAATGAACCCCCCCACTTAATGCCGAAGACCAACCCCCCTCCTAGTGCCTTAAAACAAACCCCCTTACCTAATGCCTAAACCTAATTCCCCCCCACATGCCTAAACCTTATCCCCCCCCCCCCCCCACCCCCATGCCTGAACCTTATTTCCCCTTCTAATGGCTAAACCTAACCTCCACCACCTAATGCCAAAACTGTATTTATAGGGGTATCTTTCTACAGCATGCATTTAGTCCCGGAGTTTTCTTTCAAGTGACATACGAGGGCGCTGGAACGTGAAAGCCTGCTCTAGCGGCACAGTGGCATTCTGCATTGGACCGCTCCATAACCAGCAGCGCTTGGCTCGGCAGAATATTTCTGCGCTATGGAGAGAGGGAGGGGAGCCAAGCAGACACAGATAGTGCTGCTTATCGAGGAGAAAAGTTCCATTGATCAGCACGGCTCACTCCTGTTGTCACTCTGCCACTAGCATCTGCCAACGAAGCCAACAGACAGCATTATGTTGAGCAATAGAGACAGCTCTCATCTTATACACGCTGATGAATTAGGCCCATCACCCTGCTGGATTGTCTGCATTACCTCCCTACGGGGTTTATTTATCAGTGTCAAAATCGGTCTACTGGCTCGCAGCCATCAGCAACCAATTTTGGCTTATAAAGGAACGAGAGAACAGTAGTCAAGTCTGTTTGCATTTTGTTGGATGTAACAATTCTTCACACAGTTTTCAAATATCAATTTATCCAACAATAGCCACCCAGATCACCAAGGTTCTCCAGCACTAGAGGGGAAGATTCCAAAGTGAATTCCCCCCCCCCCCCCTCCCAAGTGTGCCCACCCCAGTGTAGGTAGCAGCAGGGCCAGTTCTAGACTTTTTTGCCGCCTGAAGCAATACATTGTGAGGATGCCCTCCCCCCAATGTGTGTGCGCAAAGCCGGAGAGGAGAGACACATCGGGCTTTGCTTTGCAGGCATTGGCACTACGCTTATCTCCCTCTGCTTCCTCCAAGACAGCATCTCCTCCCTACTGGCCCGCAGCATCTGACCCCCAGGATGCCCGGTATGTGCAGCACCGGCGTTGCGTCACTTACTCCCTCTCAGCAGATTAGTGATGGGACCACCACCCACACGTGAAGTCCTGCTTCCTCTCTGACTATAGCGGCTCCTCATGCAACCCGGCAGCATGTAACAGGTCACATGAGGCACCGCTATAGCCATGGATACAGGACGGTCGATGGGTGAATGGAGATCCCATTGCTGGAATGCTGAATCTAGGGAGGTGGAAATGGGGAGTGTGAGGAGGGGTACATTTGGGCAAGGAAGCTGCCTCTTGCCACCCTCTAATTGTTGCTGCCCTGAAGCATGTGATTCATGTTGCTTCATGGAAGCAGATGTGGCCCCAGTATTAAGGAGGTTGACCCCCCCCCCTTCCGCCCAGTATAGTTAGCTATATGTGCAACCGTAAATGAGCAGTCTCCTCCCCAGTTTAGATAGCAAATTGATCCCCCTAGTACTAGGCAGCCCCCATCTAAGGTTAGCCAGATGTGCCCCCACAGGGTTGTGCACCCTATCTCGGTCCAGCCCTGGCATCAAGTAACACAAAGGTGGTAAGGCAGTGGCTTGAACAGCATTCCATCGAAAGCAGTGGCACCATCTGGAGCAATAATCACTATTTCAATTGGAATCAGTAACTTTTAGACAATGTCATTATTACAGCAAGCACTCCTTCAATAATCTTCCATTTTTATTTAACCATATCTAAAAATCAATGTTTTTGGGATGCAGCGGACCCCTTTATCAAGCAAACCTCAAAGAGCTGCAAGAGCCCATCAGAGGTCAAGTTTGTGCTCAGGTTGCATGAAGGATGTGTCCTTAAAGTGAGTTGCAAGTGTAGAAGCCCAAACACAGCTTTGTTCTCTGATGAACTCTGCCCTTTGATGTTTCCTTGATGGAGTCTTCTACGGCCCTGAAAGATTGGATTCTGCTTAACGCACAGGTCGAATTCGAGTCCTTGAGGGCCATATCTATGTCAGTGTTTAGGATGGACTGAGAAATGGAGAAATGTTCTACCTGATGAGCCACAACACTCCTGATTCAGTCCCATCAATTAATTGGAGCTGTGCCTAAAGGTGTGAGGACCTTGGTCCTTGGGGACTGAAGTTCGACAGCCTTACCTTAATGCAATAAATATATTGCTGAATCCTCAGGTGATGCCTTCCCTGCCACCAGTTTGTAGCACCCATATTTTCTGAAGAAGGTATATATTGTTGTGTGGAGTCTACACTCTATTCTTACTTTCAGTCGTGGGCTACTATACACCTGTGCCCGGCTAGCTCAACTCAGATGCTAGCAGTATTGGGTTTATGGGATTGACCAGTCCCAAAAGTCACTCTTACCCAGCTTGTGCCCAGTCTTAAAAACACCTGCTGGGATTCACGAGCACCAGTGGGTTCTAGGCAGGTACACATAACCGGGCCCTGTATCACCACTGACCTCTTGTACATTCATAGACTGCTATAGCAATCGAATCAGGTTGACTGATTAGTGGTGTCCTGTCGATGAAATTAGAGTGATGAACCCCAGGAACCGGGGGGGAGGGGGGAGAGGAAAAAGGAAGCAGAAAACAGCAGGAGCGACAGATTCTGTAGTATTTCCAGGCAATTTAATATGTGAAACCGATACCACTTACAAACCTGGGTTGTTATTAGGCAACCACAGTACTAGGCAGGAGAACAGAGGCGCCAAAAGGATAAAAGGAAGCTAAATGAGCTTAAAAACCAAATTCTTGGTAAATAGAGGAGGTAGTGGTGGACTTACCTCCTCCAAGTAGACACACAACGACTGTAGTAAACACAGTCAATATATTTTATTTATGAACTCCAAATATGCAACGCGTTTTGCAGGTTTGATCCCGCTTCATCAGGCAATAACAACGGAGCAATAGCATATGTGGTCAGTAGAAGAGCCAGGCACCTCTGTGACATGGATCCTTTGATTCTGCTGCTAAAGGCACATACACACGCCGTACTTTTTCAAACAACGGGCCCATCAGACCCTCCTGCGGGGAGGTCATTCTGCCGACAGTTGCACGTGAGTACAGGCTGTTGGCAGACTGATAAGACTGTTTTTGACTTAGACAGAGGTGCCTGGCTCTTCTACTGACCACATATGCTATTGCTCCGTTGTTATTGCCTGATGAAGCGGGATCAAACTTGCGAAACGCGTTGCATAAATAAAATATATTGACTGTGTTTACTACAGTTGTTGTGTGTCTACTTGGAGGAGGTAAGTCCACCACTACCTCCTCTATTTACCAAGAATTTGGTTTTTTAGCTCATTTAGCTTCCTTTTATCCTTTTGGCGCCTCTGTTCTCCTGCATAATATTGAGTCCACCCTGGGTGGAGGGTTGAACCCCTTTTTCTCATCTACAGAGAGTGACTTCTTATTCCTGAGTGGGGTCAGGAAAATCTCCCCACCTGCCTTTACAGTGGTTGCCTAATGGTAACCCTGGTTTGTGAGTATTAATATTTACTCTATCTAGTAACCATTTACCAGTACATATTACACTATTGGGGCTCTTGGTGTTCCTTATTTTTACAGTATTAGGCAGGTAGAGAATTCCATCTCCACACGGATTGGGTATCCTCTTCAGGATAGTTTGGGTCGCACTCACCAACCACTAGATAATTCTCAGGTGACACCCTTGGGGGGGAGGGGATAACTACATAAAATGGGAGTAGGCATCTATTGTAGTATGCAATGGGTAAACATGGGTAATAAAACAGTCTTACTTCAGGTAGGAGGTTTAAGGATAATGATTTTATTGGACACAGGAAGAGATGATGCATTTTGTGGGACCTGCCCTGCTTCCTCAGTTCTACAGTACAGTGTCTTATGCAGCTGCAACCACGGACTGGGAGTGCCTAAAACTCCTACCTGAGGTAAGACTGTTTCAATACCCACATTTACCTCTTGCATACTACATTGGGGCACCTCATCCCATTTTGTAAATCAGGTCAATTGGGTGCCTCAATCAGCAGGTGTTTAATAGAGGATTATAGGGTTAGTTTTAGGCACTTATGGGGGATTTGGGTTATGCAGTAGGTGGAGGGTTAGGGTTAGGACTTCTTTTTAGGCACTGACCAGGAAATTAGGTTTTGGTATTTACAGTGGAAGGGAGAATGGTTGTCAAGTACTGCATAGTAAAAATCGGTGATCTAAATTGCCAATATATTACTACTATTGGCACCACCTGGTGCCCAACTCATGCGTTGGTGGCGCAATATGTATGTACTCACAGCAATATGCCTTGTCCCGATCATTTGACAAGTGTCCACGGTGATATTAATGGTCTTCCCTTTCCATGTAACAGGCCAACGAGACCTTTGCGTTTGTGGGCAACGTGACTCAGTACGCCAAGATGTGGATGAACATTTCGTCAGAGATCCGCAGCTTGCTGGAGGAGGGGGTGCTGCAACAACGGATGCAACGCTTGCAAAAGGTTTGTGGTGTTCCAAAAGATCGTCAAGGTAAAATTGCAGTGAACCTGTGTCTAACTGTTTACAAAGTGATTTGTGCTAGCCCCTTCTCCCCGTTCTCATGTCCGACTGGCCGCAATTTATGACACAAAATACTTTTTTGTTTTTGTTTTAACACTCTAATTCCCTATAAAATAAACAAGCCTCGCCCACAGCTTTTCAGAGAGCCTTGGCATTTTCAGACAGTTCAAAATTTTAAGGAAAATAGTGGGTATAAGTATAATTTTTCAAAAAGACCTTGTAGTTATTTAGAAAATTGGTTTTAAGAATGCAAAGATAAAATGGTTTTTAAACTCTAAAAATAAAAATGACATGGTTTTTTTGTAAAAAAAATTTTTTAATACTTGTACCCACTATTCTCCCTAACACATGCAGCGATTTTGGTGACAATAGCAGGTGTGGGGGCTTTGCTATTTACCGCTAAAATCAACATGAAATTATGAATGATTAAATTTGCAGACGAAATTCTCATTACGATTTCACTTCGTGATTCCGAATTTCGGAAGTACGTCTATTGGAAATTAGTGCTCATCAATACGCATTGCAACTCAAATAGTCATCCCACAGAAAGCGATTTTAGATTTGTAACCCAAGTTGGGTTTGTTCTCCTGATATTTGGGTTTGTTCTCCTGATATTTGGGTTTGTTCTCCTGGTTTTTGGGTTTGTTCTCCTGGTTTTTGGGTTTGTTCTCCTGATATTTAGGTTTGTTCTCCTGGTTTTTGGGTTTATTCTCCTTATATTTGGGTTTGTTCTCCTGATATTTAGGTTTGTTCTCCTGGTTTTTGGGTTTATTCTCCTTATATTTGGGTTTGTTCTCTGGTCTTTGGGTTTCTTCTCCTGGTTTTTGGGTTTCTTCTCCTGGTTTTTGGGTTTCTTCTCCTGGTTTTTGGGTTTCTTCTCCTGGTTTTTGGGTTTGTTCTCCTGGTTTTTGGGTTTGTTCTCCTGATATTTGGGTTTGTTCTCCTGGTTTTTGGGTTTATTCTCCTGATATTTGGGTTTCTTCTCCTGATATTTCGGTATGTTCTCCTGATATTTGGGTTTGTTCTCCTGGTTTTTGGGTTTATTCTCCTGATAATTGGGTTTGTTTTCCTGTTTTTTGGGTTTGTTCTCCTGATATTTGGGTTTGTTCTCCTGATATTTGGGTTTGTTCTCTTGGTTTTTGGGTTTGTTCTCCTGATATTTGGGTTTGTTCTCCTGATATTTGGGCTTGTTCTCCTGCTTTTTGGGTTTGTTCTCCTGCTTTTTGGGTTTGTTCTCCTGCTTTTTGGGTTTGTTCTCCTGCTTTTTGGGTTTGTTCTCCTGCTTTTTGGGTTTGTTCTCCTGGTTTGCACATCAACTGATCGCCTATTACAGTCACCACTTTAGTAGGTTAGGGGTTGATGCACAAAGCTGCGGTGATATTGCTGTGCACAGACAGCGCCTGGCAATATTACCGTTACTACCGGCAGCAGGCTACCGTAAGCTATGCTATTAGCGCGACCATCAGAGCGACAGCACACAGCAATATTGCCCTTACTTCAGCCAGCAAGTACCGTGCGTTATGATATTAGCGTGCCCTGCGGCGATGATGAGCGAAAATGCCAATATTCTTCACGCATTAATTTTCAGGAAAATGTTAAATTCGATTTTCAAGTGAAAATTCCATCAGAAATGTGTTCTAGTTTTCACTATTACTGGGCTTTTCGCGAATTTCCGCTGTAAAATATGGATTTTTTTTTTTGCAGTAAAAATATGCGTGCGTCAGGCCCCATGTGCATTTCATTTGCATGCACGCTAGAATTCTTAGGACCTCACTGTCACTGACCCTCTCTGCCGGTCCCCTGGACACCAATGCTTGATCTGAATTATTCTGTGACTGGAACTTTAATTCCCAGTCCTGCTTCTGCTGGCTCAGCTGTGAGAGCTGCGGCTGATCTGTGCGCTAATGACATAAAAACGAGATGAGAACATAACGAGAGTGGACAGGCAGGTGAAATTATCCCCCGTACGAGGGCTCCACTGGTTGGGTTGAACGTCCCTGGCGAATTGTGCAGACACGTTTTACAGAAGCCCCAACGTTCGTCCCCTTGTCTTCTGTCACTTTCACTCACACGCTGTCCGATTTCATCTGTCACAGCTTACCAGTGATCTGCAGAAACACCCAGAGCTGCTCAACGGCTCCGACAGCGAGCTTCTCAACCGCGTCCTCAGCTCCAACTTCACCGCGCTCAACGCCAGCACCCTCCTGCAGCAGCTGGACACCATCGACAATGCGGCCTGCGGATGGACGCGCTTCATGTCCAAGGTAACGCAGCCGGCCAATAAGCTATCTTCAGCGGTCTCTGGGGCCTGTCTGCAATAATCCAATCTGTCTTCCCGTCACAGGTCAGCGTGGACATCTTTAAGGGCTTTCCCAACGAGGACAGCATTGTGAACTACACCCTGAACCAGGCGTACCATGACAACGTCACCGTGTTTGCAAGTGAGTGACCATCGCCAGTAGGGAGAAGGGGCTGTTAGAACTTGTAACATTTCAGTTTTGAGTTGCAGAGGGTCAAATTGAATATTATCTTGTGAAGGTGATAGTCCACTAGTGGTTTAACTGCAAATCATGAGGCCCACTCAGGAACAGTTTATTACCCTCCCCACACACACCCAATGTGGTGTCCAACATGGGGGCCATCTCCCAGTGGTCATATAATAAGTGTGACCACCATGCCATAGCAGGTCAATTGGGCGGCCGGCATCTAATAAAGGCCTACGGTAAGTATCGGTTATCGGGCACCAATGTGGTGAGTTGGGCACCCAATGTGATACTAGTAATCGATCGGCTATAGAAGGTTAGTGTTAGGCACTGGGGTGAGGTTAGTGTTAGGCACTAGAGATGGTGGGGTTAGTGTTAGGCACTAGAAAGGTGGGGTTGGTGTTATGCACTGGGGGAGGTAGTGTAATAGGCATTAGGAAGAGGGCGTTACTGCTAGGCATTAGGAAGGGGGTGTTAGTGCTAGGCATTAGGAAGGGGGTGTTAGTGCTAGGCACTAGGAGGGGTGAAATAGTGTTAGGCACTAGGAAGGGGGTGTTAGTATTAGGCACTAGGAAAGAGGACTTAGTATTAGGCACTATGAAGGTGGAGTTAGTGTTAGGCATTAGTTGGGGGTGTTAGTGTTAAGAACTTAGGAGGTGGGGTTTAGTGTTAGGCACTAGGAGGGGAGGGTTCAACTGAGAATAGGTGTCATTTTTTTATTTGCACATTAGCAACGCATTTCGTGGTGGCGTAGGAACCAATTCTTCAGGCCAATTTATCAGTGTCTGCTGTGCAAACAGCCCAGAATTGAGTGCATTCCCCACTAGCATCCAGTTGTGCAGTGGGACGCATGTTATCACTAGCACCTTCTACTGGCAAAATATTTAATTGCAAGGAGTAAAATATCTCAACTACAGTATACTGTAGATGGCCAGACAGTTGCTAATTACTTTGTGATTTGATGCATATTTTCTGCTAAATTTGAACACGTCTGCTGCTTGGAACTGGACCAATCAAATTAAATTGTTAATGATTTTGATTGGTCTATTTCCATGCTGCATACATTTCATGTAAAACGTGAATCAACTTGAAATAATTATCATCTCATTGACCATTCCTAAACTCTATCTTTATGTAGAAGAGGAGGAATATCGGGGGGGGGGGGGGGGGCTGGGGGAGGGGAATGGGAATTAGAGCTGGTAGTGTTGAGTTCAAATTTCACATAATTGTATTTTCGCATCCAAATTCACAATTACGATGCAAAATTGTAAAGCAATATTTCTGGCAAATTCATAATTATTTTTGAGCATAGCCCTAATTATGTTCTGTAATTTTGGGCTTATGTGGAATTATGTGAATATGCTAAATTTGTTTTTTACGGACCAAGTATGTGACTTTCTCTCTTTTTAATGTCACAGGTTAGCTTTAAAATGTATAAAATGACCTCCCCCAGAGTTCATCTAAAAGCTTTGTCATGCTGACTTTACCCTATGGGAATGCCTTACCAAACTTAATCGAGACAGCTCCAACCCTGGACTAGTTTAAATCAAAACTGAAAAGCTACCTGCATAGTCTGGCATTTATGGTCACATAACTTTCCCCCTGTACACCTCACTATGTACTGATCTGAGACCAGCTTATGTGCTTTGGGTCCTATGAGAGAAAAGCGCTTTACAAATGTTTAGTGGTTGTTTTGTATACATCATCCTGTGTATATTGTATAGTGTACCGTAGCAAATTGTCAGTTTTAAAAGCCATTTACGACTGCCGCGTTCCTAATTTAGCAAAAACATGCAACGTTTGCAAATAGATTATGTGCAACTAATGCAATTTCAACATCATTATTACGTATAATCCTAGTTGTCAAATTTCTCATGAGTGATATTAGCACATTCCGATCGTCACTAATAGTAGTAGGCCAATTAAAATGATCGTAATTGCTTTTACCAGCCACAACCCCTTTTTCCCATCCCCATGTCTTCTCATCTCCATGTCTTATCTTGTTTTGCTAGTCTGTGTTATTATAATTATTATTTATTGGTTTTATATAGCGCCAACATATTACGCAGCGCTGTACAATAAATAAGGTTACAGACAATGATAACAGGGGTGTCAGAACAATACAGGTAATAGACAATAGATACAACAATACAGGTAATAGCAAAAAGATACACAACACAATGCAGACAGTAGTACAATGCCAGATCATACACTGGAGTGGTAGTGGTAAAAATTACAAGTTCCAAATTCTGGGTAAAGTGCACACAGTCAAGTATGATACACAAGGGGAGAGGGCCCTGCCAAAGGCTTACAATCTAGAGGGAGGGGCTGGTGACACAAAAGGAGGGGGTGCATCAAGAAGTTATTGGCAGAAAGGATTAGGGTAGTGTTGAGTTGATGTAGGCCTTCTTGAAAAAGTGAGTTTTGAGTGCTTTTTTGAAGGTGTTGAAGGTGGGAGCGAGATGTGTGGAGTGGTTAAGAGGAGGTTGTTGCAGGATATCTGTCTTATTGGCTAACTAAAGATGTTTGGTTTCGAGAACACCTAGTTCTCTTCATCCAGCATAATTTTCTACGCCTAATGATGGATACGGCTAACTCTGCTACTCTCGTTTTGCAGGCGTGATCTTCCAGACTCAGCCTGACGGGTCACTTCCTCCTCACGTCATGTACAAGATCCGACAAAACTCCAGCTTTACGGAAAAGACTAATGAGATCCGCAGGGCGTACTGGAGACCCGGCCCAAACACTGGCGGAAGATTCTACTTCCTGTATGGCTTTGTCTGGATTCAAGGTAATCGCCTCCTCACTAGGAGAGCTGCCTGTGTGTGTCAGAATGCATAAAGAAGCACTTGATCAGTTTAATCAGGTGATATATTGGTATCAGGTCCATACATTACCTGATTACTAGAAATTGCAGCCCGATCTACCTTTCGATTGGTGCCGCAACAAGGCCCCCTGATGGATCTTTCAATCGATTTCTGGCCAAAATCGATCAAATGGGTCGATCGGGAGTGGCAGAAAAACCTCAGTCACAGGGCTCAACAGGGGGGGGGGGACAGATATACACTTGGATGGTGGCCGAAAAGAAGGTTTGAATCTTTAGTTTTACTAAAAAATCAAACATTTTATTTTTTGTTTAGATCAAGAAATGTGATTGAATTTGACATTTTTTTTCAATATAATTCAGTCGATAGTGGCAGAAAATTCTGATCAATTTTTCTGAAAATTCAATTGCTCCGGTAAGACTGTCGGTTTTTTGATTTACAGACCCATGCAATTTTCTCAGTTTTCATTAATTTTTTTAATTGTAGAAAAATGGAACACACATGTGATACATTGGACAGATGTTTCAAAAGTTACAATCAATCAGAAAAATCGATCGTGATTCTCAAATGAACAAAAAAAAAATCACGATTCAACTAAAACATTTGCCTTGTCATGTTTTTCTTATTAAAACATTCATTTTTATAGAAAACCTTTTGTTTGTTCCTGAAAAAAAACACCCCTGCAATCCCTGCCATCGCAGGTGGGCCCCTCCCTCTCCCCAACCCCAAGTGCAGCCAATTAGCAAGAAAACCTCCCTGTTTGCTCATTACGGTCTCTGCCATCTCCTCCCGCCATGTAGAGTAACGTCTGACATTTTTACCTGATTCCAGGCGCTGCTTCACAGCAAAAACATTCTCTGCTGCCCTTTGCCGGTTCCCGGTCAGGTGACCCTCATGGGGTTTGGAGACCAAGGGGGCCCCATGCTATCAATTTTGCAGGAAGGGGGGGCCTATTAAGTCTAGTTACGCTGCTGAGAAAAACGATTGATTTTTTTTAAATTTATTGATCATTTAATCTGTTGGTGCTAGTGAAAAAGCCTGATAAATCTTTAGAAAAAAAAATACGTATATGGTGGATTGTCTATATTTCTACTGCCTATTCTAAGTGACCGCAACATAGGAAAAAGTAATTTCTAGTGCATTTAACTCTAGGGGAAAAGTACATTTATATATTTACGTATTTTAAATGTTACAATTTTTCGCGGTGGATGTCCTTTAACACTGTAGTGATTTTTTTAAAATTGATTTCTAAAACCAAGACCTATAATATAAAACATTCTCGTTGCAGATATGATGGATAGAGCGATAATCAACTCTGTGGTGGGCCGCGATGTTGTGGAACCCGGAAACTACGTCCAGATGTTCCCTTATCCGTGCTACACGCGGGATGAGTAAGTGACCCTCTGTTACAGGGATCCTTTGATTCTGCTGCTAAAGGCGTATACACGCCATACTTTTTCAAACGACGGGTCCATCGGACCCTCCTGCGGGGCGGTCGTTCTGCTGACAGTTGCACGTGAGTACAGGCTGTTGGCCGAGCGTATCAGTCTCCTGACAGCCTGTACTACTGTCGGCAGAACGACCGCCCCACGGGAGGGTCTGACGGACCCGTCGTTTTAAGAAGTACGGCGTGTGTACATGCCTTAAGCAGGTTGGGTGATAGCAGAAATGGATTAAGATGAAATGGAGCCTTAGGCAAGATAGCAGTTTTTGCCCTACCGCTGATGGTCATCTGTCTTATTTAGTTAGATTTGGTGGGGGCTAGCATCCACCAGGCCCCTAGACTCTCTCTCCAGGCCCTGGGCAACTGCCCAGGTTTGCCTTGTAGATGATCCGGCTCTGGGTGATAGTTGGTGGAACTGGGAATTCTGGGGGTAGCTTGCTCAAAAAACAAGAAAGCAGATCAGTGGGGAAGACAGAGAAAACTCATACAGCAGTTTTTGCATCACAATTTCTTAAGACAATGAAAACACTGAAAGGTATTAGGACAAGACAAATAACATAATGCGCTTGTCTCCTGGCGGACTTAAAGCACTTGAGCTGCAGCCAGTAGGGTGCGCTCAGTAGGCAGTAGCAGTGTTAGGGAGGCTTGCCCAAGGACTCTTTATTAAATACTGAACAGACTTAACAGGAAGAACAGCAAGATTTGAACCCTGGTCTCCTGTGTCAGAGGCAGAGCCCTTAACCAGTACACTTTCCGGCGCACTAGTACACTATCCACCCACCAAGGTGAAATGGGGCCCTAGGCAAGGTGATTCTTTAACCTCTCTTTGTGGTAAGACTTTTTTTTTTAATCAGGATGTTACCATTTATTGGCTAAATTAAAAGTAAAGGAGTAAACGTTCGGCTAAGAGGCCTTCTTCAGACTTTTACTGTAAAAATGTTGGGCACCATAAACCGCAGGCCAATTCCCGATCGATTTAAGCGTGAGACCTTGCGGGAATCGGCCTTTTGACGTCGCCCCCGGCCGCTGTCCCCCCAAATGTTTTTGCCCCCCAGTGCCTGTGCAGTTATACGTTACCTGCCACTGTTTGTGCTGCTGCCATCCTCGTACTTTCTAGTGATGGGAATTCCAGCTCTTTTAAGAGCATCATCTCTTCTGGCTCGGCTCCCATTAAAGAGCCGGCTCGTATGGCTCTCAAACGGCTCTGCATTTAATATCATTAGATGCCACTCAGATACGGAAGAAAAGCCACGCACCGTCTCCATGACAACTCCAGGCTGCTTCTCTGAGTGGGACAATCCATCCTGCTGCTGCTCTGCTTCGCCCTATACACCCCTACAAGCTACAGGAGGAGGACTACATCTCCTGGCATGCCTCAGTGCCCTTTATTACAGAGCAGAGCTGTGTGGGGTGACTGAGGCATCGGCTCTCCTCAGAGTGGGCGTCGGCTCCTCTGATTCGCCTCAAAGAATCGGCTCATAGAGCCGGCTCGTTCGCGAACGACCCATCACTAGTACGTTCACATTTGCGCCCCCACGTGGTTGCCGGCTTTATAGCACGTGGAGGGCTTGTGTGACGTCACACATGCGCCCCCTGTGCTATATGCCAGTAGTCACATGGGGCCAGAATGTGTAAGTACAGTGGACACAGCAGAGGGAACTAGCGGGGGGAGTGACAGGTAAAGTATAGCTACACGGGAGGAGGGTTAGGGGGAGTGAAACATAAAACATTGGGGGGGGCAACTGCCCAAGGTTTCTGTCGCATTCTTCATTAGCGATTATCCCATCTCGTTACCACCGCGCATCTGATTGAGCATGTCGGCCCGAAATTGGTTGCATCGTCAACCAGGCATGCTCTTGGCTGCACCGGTTTTCATCTGATTTAATAATAATTATCGAATCAGATGGTCGATTGGCCGCCAAGTCAAGTAGTCTATGGGCACCATTAGGCACCCACTAGGACCTAAGCATCTGCCTAGGTTGCCTTGTGAATAATCTGGCTAGTATTATCTTATTAGAATTTAGCCTCAGCCTAGCCACATCGAATACCACCCACCATTTCAGTATACTGCGCACCTGAATTTACTTGGGATATACCTGGTTTGTTCTGTAGTTTTTTAGGACAGCGAGTTATTTGCTGTTTGCTCCTTCAGCGTTTGCTCTGACGCTGTTTATTCTGCAGTAACATTGTGCTCCTTTACATCCTGCTTCTCATTCCATAACAGTGACTCATTGCTTTTCTTTATGATTTACTGCAAAATAATTGCACAATGCGGACTTCAGATGTCTTCTGCTGCTCATCCTATGTGTGGGCGACCGAGGCTTACAGCCACAGAACAGCTTGTTATACCGACAGATGCAGCTCAAAGCCTGGAAACCCCAGTTCAGGCACAGATTTCCTATTTCCAATTTAATACAAGAAGTTTTAAATCAGGATGATACCATATAAAACTTCTTGCTTTTACTGATGGCTAACACTGTACAATACCCTACTGCAATTTAATACATTATTTCAAATTAAAGGGAATCTTAACTGAAGATTAAAAAAAAAGTGTCACTCACCTGGGGCTTCCCTCTGCCCCCTGCAGATGTCCTGTGCCCGCGCCGTCTCAAACCAATCCTCCGGTCCCCCGCAGGCAGCTAGTTTCGATTTCGGTGACTGAACAGTTGCTGGCTAGTGCGGCTCAGGTCATGCGCGTACTTAATCATGCTCCTGACACCATTATTATTATTATTATTATTATTTATTGTATTTATAAAGCGCCAACATATTACGCAGCGCTGACACCATGGCCATCCTGTGCAGGCGCAGTATGCGTGCTATGCATACCCAGGCCCGGATTTACCTCACAGGAGCCTATAGGCACAGGTGTCCTGGCACCTTAGACTTTGCTCTCCATGAACCTACAAACACCCGCCAAACTGCACCACAAGTGTGCTGGCGGGCCCAGCTGTCATTTCTCCCTTGTTTCCCTTGCCTGTCATAGCTAGCTACAGGTGCCTAGAGATATCTAGAGGTGCCCCCAAGTAGAAATTAGCTTGAGGAACCTCAGTATTAAGTAGCTAGAGGTGCCCCTGACTGAAGGGAGAGCTCATCAGTGAAATGACGAGTGAGTAACACCTCATTTACACTCTCATCAGGACTCTGCATAGGGAAGGAGGGAGGAGCGCTCAGGGAGGGGAGTGAGCTGCCTATCCATCATCGGGCTCCTGTAGCCACGTGCCTACCGTGCCTTATGGTAAATCCGGCCCTGCGTGTACCTATGTATGGTCACAGTGGCAGGAGCGCGATAGAGTACAAGTGCGGCCAGGTGCACTGCTGAAACCGAAACTAGCTGCCTGCGGAGAACTGGAGGATCGGTTTGAGACAGCGGGGGCACAGGATATCTGCAGGGGGCTGTAGGAAGCCCCAGGTAAGTGAAACTTTTTAATCTTCAGTTAAGGTACCCTTTAATTGAGCTTAACTTACAAATGATTTCCTTTTAAAGTGGCATTATTCTCCCAAAACGAAAGTTTCAGTAACTACTTGTAGTTATATAAAAGAACATTTTAAAGCATTACCAAGCATTTGTGTCAAATCATTGCTTATCTCTGGTCATCAGCAAAGGCAAGAATCTCCCTCTGCCTGTATCTTCACTCTGCCCCCCTCCTTTTTTGCTGAAGTGTCTCATCTGTTACCAGGGCAATGTCTATCCAGCAGAGGGAGGGGGGAGATTGAAGACACAGGCAGAGAGCTTCAGCCGGCAATGATTACTTTTGCCAATGCCAGAGATAAGCAAACTTCGACTGCTCTCTGCAATGACAATAAATAATTTTACACAAAGGGAATGCTTTAAAATGTTGTTGTTGTTTTTTTTGTAATTAAAGCGGACCCAAACCAAACATTTTTTTTTAATTAAAAATATGTAAAATAAACACTCCTTCAAACCTATGATCATTTCAGTGCATGTTTTTCACCCTTCTCTTTTCATAGCTAGAGTTATACTGGGGGCAGCCATTAGCAATTCCTCCATTGCCGGACACCATCTACTCCACTAGTTTGCCGGTAAAATCCCGGCAATTTGAAAGGAAGGGAGGGGTTCCTCCAATAAATGTAAAATCTTTTAGATTTGTCATCATGCAGCTGAAAAAAAGCTGCTATTTATTATTATAATTTAGAAAATAGATTTTATTTTCTTGTATTTTTAATTTGGGTCCACTTTAATAGTAGTTACTAAAAAATGTTCCTTTTTGCCACATAAAATATTTTTGTAGGTCATTAGAGCAAGCATGGCATTTATACGAAAGCTTGGAATAAGCCTATTACTTCAGTAAGGCCTCATTCACACTATACGCGCTGCCGTGCGCTTTTCGGCAGCGCATATGGTATGCGATCAGCAGGAAGAACAGAAGTGCTTAGAGAGCACTTCTTATGTTCAGACTATGCACGCTGCGCAGCAGTTCGATACGCTATCGCACTGCTGCACGCATTGGTGCCAAAGCGCATTGCTGATCCCATTCACTGTAATGAATGGGATCAGTAGCGCAACGCAGGGCAAAGCGGATGGCGTGCGATCGGGTGTGCTTGCGTCCCGAACGCACGGCCATACGCGTTGCCTAATGTGAATCTGTACCTCTTAATCTGCGTAACATTTTTGCATGCAGTTAAGTACCTTAACGCTTGATTATGTACTTTATAATATATTGTAAGCATGGCCTATCTCCATGTTAGCATAAATGAATGAGTCTGAGCCTTTTTTACATATTTCTTATTGTAATAACATGTCAAATATCTTCACAGCTTCCTGTTTGTGATTGAGCACATGATGCCGCTGTGTATGGTCATCTCTTGGGTGTACTCGGTAGCCATGATGATCCAGCACATTGTGGCCGAGAAGGAGCATCGACTGAAGGAGGTAATTGTTTTATTGTGGAAGATTTATATGGCCTACTGATGCATTAGGGCGTGTACACACATCCACTTTCAATTGGCCAATGATTGGACAATTGCTCCACCTCCATGTAGTATGAGAGCTTGCTTACACAATTTGTTGGCTCTCAAACTATATTGTAGTGGTAAAATTGGCCAATCAAAATTGGATTTGTGTACCAGGCTTTAAAGTGTACCTGAGATGTTAATTACTGGTCTACTTATACTTAAGGCTTCCCCTAGCCCCATGAGGTATGTGGACTCCCTCACTGTTCTCTCCGGCTGCTCTGTTCTACAATTATCCCCACCGGTAATCTTGGCTAGTTGCGTACTACTCCTACTACTGCATAGGCACAGAACGCTCTTCGCCGATCCGCGCATATGCAGGTCTGTAGAGTCTTGGAAGCTTGTTAGAGATTTCGGAAGACCTATGGAGTCTTAGAAGCTTGCTATAAGGACCTGGACAAGTCTCCCTAAATCTCTTCAGCTAGCTTCCAAGACTCAATGGATTTGCACCCGTATGTACAGCAAGCTTTTAAAGCTCTGTATACAGACTGGAGCAAAAAAAAAAAAAGACCTGATGGTTAGCAATGAGCAAACAATGTCGGCACACATTGAAATCCAGTAACGACACAACGACGGTTTAGAAGTGCAAGAATCGAAGCATGTATTTTGAGGGAATCTTTAATTTGCTATTGTGTGGTACAAACGATTAACACTGGTTATTGTCCGAACTGATCTGCCAGGATGGATTGGTCTACATGGGCGATAGTCTTTTGACCGTCGGTTTACCGTGTGTACGGAGCTTGAAAATCAAATCTACCCAAATCTCTTCAGCAAGCTTCCAAGACTTCATAGATCTGCCCAAATCTCTTTAGCAAACATCCAAGTGTGTAAATACCTACCCAAGTCTCTACAGTAAACTTCCAAAAGTCAACAGATTGGTAGTGTCTTTAAAGCTTGCTGTAGAGACTAGGGCAGGTCTGTAGAATCTTGTAACCTTTCTGTAGGGACTTGAACCGGTCTATAGACCTCTCTACAGACTACTCTACTCTACAGACCAGCATAAGTCTCTCCATTAAACTTCCAAGGTGCAACAGATCAGTAGTGTCTTGGAAACTAACTATAGAGACTCGGATAGCCCTGTAGAATTTTGAAGGCCTGCTATAGAGGTGGGTATTTCTGTAGAACCGTGGAAGAGTGATGTGGAGACCCAGGCAGATGTGTATAAATTAAATCTCATTGGAGTCTTCAATGCTGATGTGATGTAATTGTCTTCTTTTGCCCTCCCGTTAGGTGATGAAGATGATGGGACTGAACAACGCTGTGCATTGGGTGGCTTGGTTCATCACTGGTTTTGTTCAGCTATCCATCTCCGTCACCGCTCTGACTGGCATCTTGAAGTACGGCCAGGTCCTTAAGCACAGCAACGTCTTCATCATCTGGCTGTTTCTTTCCATCTACGCTGTAGCCACCATCATGTTTTGGTGAGGAATGTCGTGGGTGGGACTGGTCAAATCGAGTCATTAAACAAGAGGCCAGTAGTATTTGTATCATAAGGCCGGTTTTAGAACTGTTTTTTGCATTGCAGTGGCAAATGACAAACTTATGACCCTGCAGCAGAGTGCGCGAACAGGGTCACATGCATAATGCCGCCCCGCGCTCAGTGACTTACTTTGTGCTGGGCAGGAAGTACGTCGCTGGGATTCCCATCGGTCCGCACATGCATGCCGCAACAGGCCGCACTTCGTCATTCACACTTACCGCATCGCCTATAGACTTTCATTACCCCAAGCACATGCGTTAAAGGGGAACTGAAGAGAGAGGTATATGGAGGCTGTCATGTTTATTTCCTTTTAATCAATACCAGTTGCCTGGCAGCCCTGCTGGTCTATTTCTCTGCAGTAGTATCTGATTAAAACCAGAAACAAGCATGCAGCTAGTCTTGTCAGATCAGACTTATAAGTCTGAACCACTGAAACACCTGATCTGCTGCATGCTTGTTCAGGGGCTATGGCTAATAGTATTAGAGGCAGAGGATCAGCAGGGCTGCCAGGCAACTGGTATTGTCTAAAAGGAAATAAACATGACAGCCTCCATATACCTCTCTCTTCAGTTCCCCTTTAAGCACGTAAAACACGCTGTTGCATTGGCTCGAACACAGCAAAGGACTGCAATAAGTGTGAAAGTCTCCGTAGACTTTCGTTGCTTTTGCAGCCTCTTGCGGCAAAATAGGGTAATGCAACGCAGGAATTACCTGCAGGTGTAAAAGGGGCCTAAATCCCAGAATGACTATTTCTACTGAACGGATTATTGCTTTTCTTTTTGTAAACTGAAAGGACATGTCTCAGGCGCAACAGATAACAGAGCAAGTTTTATGGACAAGCGGCAGTACTCAGAGGTGAAGGTAGCACTGCATCTCTCTGACGTGATATGTTCATAAGGAACGATGGCAGCAAGTGCTTGGAAGAACAAAGAGAAATCGAGAGCCCAATATGGTGTAGTATTGTTAAGTTGGTTGTGGTTTTAAGCAAAATATTAATATATACTCACAAACATGGGTTACCCATAGGCAACCACTTCAAATGCAGGTGGGGAGTATTAGAACCTGACCCCACTCAGGTTATTAAGATGTCGCTCTCTGTAGATAGGAAACGGGGTAGCACTCCTCCACCGAGGGTGGAATCAAGATTTCAGCAAGGCTTGGTGTACAGAGGCGCCAGAGTAGAATAAAAATGTTTAAAAACCGTCTAAAAGAGGGGGATGTTCAGGTGGACTTATCTCACTCAAAAATATAGAACTCAATTGAGTCACAATATATCAATACAAAAAAACGTTTTATTTAACTCCACTTAGTGCAACGCGTTTCGCAGGTGTGGTCCTGCTTCATCAGGCAAACAGGAGTATAACTCAATGGGTCTAGATGCAGAAGTGAGCGCCTCTGTCTAACACACCCACTAATAGCAGTATCTCCCTTGGCGTATATACAGTGGCTTGCAAAAGTATTCGGCCCCCTTGAAGTTTTCACTATTTTGTCACATTACTGCCACAAACATGAATCAATTTTATTGGAATTCCACGTGAAAGACCAATACAAAGCAATGTACACGTGAGAAGTGGAACGAAAATCATACATGATTCCAAACATTTTTTACAAATCAATAAGTGCAAAGTGGGGTGTGCGTAATTATTCAGCCCCCTGAGTCAATACTTTGTAGAACCACCTTTTGCTGCAATTACAGCTACCAGTCCTTTAGGGTATGTCGCTACCAGCTTTGCACCTCTAGAGACCGAAATCCTTGCCCATTCTTCTTTGCAAAACAGCTCCAGCTCAGTCAGATTAGATGGACAGCGTTTGTGAACAGCAGTTTTCAGATCTTGCCACCGATTCTTGATTGGATTTAGATCTGGACTTTGACTGGGCCATTCTAACACATGGATATGTTTTTTTCTAAACCATTCCATTGTTGCCCTGGCTTTATGTTTAGGGTCGTTGTCCTGCTGGAAGGTGAACCTCCGCCCCAGTCTCTTTTTGCAAACTCCAAGAGGTTTTCTTCCAAGATTGCCCTGTATTTGGCTCCATCCATCGTCCCATCAACTCTGACCAGCTTCCCTGTCCCTGCTGAAGAGAAGCACCTCCAGAGCATGATGCTGTCACCACCGTCCATCGGGATGGTGTGTTCTGAGTGATGTGCAGTGTTAGTTTTCCGCCACACATAGCTTTTTGTATTTTGGACAAAACGTTCTATTTTGGTCTCATCCCTTCCATTTCTGAATGATCGCGAGAACAGTCCTCCGTGGGATGTTTAAGGCTTTGGAAATCTTTTTGTAGCCTAAGCCTGCTTTAAGTTGCTCAATAACTTTATCCCTGACCTGTCTGGTGTGTTCTTTGGACTTCATTGTGTTATTACTCCCAATATTCTCTTAGACAACCTCTGAGGCCGTCACAGAGCAGCTGTATTTGTACTGACATTAGATTACACACAGGTGCACTCCATTTAGTCATTAGCACTCATCAGGCAATGTCTATGGGCAACTGGCTGCACTCAGACCGAAGGGGGCTGAATAATTACGCACATTCCACTTTTCAGTTATTTATTTGTAAAAAAATGTTTGGAATCATGTATGATTATTGTTCCAATTCTCACATGTACACCACTTTGTGTTGGTCTTTCATGTGGAATTCCAATAAAATTGATTCATGTTTGTGGCAGTAATGTGACAAAATGTGGAAAACTTCAAGGGGGTCGAATACTTTTGCAAGCCACTGTATATTAGCTGGCAATTGGAAACAGCTGCTATTTCCCACAATGCATCAAGGTTCACAGACAGGCCCTGACATCACACTCTAGGTGGGAGGGGTTTGACAACAATATCAGCCTCACACCCTCAGTGATCTGTTTGAGTAAAGGTAAAGATTTCTAGTGGGAAAGGCGCTATTAATTACTGATTTAGATGACGTTCAATCCTGGGTTAAAGTTCCTCTTTAAGCCTGATCCCATGAGAGCAAAGCTGTCCTATTTCTGTGTGCGGAGTTACACTTTAACTGCTTATTATATCTGTCTCCTTGCTGCAGTTTCCTGGTGTCGGTGCTGTACTCCAAAGCCAAGCTGGCATCTGCTTGCGGTGGCATCATCTACTTCCTGAGCTACGTGCCTTACATGTACGTGGCCATCCGGGAGGAAGTGGCCCATGATAAAATCACAGCTTTCGAGAAATGCATTGCTGTAAGTACTTCCTCCTTCACTCATCCTCCTCACCAGTGACTTGATGTTTTCTAGTTTCAGGTTCTTCCTTCGCTTTAGTAAGCCACAACGGAATCCATCTCTGTAGGCAAAGTGACTCGTCATCAGAGGTGCCCACACTTGTTCAGCTTGCAAGCTACTTTGAAAATGATCTACTAAATAGAATCTACCCACAGATGCACGCCACAACTGCAGCACATGCACAGTGGCAGTCCATCAGTGGTTACCACGAGCCACTACTGCAGCACATGCAAAGCAGCAGTCCATCAGTGATTACCACATGTCACACCTGCAGCACATGCACAGCGGCAGTCCATCAGTAATTACCACAAGCCACAACTGCAGAACATGCACAGCAGTCCATCAGTGGTTACCACAAGCCACAACTGCAGCACATGCACAGCGGCAGTCCATCAGTGATTACCACATGCCACACCTGCAGCACATGCACAGTAGCAGTCCATCCGTGATTACCACAAGCCACACCTGCAGCACATGCACAGCAGCAGCCCATCAGTGATTACCACGAGCCACACCTGCAGCACATGCACAGCGGCAGTCCATCAGTGATTACCACAAGCCACAACTGCAGCACATGCACAGCGGCAGTCCATCAGTGATTACCACAAGCCACAACTGCAGCACATGCACAGCAGCAGTCCATCAGTGATTACCACGAGCCACAACTGCAGCACATGCATGGCGGCAGTCCATCAGTGATTACCACAAGCCACAGCTGCAGCACATGTACAGCGGCAGCCCATTAGTGATCACCACAAGCCACAACTGCAGCACATGCACAGCGGCAGCCCATCAGTGATTACCACAAGCCACAGCTGCAGCACATGCACAGCGGCAGCCCATCAGTAATAACCACAAGCCACAACTGCAGCACATGCACAGCAGCAGTCCATCAGTAATTACCACAAACTACAACTGCAGCACATGCACAGCAGTAAATCAGTGGTTACCACAAGCCACAACTGCAGCACATGCACAGCGGCAGTCCATCAGTGATTACCACATGCCACACCTGCAGCACATGCACAGTAGCAGTCCATCCGTGATTACCACGAGCCACAACTGCAGCACATGCACAGCGGCAGTCCATCAGTGATTACCACAACTGCAGCACATGCACAGCGGCAGTCCATCAGTGATCACCACAAGCCACACCTGCAGCACATGCACAGCGGCAGTCCATCAGTGATTACCACAAGCCACAACTGCAGCACGTGCACAGTGGCTGTCCATCCGTGATTACCACAAGCCACAACTGCAGCACGTGCACAGCGGCTGTCCATCAGTGATTACCACGAGCCACAACTGCAGCACATGCACAGCGGCAATCCATCAGTGATTACCACAAGCCAAAACTGCAGCACATGCACAGCGGCAGTCCATCCGTGATTACCACAAGCCACAACTGCAGCACGTGCACAGCGGCTGTCCATCAGTGATTACCACAAGCCACAACTGCAGCACATGAACAGCGGCAGCCCATCAGTGATTACCACAAGCTGCAACTGCAGCACATGTACAGCAGCAGTCCATCCGTGATTACCACAAGCCACAACTGCAGCACGTGCACAGCGGCTTTCCATCAGTGATTACCACGAGCCTCAACTGCAGCACATGCACAGCGGCAGTCCATCAGTGATTACCACAAGCCAAAACTGCAGCACATGCACAGTGGCAGTCCATCCGTGATTACCACAAGCCACAACTGCAGCACATGCACAGCGGCAGTCAATCAGTGATTACCACAAGCCACAACTGCAGCACATGCACAGCAGCAGCCCATCAGTGATTACCACAAGCCACAACTGCAGCACGTGCACAGTGGCTGTCCATCCGTGATTACCACAAGCCACAACTGCAGCACGTGCACAGCGGCTGTCCATCAGTGATTACCACGAGCCACAACTGCAGCACATGCACAGCGGCAGTCCATCAGTGATTACCACAAGCCAAAACTGCAGCACATGCACAGCGGCAGTCCATCCGTGATTACCACAAGCCACAACTGCAGCACGTGCACAGCGGCAGTCCATCAGTGATTACTACAAGCCACACCTGCAGCACATGCACAGCGGCAGCCCATCAGTGATTACCACAAGCTGCAACTGCAGCACATGTACAGCAGCAGTCCATCAGTGATTACCACAAGCCACAACTGCAGCACATGCACAGCAGCAGCCCATCAGTGATTACCACTAGCCACCAGTCAACTAGATCAATATCATAGAGTCCTCTTCAGTAAGCCAAATAGAACAGTGCTTGACCAATATAATGCTGTACAATATCATGCTCAGTGTCTGGACAAAACTGTAATCAGCAGTAGCACATAATGCTACAAAGTTCAGTTGTGCAACACTATGCCAAAAATACTCAACAAGGCTTACAAGTTTTCAGGCTTTGACCTAATGTGAAGTGGTGTATGCTGTGTTGTTTTATATACTGGATTAAGGATGTTTGGAATAGTGTTTGAAATAGTGTTGCACAACTGTACATGGCTATACATGGCTCAAGAGAATGGCTGTTTTGCATTAAACTGTACCCCTATGTTGATGTTCAAATTTGGGATCCTGCATTTAGAAACCTGAATTATGCAAAACGCCGCACATCAGCACCCAAGCTAGTGGACAGGGACTCGGGGAGCTGACCACGTGTCTTACCTGTAGCTCAATCCGTGCTTCAAGTGACTCTGATGCTTCCTCCTTCTGGCTTGGAAGGAGGAAACATCGAAGTCACATGACGTGCGATGTGGACCTCAACCCCGTCACCCTGTCCACTAGCTCGTGTGCTGAAGTGCTGAGTTGTCATAATTCAGGTTTTGGAATGCAGGATCCAGAATTTGAACACTACTCTAGCAAGGGGTAAACATCGATACACATTTAGCAAAAGACTCTATTTTTCCCATTAGTCCTCCCCATTGTGTAACAGCCGTGTCCTTCCTCCTCCAGTCTCTCATGTCTACGACGGCCTTTGGCCTGGGCTCAAAATACTTTGCTCTGTATGAGGTGGCCGGTGTTGGCATACAGTGGAAAACCTTCAGCCAGTCCCCAGTGGAAGGCGATGACTTCAACCTCATGTTGTCCATGATGATGCTAATAATAGACGCCGTGGTGTACGGAGTTCTGACCTGGTACATCGAGGCTGTTCATCCAGGTAAGCAGTGAGATCTCATGCTAAGCCCAACTACATATCTAAAAAGGCAGTTGTTACATGCTCGGCATGGATGCATCTGCTGCGTGCGCATATAACTGACACCGATGTGTGTGAGACACAGATTATTCCATGGCGTGCATATCACACCCCACCCACACTAAACTCTTGCCACCACCCACCACTGCACACGCTAAAGGGATAGTCGTAGTCAGCCAACTTCGCTACGCTGGAACTAAATCCGGCTTCGAAACCAAATATTCGCTTCGTATGCATTTCATAGACTACGCGTTAAAATACGCAATTACGCGTAGTGCGAAGCGTAGTGTATGCGGATGTTTATGCCCATATGTAGAAATTTTTACGCAATAATCCCTCTGCAAAAGCTTATACCGGGAACTCTACGCGTACATTCCCCTTTCCAGTGCGTAAATTTGTAAGCATACAATCGCACGTGGAAAAATAGGCGCGAATAACGCATTCGTAGTTCACTACGCAATACACATGTCAACTACGCATAGTGGGCATAAGCTACGCGTAGCGGTACTTCGCTACGTGTAAATTCGGAAGTGTAGTTTTGAAACTTCACCTATGAACTACGATGCGTAGATGCGAACTACGATACGTAATTTGCACTGGCGTAGTATCTGCTCATCCCTGGCCCACCCCGCCCACACTAAACCCTGTGGCCGCCCATAGCAACCAAGCACCGTCTTCCGCCCACCACAACTCTTGCATCACCACATGGCGACACCGTTCATCAACACACACACACACACACACACACACACAGTGGGGGGGGGGGGGGGGGGGCACACTTCCTCCCAGTTGCTCAGCTAATCTTGCATTATGGCATACAGTATATGTCAATCTCCGGCCCGGGTGCTAAATATAGCCCACAGAGCCATTAAATTTGGCCCTAAAGTGGTTTCCCCACTTTGCATTAACTAGACCACCAGGGAAGCTATACTGAAGCTCTAGACCCTCAGGGAAGCCATAAAGAGGAGCTAGGGGAAAGCACTAAACACTACAGAACTGTATAGGGGAGGGTGTGGCCCACTAGACACCAAGAAACTGTATAGGGGTTGGAGGGGGGCCATTAGACCCCAGCAAACTTTATAAGGTGGCCAGTAGACATTGAGGTTGGCACGCGACTAGGTCCCAGTGTTCAATTTCGGCCCACTTTGTTTATTTGAGTTTGAAACCCTGCCTTATGGCATTAAAGGTAGAATCAAACTGCTTCAACCCAAGAGGAATGTTTACAGGTGTCTCCTGGCCCTAGTTTTAATTTTCAATTAAAATGGAGCTACGCTTGAAGTAATTTGTGAAGCCAGGACCTATCTCTGACGTGTAGTATGTATGCCATATGTGACAGGACTCCTTGTATTTCAGGAATGTATGGATTGCCCCGCCCCTGGTACTTCCCCTTCCAGAGGTCTTACTGGCTGGGAAGTGGAAGAATAGAAAACTGGGAGTGGTCATGGCCGTGGTCCCGTCCAACTCGTCTCAGCATCATGGAGGAGGACCAGGCCTGCGCCATGGAGAGTCGGCGACATGGTAAGATGTGGAATGGGGTATAGACAATGCAATTTCCCATCAGACTGATACATCGAATCAATAATCTCAGACATGTCTGCTCCCAATCAAAATGGTCTTATGCCAGGAGAAGGGAAATGGAGTTAGAGACAATGGTCCTGATTCATCAAGCTGTGCTACAAAAGCAGTGCAGCTTAATGTGAAGGAGCGCCCGCTTTGCCTGCCTTACATGGCATGTAAGGAGCGTGCTTTCCTTAGCTACGCACTTTGCTTACATAGCAATGCACGTAACTTTAACTGTGGTTGGTCCTGTTAAGTTACAACTGTGTAAATTCACCTAGTAGCGGCCATGAGTGAAGTATCGCAGTAACGATACTTCACAAAACCGCTCGCAGTTAAAATTATGCGCGTTGTTATGTAAGCAAAGCACGTAACGAAGTAAGGCATGCTTACTTGCATGAGATTTGGTTAAAGCCATGATCGAGCAGTAATGTATCCATATCATACTGACAGGGGCATAGGAATAGCAGGAGCCAGCCACCGGGGGCACCGCCAACTCCCCCACACCCCTTCCCCCATGAGTAGGAGTGAGTAGTAGTAGTTCACAGGATACACACGGTAGAGCTAGCTAGGTATTTTAGCTCCCTGTCTCACTGCGGCTCCGGTATGCATGTCACGTGACATGTAGAGCCTATAGCCAGAGACAGGCTGCACAGCATGCAGCTACAATTCAGAGAGTGAGGAGGGCCCGCCTCACCGCTGCTGGAAAAAGCTGTGGCAACTCTGCTATACGGGGTTGCTGGAGGGGATTGTGTGCACAATTTGGCTAACTTGGGGGGGGGGGGTTCTCTGAAAGGCCAGGCAGAGTTTTATTACAGCGCATGTATATGTACTACGCTAGTGATTTGGGTGTAGGGTAAGCCAAATGACGCTCAAATTCATGGTGGTGTTAAATACTAATTCCCTCCAACTCCTAGCAAGAAGAGAGGAGTACGGGCTGTGGACTATAGCACTGCTGCTATAGCGGCTCCCAACTCAAGCGCTACACACACGGTGCTGAACCCACCTGCTTTGCTCATTACAGACCCTGTGTACGGCTATGTTGTACTAGACCAGAGGTCTGCTGAAATTCTCCCTGCACTCCAGAGCAGAAGCATGCCATCTTTTTAGCTGATTGCCAAGGCATCCACTGCCCATGTAAATTGTGCAGGTCCATAGTATCAGGTGCCTCAACCCAGATCTGGTGAAAACTGTGCGACTGTGACTTTGTAAAGCAACCAATGGGAAAGCATGAGTCGCAAAGCGCCCATGCTGACATACTGCGCATGCGCAGCGTAGTATGTCCAGTTTGGAGGACACCAACCATGCCGACCAGGAAGTGAAGGACTTTGACAATTACAGGAGAACGGAGGGAGACGCCGGGGCACAGGAGGTGCGGTAAGCATCTGCTCAGCTCCCCACACACACAGTAGGCATAGTTTTTGAAAAATATTTAGCGCTAAGGTATCCTTTAAATGTTATCTCTCTTCTTTTCACATGTGAAGAGGAGAGCCGTGGTATTGAAGAAGAGCCCAGTCATCTGCCGATGGTTGTGTGCATCGACAAGCTGACCAAGATCTACAAGACGGGAAAGAAACTAGCCCTGAACAAGCTGAGCCTAAATCTGCATGAGAACCAAGTGGTGTCCTTCTTGGGCCACAACGGAGCGGGCAAAACCACCACCATGTAAGTCAAATGTATGATCTCCCTGCCCTCTAGTGATTGTTTATGCACAATGAGAAGTAGATTTATTCCGCTCTCCTGATAGGTCCATTCTGACGGGACTCTTCCCTCCGACCTCTGGATCGGCCACCATCTATGGACATGACATTCGTACAGAGATGAATGAGATCAGGAAGAGCCTCGGAATGTGTCCTCAGCATAACGTTCTGTTTGACAATCTGACGGTGGAGGAACATCTGTGGTTCTACTCCCGGCTGAAGGGGATGGCCGAGGAGGCAATACGAAAAGAGATGGGCAAGTAAGTATGGAAAGGCTCCCCTCAGTGGTGTAAGTACAAATCATGGGGCCCCCCAGTGAATCTTAGTTGGGGCCCCCCAATATTTACAACCTTTCTCTTGCCAATCCCTTAGACCCTCACTGCCTGGGGGCCCACCTTGCAAGTGTCCTAAAAAAGAAAGTGTGAACACCATGACCTTCACAAGTGTAGCCACGAAAATACTTGATCCTAAGGATGGGTCCTTTATGTGAAGGGGGGAAGATCGTAGTTGGGGCCCCGTTAGAGGTCGGGGCGCCCCTGAAGTTGCAGCGGCTACTTCCCACTAGTTACACCCCTGGCTCCTCTGGTTTTTTGGTACTACAGACTTATATTAACAGGCATTAGCCCTCCTCACTCAAACACTCACAGCAAGCTGAGACGCTAGTAATGATAAAAACCAATGCAAGTTGTATTCGGTTGCACTAAATGGAGGAAATTCACTTCCAAAATGTTTTGCAAGCAAAAGGGTTCTGTAGGAAACCCTTTCACCAGAGATGGGGTTACCTCAAAGTTCAAAAGGGCCCCTTGTCTACCCACACCAGTCAGCAAGCAAGCGTTTCATGCCCTCAAAGCTGAAATTTATGCTAAGGTTTGTCAGGTTCAACCACTCTAAGCTATCCAGGGAGTCAGTGGCGTAGCTAAGAAGCTACATGGGCCTCAGTGCAAGTTTTACAATGGGGCCCCCCAAGCATTCTACACATTGCAATTGATACGGCGCACCAAAACCTGCCAATGGCAACTAGAGTGTCAGAGGTGCAAGAAGGGAATGGGGAACAGTTTGTTAATGATGACTACTATTCCAAGCATCTATAGAAGAGATTATTACCAGCACAGGACCAATAGAGAGCTAATACTGCGTTTGAGGGGTGGCCTGTTGGGGGCCCTCTGGCCCAAGGGCCCCGATGCTATTGCTACGCCACTGCAGGGAGTGACAAATTGCACTACTTCCACCATTATATCAATGGGCTGTACTGGCACAGCAGCAGGAGAGCCACAGCATGCAGCCAGACTGAAATATACACACAAATGCAAGGGAAGCTGTGCTCATCATATGGAGGGTCCAGAATTTAAATGGGAAAAAAGTGATGACGGGAGTGGTCAATAACCAGTGTATCCCCCATTAGCATCGTGGTGGCTGCTCGTTTGCGGCGGGAGTTACAGGTCAGCTATTGGTGAACGGGAGCATGTGTTCCCCGAGCCAATCAAAGTGCCTGGGAGTGAATTAACATGACTCATATCACAAAGTTCATTCGTAAAAGTGAAAGTAAAAAATGTAGTTAAAGAGAACCAGAGATGAAGCACCCTCTTGTATTTTACCTTATAAATCATTAGGAACATGATAGTAAACACCTAATCTGCTCTTTGTTTCATTGTTCTCTGTTTAATCTGACTGTTATCACCTCTGATAAGAATCCCGGACTGAGCACTCAGTCTAGCTTTGCTACGGAAAGATTATAGCTGAGTCTGTCTTCTCTGGTGTCTTTTCAAGCCCAAGCTTGCCCCCTTTTGGCTCTGCTATAATGACTCAGCTATAATTATTCCCTGCAAAGCCAGGCTGAATGCTCAGTCCGGGATTCTTATCACAGCTGATAAGACAATTTTAGCAGTGAGGATGAAACGGAGAGCATGGTAAGTGTTTTCTCTAATGTTCTTACTGATATATATGGTAAAATACACAAGGGTGCTTCGTCTCTGGTTCCCTTTAAAAAAATAAATTGGGGGTAACTTCCAGGATAGTGTATAGTGCCATCTTGTGGCTAAAAAGTAAGATTAAAATAAACATAAATGAAAAAATAAATGTAATAATAATTTCACCCCTAAATAATGCCTCTGCCCCGTAGTTACCAAACAGAAATACTCGTAATACTTGTAAAAAAAGTGACAGTTTAAAAAAACAATAAATAAATAGTTACCTTAGGAACTCCGCTTTTTTTAATACATTGCAGACCGACATGCTCTGGCCCTCCTTTTCATTTTTTTTACGTCCTGATCATTGTGATTGGCTCACAATGAGCAGGAGGTCAGGAGCCAATGAAAATGGCTCCTGACCGATAGGTGGAAGCTCAGCTGTCACATGACAGCTGAGTTTACTTCCTCTCGGAGCACAGCAAGCCGCAGCATAGAATCTATGCTGTGCTTGAGAGCCACAGATGTGGCGCAGATCCTACTTACCGCGGTCCTGAACCGGTTAATATGTATGTCATGAGGGTGTTTTACTGTTATTTTAGCAAATAAGGGCTTGTAAGTATTGCTAGGGTACAAAACCACAAAGCATACAACGTTATTTCCAAATAATATATTGTTTCCATACTTTATACTAGGAACGTTATTTAAATGTTGTGACAAATGGGCAAATGTGTGAGTTTTATCTATAGTAGCATTATATATTTAAAAACTATAAGGAATGGAATTGGAGAAGTGGTGAATTTTTTAATTTTTCTGGGCAACAATAAATAATAGTTTACAAAGGAACAGTGTTGTTTCTCAAAATCCGTTTGCTATGGATACACACAGGGCCGGAGCTACCATAGAGGCAAAGGGGGCAATCACCCTAGGGCCTCAGAGCTTGTAGGGGCCCCCCAAGGTGTCTCCTCCCTTAATTGTTCCTCCCAGTGGCCTCTGCAGAGTCTCTGGAAGAGTAGTGTCTCACCTGTGCTGGTGGGCAGGTGAGAGGCTACACTGCCCAAGGGCCCAGGAGGGAAATTTGGCTGCTACAATGGGCCCCTAATGCCACTTTTTCATCTGGCGATGTCTGTTGGAGGGCCTCTGGTTAATTTTGCCCTGGGGCCCCACTGTTACTAGAACCGGCCCTGGATACACACATTATTACCAGGCCATATACTCTCACTGGCACAAACTCACTCAACCCATATAACAAACCTTTCTATAACAGTTTTGAGGAGTGTGTATCCACTTTATAAGCATTACATTGTTTATGTACAGCCTGGATCTTTACAAGTTTGAATTTTGAAACCAGGTCTCCTATATCAGAGGCAACACTCAACACAGCAGTGCCTATTTAGGTGTTAAAATTACCATCCATTCCTTTCTTAATAGAACTAGTTGGCTGTAAGAATTCCATAATGTACTGTGTGCTAAGACTACCCCTGTGGTGTCCCCTCTGCCAGCTTTCACCCTAAGCATCTGCTTGGTTTGCCTATACCTAAAAATGGCCTTGTCATTTGCTAGCTCTATTAAAATGACATGCTACTGTCTGTATTGTTTTAGGATGATAGAAGACTTGGAGTTATCCAACAAGCGGCACTGCCTGGTTCAGACACTTTCTGGGGGGATGAAGAGAAAGCTGTCCGTGGCGATCGCTTTTGTTGGGGGATCCAGGGCCATCATTTTGGATGAGCCGACAGCTGGGGTTGATCCGTATGCCAGGAGGGCGATCTGGGATCTCATTCTGAAGTATAAACAAGGTAACAACTTTCACATCCCTACTCTGTATTGTTGTCACTGCCTGTAGAAATCTAACGACCTGTCTAATGACCTGCAGGGCGCACCATCCTTCTCTCCACGCATCACATGGATGAGGCCGATCTGCTCGGAGACCGCATCGCCATCATCTCCCATGGGAAGCTGAAATGCTGCGGATCTCCCCTGTTTCTGAAGAGCACTTATGGAGATGGCTACAAATTAACCGTAGTGAAGAAACAGAGCAGTCCTGGTGAGTATTAACTGCTACCTAACTGTCTTTGGAAGGTGGAAAGCCAATTGCCAGACCTAATGCTTGTGTACAGGCTCAGCGGCAGCAGTGCTTGTGTATGAGTTCAGCAGTGCTCGCGTACAGGTTTAGCTGCGGCAGTGCTCGCGTACAGGTTTAGCTGCAGCAGTGCTCGCCTACAGGTTTAGCTGCAGCAGTGCTCGCGTACAGGTTTAGCTGCAGCAGTGCTCGCGTACAGGTTTAGCTGCAGCAGTGCTCGCGTACAGGTTTAGCTGCAGCAGTGCTCGCGTACAGGTTTAGCTGCAGCAGTGCTCGCGTACAGGTTTAGCTGCGGCAGTGCTCGCGTACAGGTTTAGCTGCAGCAGTGCTCGCGTACAGGTTTAGCTGCGGCAGTGCTCGCGTACAGGTTTAGCTGCAGCAGTGCTCGCGTACAGGTTTAGCTGCGGCAGTGCTCGCGTACAGGTTTAGCTGCAGCAGTGCTCGCGTACAGGTTTAGCTGCGGCAGTGCTCGCGTACAGGTTTAGCTGCAGCAGTGCTCGCCTACAGGTTTAGCTGCAGCAGTGCTCGCGTACAGGTTTAGCTGCAGCAGTGCTCGCGTACAGGTTTAGCTGCAGCAGTGCTCGCGTACAGGTTTAGCTGCAGCAGTGCTCGCGTACAGGTTTAGCTGCAGCAGTGCTCGCGTACAGGTTTAGCTGCAGCAGTGCTCGCGTACAGGTTTAGCTGCAGCAGTGCTCGCATACAGGTTTAGCTGCAGCAGTGCTCGCCTACAGGTTTAGCTGCAGCAGTGCTCGCATACAGGTTTAGCTGCAGCAGTGCTCGCATACAGGTTTAGCTGCAGCAGTGCTCACATACAGGTTTAGCTGCAGCAGTGCTCGCATACAGGTTTAGCTGCAGCAGTGCTCACATACAGGTTTAGCTGCAGCAGTGCTCACATACAGGTTTAGCTGCAGCAGTGCTCACATACAGGTTTAGCTGCAGCAGTGCTCACGTACAGGCTTAGCGGCAGCAGTGCTCACGTACAGGCTCAGCGGCAGCAGTGCTCGTGTACGAGTTCAGCAGTGCTCACATACAGGTTTAGCTACAGCAGTGCTCACATACAGGTTTAGCTACAGCAGTGCTCGCATACAGGTTTAGCTGCAGCAGTGCTCACATACAGGTTTAGCTGCAGCAGTGCTCACATACAGGTTTAGCTGCAGCAGTGCTCACGTACAGGCTCAGCGGCAGCAGTGCTCGTGTACGAGTTCAGCAGTGCTCACATACAGGTTTAGCTGCAGCAGTGCTCACGTACAGGCTCAGCGGCAGCAGTGCTCACATACAGGTTTAGCTGCAGCAGTGCTCACATACAGGTTTAGCTACAGCAGTGCTCGCATACAGGTTTAGCTGCAGCAGTGCTCACATACAGGTTTAGCTGCAGCAGTGCTCACATACAGATTTAGCTGCAGCAGTGCTCACGTACAGGCTCAGCGGCAGCAGTGCTCACATACAGGTTTAGCTGCAGCAGTGCTCACGTACAGGCTCAGCGGCAGCAGTGCTTGTGTACAAGTTCAGCAGTGCTCGCATACAGGTTTAGCTGCAGCAGTGCTCGCATACAGGTTTAGCTGCAGCAGTGCTCACATACAGGTTTAGCTGCAGCAGTGCTCACATACAGGTTTAGCTGCAGCAGTGCTCGCATACAGGTTTAGCTGCAGCAGTGCTCACATACAGGTTTAGCTGCAGCAGTGCTCACATACAGGTTTAGCTGCAGCAGTGCTCACATACAGGTTTAGCTGCAGCAGTGCTCGCATACAGGTTTAGCTGCAGCAGTGCTCACGTACAGGCTCAGCGGCAGCAGTGCTCGTGTACGAGTTCAGCAGTGCTCACATACAGGTTTAGCTACAGCAGTGCTCGCATACAGGTTTAGCTGCAGCAGTGCTCACATACAGGTTTAGCTGCAGCAGTGCTCACATACAGGTTTAGCTGCAGCAGTGCTCACGTACAGGCTCAGCGGCAGCAGTGCTCACATACAGGTTTAGCTGCAGCAGTGCTCACGTACAGGCTCAGCGGCAGCAGTGCTCGTGTACGAGTTCAGCAGTGCTCACATACAGGTTTAGCTACAGCAGTGCTCGCATACAGGTTTAGCTGCAGCAGTGCTCACATACAGGTTTAGCTGCAGCAGTGCTCACATACAGGTTTAGCTACAGCAGTGCTCACATACAGGTTTAGCTGCAGCAGTGCTCACATACAGGTTTAGCTACAGCAGTGCTCACATACAGGTTTAGCTGCAGCAGTGCTCACATACAGGTTTAGCTGCAGCAGTGCTCACATACAGGTTTAGCTGCAGCAGTGCTCACGTACAGGCTCAGCGGCAGCAGTGCTCACATACAGGTTTAGCTGCAGCAGTGCTCACATACAGGTTTAGCTGCAGCAGTGCTCACGTACAGGCTCAGCGGCAGCAGTGCTCACATACAGGTTTAGCTGCAGCAGTGCTCACATACAGGTTTAGCTGCAGCAGTGCTCACATACAGGTTTAGCTGCAGCAGTGCTCACGTACAGGCTCAGCGGCAGCAGTGCTCACATACAGGTTTAGCTACAGCAGTGCTCACATACAGGCTCAGCGGCAGCAGTGCTCACATACAGGTTTAGCTACAGCAGTGCTCACATACAGGTTTAGCTGCAGCAGTGCTCACATACAGGTTTAGCTGCAGCAGTGCTCACATACAGGTTTAGCTGCAGCAGTGCTCACGTACAGGCTCAGCGGCAGCAGTGCTCACATACAGGTTTAGCTGCAGCAGTGCTCACATACAGGTTTAGCTGCAGCAGTGCTCACGTACAGGCTCAGCGGCAGCAGTGCTCACATACAGGTTTAGCTGCAGCAGTGCTCACATACAGGTTTAGCTGCAGCAGTGCTCACATACAGGTTTAGCTGCAGCAGTGCTCACGTACAGGCTCAGCGGCAGCAGTGCTCACATACAGGTTTAGCTGCAGCAGTGCTCACATACAGGTTTAGCTACAGCAGTGCTCACATACAGGTTTAGCTGCAGCAGTGCTCACATACAGGTTTAGCTACAGCAGTGCTCACATACAGGTTTAGCTGCAGCAGTGCTCACATACAGGTTTAGCTGCAGCAGTGCTCACATACAGGTTTAGCTGCAGCAGTGCTCACGTACAGGCTCAGCGGCAGCAGTGCTCACATACAGGTTTAGCTGCAGCAGTGCTCACATACAGGTTTAGCTGCAGCAGTGCTCACGTACAGGCTCAGCGGCAGCAGTGCTCACATACAGGTTTAGCTGCAGCAGTGCTCACATACAGGTTTAGCTGCAGCAGTGCTCACATACAGGTTTAGCGGCAGCAGTGCTCACGTACAGGCTCAGCGGCAGCAGTGCTCACGTACAGGCTCCGCGGCAGCAGTGCTTGTGTACAAGTTCAGCAGTGCTTGCATACAGGCTCAGTGGCAGCAGTGCTTTCACTCATTGACTTTAAATGAGTAGCAAGCACTCATGCTTTGTAAGGCAGAAGTTTATAGGTAGTCCAGGCTATTTTTATTTATTTTTTTTGGTCATGGCAGTACATACTGTAGGAGCTTTTACAGCTTTCTATCAGTTTGGAAAGTGTGTAGCTGGCTGAATTGGAATTGTCATTTTTAGTATACAGTAAAACACTTGTGATGCACTGCACTATGTATATGTCAGTTTTGTGAAGTTCTTAGGGGTTTGGTTTTTTTTTGTGTTTTTCACTTTTTCTTCCCCTCCTGCCTTGGCAGAAATTGGCCGCAACCCCACCTCGTGCATCAGCCCTTGCCTGGAGTCCAGGGTGACCCAGTTCATAAAGAAGTATGTGGCCTCCTGCCTGCTGGTCTCCGACACAAACACTGAGCTGTCCTACATCCTGCCCAGCGAATCTGTTCGGAAGGGATGTTTCGAACGTCTTTTCCAGGTAAACCGCCGTTGGATTCCTTCTCTGGTCTATAAATCTATACATGTATGGCTACCTTAAAGCAAACCTGAAGCCTACTTAAAGGGACACTATGGCAAAAAAATTTAAAATTTAAAATATGTGCAAACATAGACAAATAAGAAGTACATTTTTTCCCAGAGTAAAAAGAGCCATAAATTACTTTTCTCCATGTTGCTGTCACTTACAGTAGGTAGTAGAAATCTGACAGAAGTGACAGGTTTTGGACTAGTCCATCTTTTCATATGTGATTTATTTTCAACAGCACTTAGTGTATGGCAGTTGCTCTGTCCAACTACCAAAAAACTGTGTAGCGAGCAGGGAAGCTGGTCAATCATTGTTTAAATCCTTTTTAGGGAATATCTTTATAAAGAATAAAAGGCTTGTCGAGAAACCTCTATAAAGAGATGGACTAGTCCAAAACCTGTCGCTTCTGTCAGATTTTTACTACCTACTCTAAGTGACAGCAACATAGGAGAAAAGTAATTTATGGCTCATTTTACTTTGGAAAAAACATACTTCGTATTCTACTTTGTCTGTTTGCACATATTTAAAATTTTAAAATTTTTCGCCATAGTGCCCCTTTAAGGAAAAAAGGTTAGATACTCGCCTAAGAGGACGGAAGGCTCTAGATCCCTTAGTCTTCCTGTTCCTCTCTGCGTTCCCTCCTTCTACTGCCAGGCCCCTTATGCCAACCTCTAACTTTAAAGGGACTCCGAGCACCTCTCATGAGCATGCCTTTAAGACTCAGACCTGTACTGCAAAGTACTTAAATATGCATACCTTTCTGTAGCTTGTGCTCTCCTCTTTCATTTGATGCCTGAATCACCGTTCTACACCAAATTGTTCGATTTCAATTTAAAAATCGCTGCTGCCATCTTGGCTATGTTATAACTTCCGGGTCACCCCTGTCTTCTGTAGGAGAAGTGCATCACTGAATGAAACAGGAAGAGGAAGTGACACGCATGGCCATTGCAAGAGGCTCCTCCAGAGGGGTCATAGCACGACTTTGTTGGAAGTCGTCTGTCTTAAAGGCCCATGAGAGGTGCTCGGAGTCCCTTTACTCAGTAAAGTTTACTGTACCTGACACAATAGAAGTGTCAGGTTTTATACTGACCTGGGGCTTTTTCCAACCCCCTTGAGGCAGCTCAGTCCCTCACAGTCTGTCGGCTGCTCCTGCCCCCTACTGGATGGCGTGGAACTCTGGCCGAGTCATGCATGCACAGGTCAGCCGCACATGCTCCTCCTGTTGCACTCCTTTGCACTCTAGCCGCAGGAGTGTGACTGGGGCGCGCGGTCGAGCCACGCATGCGCGCTAAAGCGCAACTCAGCCAGAGTACTGGGCCATCCAGTGGGAGGCAGGAGCAGCCCGGAGAGACTGCAAGGCACCAGCGGCCTCGAGGGAGCTAGGAGAAGCCCCAGGTGAGTATAAAACCTGAGACTTCTTTGTTTCAGCCTCAGGTATACTTTAATGTCGAGGAAATACTCGGGTCTCTGAGTCCTTCTAAAGACGAGTGGCTCTGTACTGCGCACACGCGAGTCTCAAATGTATTTTCATCTCAGTAACAATCCTACTGACTAACCTGAACTTTGATACGTGTAGATTTGGTTACAACAATAAACACAATGGCCAATGAGATGCAAATAATTTTGACTAGCATTCAGATGTCATTTGTATGCAGTTTGAAACTGGACCAATAAAAATCTACCGGACTACAGGAAGTTGTTTGGATTGGTCCAATTTCAAGCTGCAAACAATTTACCAATACTTGGACTTTGAATGCAAGTCAAAATGATTCAGAACTCATTGACCATCTCTACTCACCAAGAACTTCAGATGCCACCTCCATCTCATCCTTCTCCTTTCTGCAACCTCAAGCATCCAACATAGTTACCTGCCAAGCTGAGCCTCAAATTCAGCGTCGGATGATGCTCTGTGATCCATATTGATCATCACACATCACAAGAGGAAGTAGAACTATTTAGTGCCACAAAAATTGTGAAGTTAAAGTAGTATTGTGGCAGAAATTACATAGAGCCCCACAGGCACATGCCGGCCCGCCCCCTCTGATCATCCAACGTCCCGTGCCTGTTCGCCCCGCGCATATCTGACTACCATGCACAATTGCAGGACTGCACTAGGGCTGGCCCTACTCTATGGAACTCGCTCCCACCAGCCATCAGACTCACCCCCATCTTTAATACCTTCAAATGAGCCCCTTTTTGTGCACGCCTACCTCCCCCCCATCCCCCCGCATCAGTACCATAGTATATTCTGAGAGGGTCTCAACAGATGCATCAATAGTCTCTACCTCCACCCTTAAAGCGGATCCGAGATGAAAAACTAACTAGAACAAGTAACTTGTCCCGTATATCTTATCTAAAGTTTAGATTAGTTTAAACAGCAAATCTAGCTGCAAACTGCTTCAACAGTTTATGATTATTTCTTCCTGTGATACGACAGCAGCCATGTTTTGTTTGTCAATTACACACAGGCAAGCTGGTAGCATCTGCAGCCCTCAGCTCACTCCCCTCTCCTCCTCCCTCCTCCCCTCTGTCTCTGAAATCTCTGGCTAGTAACCTCCTCCTGCCCAGACTGAGCTCCCATTAGCCCTTGTTACAGTGCCAAGGCACTCTGAAAAGCTGTGGGCGAGGCTTGTTTAGTTTGTAGGGAATTGGAGCATTAAAACAAAACAAAAAAAGTATTTGGCTTGAGGAATGCCCTATAAACTATATGTAACAATTATGCAATGAGTAAACGTTTATCTTGGATCCACTTTAAGGTTGTAAGCCTCTGGAAGGGCCTTCCCCCCCCCCCCCCCCTCCCTCCCCCTAGTGTTTCCAGCTTGATTATGCAATCTCACTGACAACCCTCTAGCGAACTAGAACAGACTCTACTTTGAACAAAGATACTGAACTACTGTTATCAAAGACATGTGCATGATCTGGTTTTGTTGCGAGTTCCTTGTATGTCCTGCCTTGTATGTTAACCCATTTATCTATCGTGCAGCGCTGCGTAATATGCTAGCGCTTTATGAATACGATAAATAATAGAGAACTCAAAGGGTTATTATCAAGCATTAGTTGAAAAACCCTGTGTAGATTGAGCTATGATAGACTTTGCTAAAGTTGAATCTCATTTTTGAATTCATTGTATAGAGAGAAGAGTTGATAAGTTTAATGCTGGATCCACACCCTACAATTTTTTGGCAGATTTACCTGCCAGATCGATTTATATCCAGCATGTCCAATCTGAGAATCGATCGTTTTGTTTTTTTAGCGATTTTCTGACCGATTTCCGTAGAAACGAATGGAAATCAGTCAGAAAATCGCTAAAAAAAAATAAATCGATCGATTCTCAGATTGGACATGCTGGAAATAATCGATCTGGCAGGTAAATCTGCCAAAAAATTGTATGGTGTGGATCCAGCATAAAGCCTCATCTACAGGATCTTCTAAAAAATTAGCATATTGTGATAAAGTTCATTATTTTCTGTAATGTACTGATAAACATTAGACTTTTATATATTTTAGATTCAAATACACACAACTGAAGTAGTTCAAGCCTTTTATTGTTTTAATATTGATGATTTTGGCATACAGCTCATGAAAACCCACATTTCCTATCTCAAAAAATTAGCATATTTCATCCGACCAATAAATGAAAAGTGTTTTTGAAACAAAAAAAAGTCAACCTTCAAATAATTATGTTCAGTTATGCACTCAATACTTGGTCGGGAATCCTTTTGCAGAAATGACTGCTTCAATGCGGCGTGGCATGGAGGCAATTAGCCTGTGGCACTGCACAGGTGTTATGGAGGCCCAGGATGCTTCAATAGCGGCCTTAAGCTCATCCAGAGTGTTGGGTCTTGCGTCTCTCAACTTTCTCTTCACAATATCCCACAGATTCTCTATGGGGTTCAGGTCAGGAGAGTTGGCAGGCCAATTGAGCACAGTAATACCATGGTCAGTAAACCATTTACCAGTGGTTTTGGCACTGTGAGCAGGTGCCAGGTCGTGCTGAAAAAATAAAATCTTCATCTCCATAAAGCTTTTCAGCAGATGGAAGCACGAACCCACTTTTGAACCAGAAACAGTGGCAGAAGCACCTGACCTGGGCTACAGAGAACTTTTACATGTCATTCGGAAATCAAGGTGCCAGAGTCTGGAGGAAGAATGGGGAGAGGCAAATGCCAAAATGCCTGAAGTCCAGTGTCAAGTACCCACAGTCAGTGATGGTCTGGGGTGCCATGTCAGCTGCTGGTGTTGGTCCACTGTGTTTTATCAAGGGCAGGCTCAATGCAGCTAGCTATCAGGAGATTTTGGAGCACTTCATGCTTCCATCTGCTGAAAAGCTTTATGGAGATGAAGATTTCATTTTTCAGCACGACCTGGCACCTGCTCACAGTGCCAAAACCACTGGTAAATGGTTTACTGACCATGGTATTACTGTGCTCAATTGGCCTGCCAACTCTCCTGACCTGAACCCCATAGAGAATCTGTGGGATATTATGAAGAGACAGTTGAGAGACTCAAGACCCAACACTCTGGATAAGCTTAAGGCCGCTATCGAAGCATCCTGGGCCTCCATAACACCTGAGCAGTGCCACAGGCTGATTGCCTCCATGCCACGCCGCATTGAATTAGTGATTTCTGCAAAAGGATTCCCGACCAAGTATTGAGTGCATAACTGAACATAATTATTTGAAGGTTGACTTTTTTTTGTTTTACAACACTTTTCTTTTATTGGTCGGATGAAATATGCTAATTTTTTGAGATAGGAAATTTGGGTTTTCATGAGCTGTATGCCAAAATCATCAATATTAAAACAATAAAAGACTTGAACTACTTCAGTTGTGTGTATTTGAATCTAAAATATATGAAAGTCTAATGTTTATCAGTACATTACAGAAAATAATGAACTTTATCACAATATGCTAATTTTTTTAGAACCTGTACACGGTACAATTTTCTGTCAGATTGGATCTATTAGACGGATCTATCTAATAGATCCATCTACCTGATGGAAAATTGTGCCGTGCAGATGTGGCTTAAGAAACAGCAACTCTAACTTCAATTTAACTTCTATTTCATGATATAACTGGGAATTTGGAGGCATAGACCCAATATAGGGTCACTTCAAAGAAACTTTGACATGGAAGTGCCTCTTATTCCTGTATTTCATTCTCTGGTAGCACTTGGAGCAAACTCTTGAAGAACTGGACTTGACGAGCTTTGGGCTGATGGACACCACTTTAGAAGAAGTGTTCCTCAAAGTATCGGAAGAGGACCAGTCACTGGAGAACAGTGATGCAGGTCAGTATTGAGCTGTGTGACACCAATCCAGATTCACTTTGTGGTGTTCTAATTTCCAGCTATGCTTCTGTCTTTAGATATGAAGGAATCCAAGAAGGACACATTGAGGCCTGTCCTCCAGCCTGACTCCAGCTCTGATCCTTCACTGTTGACTGATGTTCTCGACAAGCCAGAAGTGGAACTCAATAACTTTGCTTCAGAAAATTTCCCCAGTCAGTCTCCAGGTTCCTTGCACTCTGGTTCCTCCTCTTCTGTTGGGTCTGTCCGTGGAGAGGAGGGTGGAGCCTATTCTGAGTTCTATGATGACTACTCACCGCTGTTTGACAACTCTCAGGATGTAGAAGACCCCAGTGTGCATGGTAACTATAGAAAGATATTTCAAAGATTAGTGAAGTATGATTTCTGATGGGTTGCACTGGGTCAACAAACTACTTGTACCCACAGTTTGGGCAGGCTTTTTGTAAAATCGGATGTTTCGCTTTCAGATTCTGAAGAAGAGGAACAGGTCTTGGATGGTCAGGGGAGCTTCAAGCTTGAAGGTTCCTGGCTAAAACTACGCCAGTTTCACGGGCTGATTGTTAAGCGTTTCCACTGCGCCAAGAGGAACACCAAAGCCCTCTTCTCCCAGATCCTTCTCCCAGCATTCTTTGTGTGCGTCGCCATGACAGTGGCTCTGTCTGTGCCTGAGATTGGTAGGTAACTCTGGGTACAAACACAATTACAAGCTCCTCTCATTTGCAGCCTTCTCTTCAATAGGCAGCCTCCCCTCTTTCATATCAAACCACACCCCTTGAACATCAGCCGCCCAAAACCCAGGCCTGTGTGGCCTTCCCAAAAATCTGTCCTTGCACTAATGGAGGGTAAACTTAACTAAAGTCACAAAAACTTGTTTTGAGCAACATTCATCTCACAGAGCTTTACTGACCAGGTTTTGTTTCTTCTTGTAAATTTTTCTAAAATTCTACTAATGCATCGTTTTGTTCACAGGTGACCTCCCCCCTCTCATCCTTTCTCCATCCCAATATCACAACTACACTCAGCCTAAGGGGAACTTTGTACCGTTCGCCAATGAGGAGCAGCCAGACTACAGGTCAGACTTCAATGTTCTCATTACCTGGGAAAATATGCCGTTCCTCCGGCAAGTGACAATGTTAGTTATATTCATCATTCCTAAAGGTCATCTGTAGCCACAGACAGCTCAGTGTGCAGCTGAATCATATACGTCGGAATAAATACATGTGCTAAATTCAGTAATTTTGATAAAATGTATAAATAAATAAATAAAAGGCATTGGATATACTAGTGTTGCAAGGTGCAGAAAGTACTCTCAGCATGTGTCCAAAACAGCAAGACCCGCAGTGCATCACTGTGAGATAGTGGGTGGCGCTAAGCAAGTCATTCCTTGGGCTTAATTTAAATCCTGGTGACAAAAGACTCACTGCTTCTGACTCTCTAAAGCTACATGCACGCACGCGAACGCTCCCTGCCAGCGACAGCTGTCCGCACGTCTCGCCAGAAAGGCAGAGACGCGGCGGAAGCTGTTTGTGAATGGAGCATCCCCCGGCCGGATGCTCCATTCACTCGCGTAGGTTTCCTGTCGCTAGCCCGCGTACTCACACGGGACTAGCGACAGTTCCGGCGAAGTCGCGGCGACAGCTGTAGCCGGCGATTGAACATGTCAATCGCCTGGCGACAGCTCAGACGGGCGACGGTTCGGGGCGCGCGCGTTATACACACGGGCGACCTGTCACCGCAACACGCACGTGCCACGTAGCTGCAGCGACGGCCGTACCCCGTGTGTATGGGCCTTTATCATCCCCTGCATCACTTACTAGAAACTGGCTACAGATGCCCGTGCATCACTGAATGTATGGGATAATTGACCTTTAGATGTAGCCCTCTCTGATGGAATCTGATCAGAGAGGGATCTGTTGCCTGGCCACACACTGCACAGCGATTTCCAATAGATTTCAGCATATAATCTAAATCTATTAGAAATCGGCCTAGTGTCGCTGTCCCTGGTTGCCAGGCCACCTCCCAAGTGTATGTTTGACCCCCTCTTTTCACTGTGCCCAGTGTTAAAAGCTCACCTCGCCACCGGCACGACTCCTGGCCGCCTCCGGTGTCTGGCGACACAACAAGCACCTGTACCACATGACACAGACACATGTAGGACCTCACAATATGCGCCTGTGTCACGTGGTACAGATGCTTGTAGTAACAGCAGACACCAAAGGAAACCAGGAGTGACTCCGGTGGAGAGATGGGCCTTTGCTACCGCAGTGCACCCAATCAAGTGCACGTATTAGTACGCCGTATGCTTATTGAAAAAAATAGGATAATGTGTTTCCTGAGGAAGATAGTTGATGCCCATGAAACGCGTTGTCCAATGTTTTCTCTTTTTTTTTTTTTTTCTTCAGCAAACTACCTCTTTTTCACCTTAACTATGTTTCATCCTGGGATAAGTTTCTTCTATCTTTTAAACCATTTTATATTTGGGGTCGCCTCCTTCCCTCCTAACCCGAAAGACATACTATCCAAAACTCTATATATTTTTTTCTTCCCCTGGACCTCTACCTCCACCTAATTGCCTATCTCTGCTCCTTGTCCTTTTCAGACTGAAGTCCCCAGATGCCACTCCACAGATGCTTGTAAACACCTTCTACCTCCCCTCTGGGATTGGTGCCACCTGCGTGCTGAAGACCGCGTTTAACAGCACCCTGGACCAGCTGGTGCAGTCTCTTAACCTGAACACCAACGAGTCCAAGATGCTGGCGGCTCAGTACTTCGATGCCATGTGCCTGGACTCCTTCACGCAAGGGCTGCCCCTGTCCAACTTTGTCCCGCCTCCGCCATCCCCGGCCCCATCCGACTTCCCCATAGATGAAGACATGGCCCACCTGTGGAACGCCACTACCTTCCCACCGCCCTCCGTGCCAGGTAAGGTGCTGCGCCCAGGAGACGGACAATAGAAGGACAATAGTTTCCAGGGATGGTCGCCACCGCAATTCATTGTAACAAGTTTTCATGTAAAAAAAAAAAGCGAAAACTTGTAAATCACATGCTGACAAAGAGCTCATTGATAACTAAATCAATTTGGTGGCCGTTCGACCATCCGATTGGATTATTATCGGATGAAAATCGGTGCCGCCAAGAGCATGCTCGATTGCCGATGCGACCAATGTATCGAAAGGACATGCTGCAAGATGTAGGGGCAAACATGCTCAGTCGGGTATGCAACAGTATTGGGGTGCAATATTGGGACAAGAGACAAACTCCCCCCGGCGCTGTCCCCCGTAATGTAAAATGTGATCCCGCCACCTGTGCAGAATACTTTACCTGTTTATGTCCGCCGCTGGCTCTGCGCTCCATCTGCATACATGCACTAGGATGATCAGATATGCAAATTGTTCCGAGTTTATGCAAATTTATGCAATTTTTTAATGCAAATACATACAGCTTGAAGATGGACACATCAATTTAAACCTGGGTTTAAATTGGTCCGTTTTCAAACTGCATATATTTGCATAAAAATTTGCATAATTTCGGAAACATTTGCATCTCATTGATCATCCCTAACATGGTTGCCGGTGTAAAGTGGGCAAGTGTGTTTATGGGGATTGCATACGTAGCCCACAGCCAATGGCGGGCATGGACAGGTAAAGAATACTGCACTGAGGGGGACGTTTAGCATTGGGGGGGGGACAGCGGCAGGGAGGCGGTGGATGTGGCATCACAAGGCCGATTCCCGGGAGATTTCATGCTGATACTGATCGGGAATTGGTCTGTGGTGTATGGGCAGGCAACAGATCTCTATTCGATCAGAGAGAGATCTGTCTCTTGGTCGAACTTTCCATGCATCATCTGATGTAAGGGCACCTTAGATTGCCACCAGATTTGAACATAATGGTGGCCATACATGGTTCAATTTTTTTCATACAATCTTACCATTTCTATGTAGTATAAGGACAAATTAAGTGAATATACTGAAAGTATAATTTAGGCAGTTCCCTTATATTACATAGAAATGGTAAGATTGTATGAAAAAATTGTACCATGTATGGCCACCATAAGATAGATTCATGTCAGATGAGATCAAATCTGATAGGAATCTATCTGAGATGTGCCACACACTAGGAACAGATTTTCAAGAGATTTAACAATGAACTCGATTCAAAAATATATCAAACTGCTGTGTTTCACTATAAAGGTGGCCATACACTTATAGATTTGCAGCAGATTTGACCATCAGATAGATTTCTGTCAGATGCCTGTCAGGTTAAATCTGACAGGAATCTATCTGATGTGTGCCACACACTAGGAACAGATTTCCAATAGATTTCAGAATTATATATATATATATCAGAAATCGATCAGTGTATAGGTACCTTTATATTTAGTGCAACGCTATGGGTCGTCGCTCTTGTCCTAGATTTTTCCATCTAGTCTGATCAATCACTTTGACCGCTTTTGTCCAAACATCGTTCAAATTATTGATTGGGCCGGTCACTGTATACATGTATCAATTTCTAGCCGATTTGATCAGAGCGATTAAATTGGCCGGATATCAACAAGAGAAATTGCTGAGTGTATGGCAACCTTTAGGGATAGGCTCTATTATATGTTTGATATTTTTGCTGTTGAAATTTCTGTTACCTCCCTAGCGCAGATTCCTTCCTGATTTTAGGGTCTAAAAGGGGTACAATTTCATGTGCTTTTAGACCCGGAGGCGATTTATTGAGTGATTTTGAAAGCGCTTTTCTAAGTGCTTGTGTGTAGCGTTTTTGTTTTTGTTTTTTTCACTTCCTGGCATCAGTCACTAACTCTTTAGTGTGCACGTCCAGGTTATGCTTCTCACTGGCCATAAGCCATTACCTCTGGGCTATCAGTCTCTGCCTGGGGGTCCACCTAGTGGTTACAAATGTTAAACATGACATATTTGAATATACAATTTCATACTTACTGATTTTTTTTTTTGTTCTTCATTTTTTTCATTTACTGCTAGGTTTGTAAAATATGTAAATCAAAACCCACTAGTTTGTCTTCTCTTTGTTTTTTTCTCTCCTCTTCTGCTAGAAGCAGTCACCACCACCCCGTCCCTCCCCCGCCGCATCCATGAGCCTGTTCGGTGCACGTGTTCCATGCAAGGCACTGGCTTCTCCTGCCCCAGTGGTGTCGGAGGTCACCCTCCCCAGGTGAAGGTGGTGACCGGAGACATCATGGTGGACATCACTGGACGCAACGTGAGTGAATACCTGCTCTACACATCCGACCGCTTCAGACTGCACAGGTGAGTCCCATGGCGAGTCACGTGATCAGAGGACTGCCCACATCTAGATTTTGACGTAAGTGGATTAGCCACAACTTCATCTGACAGCTCTGTTGTAATCCTAGATACGGGGCATTGACATTTGGAAATGTGCAAAAAGCTATCCCAGCATCCTTTGAGGCCAAGGCTCCTCCCATGTTGCGGAAGATCGCTGTCAGACACGCAGCACAGGTCAGTGTACAATCTGATCAACTTTCCTTTCGTTCATTTCCCAAGTATGACCATTAGATTTTTGATCACTTCCAACAATGCTTTCTGGATTCTTGTCCATTTTTTATAACGTCTATATCTTTATTTTGTTTTATGTGGAGATAAAAAAAAAACACGAATACCGGGAGCTCAATGAGGTGTCAGTAACAGAAAAATAGATGCTCACCCTTACTGGTTGCCCAACATGCAACAGATATATTCATCAACACTCCGCCTTTAGCTAATAGTGTGGCTGCTTCTCCAAAAAATGAAATAAAAAAAACAGGTTAAAATCTCTAATCCAGGGGTGTCAAACTCAATCACACAAGAGGCCAAAATATAAAACAAAGTCTAAGTTGCAGGGCAAATTGTATAGTAAGATTTAACATTTATTGAACAGTCTCAAGTGAAGTGGTGTAAACTATAGCCACTGTGGGAGGGCCTAGGCTGGGCGTGGCTTTAGCACTAATGCTATAGTGCGCACCCACCCTGATGAACTGCAAGGCTTTAGATACTGACTGGAGATACTTTTATAACCCTTTCCAGCTTTATGCAAGCCAACAATTCTTAATCGTAGGTCTTCTGAGAGCTCTTTTGTGTGAGGCATCATTCACATCAGGCAATGCTTTTTGGGAAAAGCAAACCTAAAACTAATGTGTGTTTTTTTATAGAGCAGGGCTGTTGTAACTACCGCCTCCAATCTCATCTCATTGATTGGACTTCAGCTGGCTGACACCTCACTCCAATTAGCTCTTGGAATTTGTCATCTACCAACACCTAGCTTCTTTTTTTAATGGTTTTTAATTGTTTTACAATTTTTTATGGGGGATTCTTGGGCCTGGTTGGTTTTAAGGTGGCCACACACCATACAATTTTTTAAATATCTGTTCAATTCAAGAATTTCAATCAATTTTTCTGACTGATTGTAACATTTAAAAAATATGACCACATGCCACAGTACCACACACATATGTTCAGTTTTTCCCCAAATTACGATAAAAAATGATTGGAAACGCTGAGAAAATTGCTATGGTGTGTATATTAATAAATTGACAAACACACACCATACAATCTTTAGAAAAATTAAAAAAAAAAAAATTACAGCATTCCGGATCGAAAAAGAAAAAAAAGAAGCAGGAAATTCGATCGGATTTTTGTCGAATGAAAAAAAACGTTTAATTTTTTCGGGAGATCCGATTATATTTATCAAATTGTCAAAAAATCGGATCATTTTATTGTATCGTGTGTGGCCACCTTTTAGGGAAAGCCCAGTACACAGACCCCTCCTACCTGTGAATGGGTCTTTGCAGTTCTGTAGGGGTGCATAATAAACCATGCTTCCTGCAGTGTACAGACTTGTGAACCAATTGAGACAAAGCTGTATACTGGTTTCCAGCAAGTTATAGGGATTTTAGACTTAGAAGTTTGAGGATAACATTTAAAGGACAACCATCATGAAAAAAATTAATTTTTAAAAGACATACATATAAATGTACATTTCTCCCAGAGTAAAATGCACTATAAATTACTTGTGTCCTTGACAGTAGGTAGCGAAAATCTGTCAGGTTTTGGACTAGTCAGTTTCCTCATAGGGTATTCTCAGTTATTTCTTTATTTACAAAAACACTTAATGAACTGCTGTGGCTTAGTCCAACTGCCCAAGTAGCGTGCAAACGAGTAGGGAGCTGGCCAACATCTCTGTGTAGATCAGGCTAGGCCAGTACTTCCATAGAGGCAAAGGGGGCAGGGGTGAGCCTGGGGTGCCTGGCACCTGGGTGCAAGATTTTCTCTGGCGCCTATGGGAGTGGTTAAATTAACCGCGCCCAGCCACATAACCACACCCATGTCCTGCCTAATCACACCCATGTCCCCCGTTTAGGTAGTGAGTGACAGGGACCCCCGTTTAGGTAGTGAGAGACAGGGACCCCCGTTTAGGCAGTGAGAGACAGGGACCCCAGTTAAGGTAGTGAGTGACAGGGACCCCAGTTTAGGTAGTGAGTGACAGGGACCCCAGTTTAGGTAGTGAGTGACAGGGACTCCAGTTTAGGTAGTGAGTGACAGGGACTCCAGTTTAGGTAGTGAGTGACAGGGACCCCCGTTTAGGTAGTGAGAGACAGGGACCCCCGTTTAGGCAGTGAGAGACAGGGACCCCAGTTTAGGTAGTGAGTGACAGGGACTCCAGTTTAGGTAGTGAGTGACAGGGACTCCAGTTTAGGCAGTGAGTGACAGGGACCCCGTTTAGGCAGTGAGTGACAGGGAGCCCCCCTCCAGCCGCTGCTCCCCCCTCACCTTGCAGCCAGCAGCCCAGCATCAGACCTCAGGATCAGCGGATGACTCGACCAGTAAGAGCGGGCGCCGGACGCACCCGCTCTATATGCGGCTGTGATGTCACTTCCGCATATCAGTGCGGTGTGCTAGGTCCCAGCGCCCGCACTATTGGTCGCCGTCTGATCAAGGTCTGACGTGCTAGAGGGAGAGGGGAGCGGCGGCTAGAGTGGGGGAGTGGCGGCCAGAGGGGGTGAGCGGCGGCCGGGCGGCGCCTCTCACAGAGAGGCGCCTGGGTACAATGCACCCGCAGCACCCGCCCAGGCACGGCCCTGAAAGGGGGCAATTGTCCCAGAGCCCGTAGGTGCTCCCCAAGGTTTCTCCCCCCGCCCCTGCTCTTCAGCTATGGTGACCCCATTCATGCCAGCAGGGAATGAGGAAGAGCAGAAGTCCAGAGCATAGAGTACAGTGCTGGCTTCTGTGTCCTGCTATGTGTACACCCTGCATTTGTAGGCTAAAAGAGAAGGGTAATAATTAGGACCCCCACCAATGCTTTTGGGGACATATGATAGACACCTAATGATATTTTGTGACCAGAGGGGGGGGGGGGGAATGAGATGGGGCCTAGCAGCCAGCTTGGGGGCCCAGGGTGGTGAATTTTCTGTGGGGGGTGGGGCTGTGTCAGGGGGATGCCAAAGTTACTTTTTCCCTGTGGCCCCATTGTAGCTAGAACCGGCCCTGAGATCAGGACTGGGCGAGCTACGACCCGTGGGCCGTATCTGGCGTGTTGGTTTTCTGTATCCGGCCTGCCGACATTGGCCCGGATTCCTCTCCTCCCTCCATCCCTGCAAAGTTGTGTGCGTAAGCATAAGTTTAACTCACCCAATCGCACTTTCCAGCGTTGATCTCCATGGCCACAGCGATGTCATGTGACCGTCCGCCAGTACATGCCAGCGCCGCTGTGGCCAAGGAGATTAGTGCTGAAAGATGCAATTGGGTGAGTTAAACTAATCATAATGCACCACTCTGCCAGGAGGGAGGAGAGAAGAGCATCAGAAAATGTTTGCCCACCCTTGGTATAGATCCTTTTGTCAAGGATAAATGTAATACTGAGACTCTCCCGTGAGGAGATGGATAAGTCAAAAATGTTTACTTTGCATGAGCATTGCCTCATGAATAGCCAATAAGGCCAAATTTGCTAGCCAGATATGTCAGGTGTTCTCTTGGTGTTTAATGCACACATTAAACTCTCTGTGGAAGTAAGTCAAAAATGTGTAAGATGTCACCTTTTGACAACCGGCTGGAAGTGACAGGGGCATAGGAAAAATGTAATTTATGGTGTATTTCACTCTAGGAGAAATGTGCATGTAGTGCACCCATAGGTGTAGCTGTGTTAGATGGGTCCTGCTCTTGTCCAACTCTGGTGACACTTACAACCTCCAGTGATACACAGGAACCAGCAGTGTAATGCTAAGCAATTTTATTGGATCCGCAGACCCAGTAATAAAGTTAAAAAATTAACAATTTACCTTCTAGCAATATAGTCTGATAGATAGGTCATAGCATCTGAACTGACAGTTATGGCAATAATGGAATATTGCAAAGGAGTGCAATAGAGAATGACACCTCTAAAGTCCAAAGCCCCTGGAAAGGGTTTGGCCTAAAGAAGCATCAGAAAATCCAGAGATATCAAATCCAGAAATCACAGTGAATTATTAAGTGCACTTTAAATGACAAATGTATAAAAGGTCTGTTATAATCAAACTCGGATAAACGTTTAAGCTCATTTCCCTAAACACTGGCCAATGTTAGTCTAATCAGCAGGCCGGCAGTTGGAGCTCATATATTAAACAGTATTTGTAATCCACAAAGGTGCAGGGGAAAGCTTCACTCAGGAGAGCAGCAGCAGGGAGATGACATAAGCTGGATTATTAGATATAAATATATTAATGATCCTCTTCAGATAGGCCTTGACACCTCAGAACAGATTGCTAGGCCAATATACAGTTCAGTCTCTAGTCCTCACTACTGCATTGCATAAGACCCTGGGAGGCCTGAATATGTGAAAGTTACAATCTACAGAAAATCACTCACTGAAAGCTGGCCTTGTGAATAGTTTCTTCGGATGAGGGATTAAAAAACAGTCAGGGGTCTGTAAACACTCCTCTTCAGAAAGGATGCAGCCACAGGACACTGTGGAGAAAGAATTTCACCTCACAGACAGCTCAGTTCTGTGTGTGTAATCCCTCAGATCTCTCTCTAGCCTCCTCTAGTTCTCTCCTTCAGGCCTTCACACAGTTCTCTCTGCTGCAGGCTCACTGCCGTTTCTAGCACATTCCCTGTTCTCTGAGCTAAGAATTTCTCTCATTGGCTACAAAATCTCCACAGTATAAAAGCTGCTCTCCTATTGGTGATATGAATTCCCCACCTAGATGTAGGAGGGAAATTTGCAAAGCAAACTATACAAACTATTTAGCAATTAACTGTTTCAGAGCTGATTTCATAGAACCACAATATAATAACACAGAGATTAGACTCCGTACGGGTACTGAACAGCCACAGTGGCAGGATTTTTTTTTTCTTTGCAATAGCACTAAGCAATAAGTCCTCAGCACTAGCATTAAGTTCTCAAAATGACTTGCACATTGCTAATACATGTTCTATAGATTTTTGTACAAAATTGGAATAACCTTTCACAGTATAGAAGGGTGGGGTGGAGGCGCCCAAAATAAATGTAGTTAAAACTTTAAAAAATAATGTGTAAATGAGAGATAATTGCTTACCTCTCCAGAAGATGAAGACACCAGTTCAACTGGAAACTTAGTTATTCAAAAAATTACCAACGCGTTTCATGGGTCATGGCCCGCTTCCTCGGGTCAATACAAAAAAAAGCCTTAGCAGCATAATGAGTAGAGTGTAGGCGTCTCTACACTTTCACAGTATAAGAGATAATAATAACATAAAATACAAACCGCTGATCTATAATGTACTTTTAATACGTTACTGATCTTGTACCACTACAGAGATGTGAGGTCCCTGGTTACCATTATCTGCAGTCTGTACACAACACCGCAATAAGTCTTGCTTTTTATTTCTGATCTTTGTGTTTATTTTACATTTCTAGGCATTTTACAACAATAAAGGCTACCACAGCATGCCCACCTACCTCAATGCACTAAATAACGCTATCCTGAGAGCGAACCTACCTGCGTCACGAGGAAACCGAGCTGCTTATGGTGAGAGGCCAGAAAGCCTTCATGTACAGGGAGGTTCAAATAAATGTCAACATAGTGATACACAGGATGTGGGCCTATTTACCTGAAATGTAGAAATTCATACATACCTGGGGGTTCCTTCAGCCCCCTTCGGGCTGATTGGTCCCTCGCTGTCTTCCTAAGCCGCCTGGAACCACCGCTATGGGTCCCGGTTATTCAGCCAGGGGGGGGGCAAAGTGCGCATGGGCGGCCCAGTCACGTGTGCGTGCCCCGCTGTTACTAGGAGCGTTCTGGGCCTACACAGTACTACTGTGCAAGCTCAGAACACTCCCGGCCGCGGGAGCACGATGGGGGAGTGCGTGCGGCCGGACTGCACCTGTACTGACTGGCCCTGACTGGCTGATTCACCGGAACCCATAGTGGAGCATTCAGGTGGCATAGGAGAATGGCGAGGGACCAAACAGCCTAAAGGGGGCTGGAGGAAGCCCCAGGTATTTATACATTTCTTCTTTTATTACATCTCAGGTACTCTTTAAAAATGCACTGTAGTGACATTGTAGAATGCAGTACATTTTCCACAATACCAACTTTTCCGATAACTGTCCTGGTTTTAGCATCAGAAACACTTCCTATATCTTTCTATTGCTGTATATTGGTGTGTAACCCCGCCCTCCCAGTGATGCTTAGTCTAGGCCAGGCATGGGCAAACTTGGCCCTCCAGCTGTTAAGGAACTACAAGTCCCACAATGCATTGCAGGAGTCTGACAGCCACAGTCATGACTCATAAGGGCAAATGCATTGTGGGACTTGTAGTTCCGTAACATCTGGAGGGCCAAATTTGCCTATGCATGGTGTAGACTGTTTAGCTATGGGGAAACCTCCCCTCCAGAGCATTCTGAGAGACCAGGCATTATTTTCACTGGTTTCAGAATTGTGAGAAACAAATTTTGCAGAGACCACTTGACAGGACTAAAGAGGTCACCACATGTGATAAATTTCAAAATGTAAATAAGGGTGAGGAAAGATTTTACAATGGGCAAACACTGACTAAATAATTTATACATTAATACTGTACAAAAAAATGCATTCATTATATGTTTTTCCTTTTTAAATCCTTAGTTCAGGTTCCATTTTTCCCACTCTTATTTTTTTTAAGCAGGGATAAATGATCTAAAGCTTATATAGCTTCTCATTGGCTTCTGACAAGGCCACTGAAGGCCACTTTAGCCTGAAACGGCAACCTGCAAGTTAGATGATGTGGCTTTGTAAAATTAGAAGACTAGGTATACTACACACTAGTGTGTTTTGCTTATTTAGAGACCTGGAAGAATGATTTGCATATTCGGCAGCAACTGAAGATATGTAGCGACGGCACCACGGCAGCGTGTCAACATTCACACCAATCGCTTTGCAGATACACCAATTCCATGGGCACCATATACATATGGAAGTCGGCGTGCCAAGGAATACTAGCAAATGTTGAACAAAGATAACAAATGGTCCAGCACTGCGTCCACTTTCCATTAAAAACAGCTTATTGTGCACGGCTCTCTTGAAATGCAAAGTTCTTCAAATAGTCCTAAAATGTATCAAAAGTATCAAAAGCAGCCGTAGTGGATTACATTGGGCTGTGGGGCATGGTGGTGGCTACGGCCCGTCTAACGACCGTTTCGCTATGGCAGCTTCTTCAGAGGTAAGCGTGGCCGCACCACCATGTCCCATAGCCCCATGTAAACCACTACGGGCATGCGCTTTTGATACATTTTATGACTATTTGAAGAACTTTGCATTTCAAGAAAGCCGTGCACAATAAAGCTCTTTTTAATGGAAAGTGAACGCAGTGCCGGACCATTTGTAATCTTTGTTTGATATATGATTTGCATATTCGCTCACTGAGCAGCAGTGATGCATCATGGGAGTTTGCGCTTGCTCACATAAAGCTGAATAATTGCAAAAATCTTCTGATTTAAGAAGGAAAATTTAACGAATACATTTTAGGACACGTGATTATTCTATAAAATTCAGGCAGATTTCTTTACTGGAAGCAGCTGACAGATGCCGCCTTCAGCCTCCTGTGTGCCGAGGGTTGCCTTGCAAAATATCAGTCACCAAGGGTGCCCTAACCTGGAAAAGTTTGAGAACCACTAACTTAAAACACAAGTCCAAATTTATTTTTTAAAAATGTAGACAGAGCAAGAAAGAGATAACGGCTCTGTTGGGATATTACTGCTGTCAGGCTCCATGTTGGAGAAAATGTTACTTCCTGTTCTGCACACAGATCTCACAGGAAGCAGGAAGTGGAGGGTGACAAGTACGCAGATGGCTAATGCTGGGAATACACGGCAGAATACACGGCTCGATTGTGAGCTGATAAGATGGTTAGATAGATAATTTCCAACATGTCCAATCACCGTTCGATCGTTTTGCCGCTTGATTTGTCATTGAAGTGAATTGAAAAAAAGATAAGAAAAACGAGCGTAAGATAAGAGAATTGAGCTGGCAAAACGATCGGGCGTAGAATCAACCCATGTATTCCCAGCATAAGATGTATTGTGTTTTGACTTACTTTATCCATTCTTTTCTTCTTTTAGGCATAACCGTCACAAACCACCCAATGAACAAGACGAGTGCAAGCCTCTCCCTGGACTACCTGTAGGTGTCGCAATACTCTGTGTCCTCTGTCCGCTTTTTTTTTCTTCCCTTCCACCTCTTAATCTCATTTCTTTTTTACCAGGTTACAAGGAACAGATGTGGTGATTGCCATATTCATCATAGTGGCAATGTCCTTCGTCCCGGCCAGCTTTGTGGTGTTCCTTGTTGCCGAGAAGTCCACCAAAGCCAAACACCTGCAGTTTGTCAGTGGCTGCAATCCGGTCATCTACTGGCTGGCCAACTACATCTGGGACATGGTGAGATAACCAAAGCAACAATGTCTATTTCCACAGAGCCAAAGGAACAGTTCATGTCCCTCTGTGGTGCCCACATTCTACTGTATCCTCCGTAATCATCGTCTAATGTCCTGGGGGCCAGTTTGGGAGAGAAGTCCATGAACTTATCTGAAGCCATTTTTAGTGGGAAAGTCAATTAACTGACTAGTATGTATGTTTTTGAAATATGGGAGGAAATCGGAGTGCACAGAGGAAACCCACACAAACACAAGAACAAATAAACTCTGTACATGTTGTGTTGTGGCAAGCGATGCAATAAGGCGATGTAGACAGAGTGCAGGGAAGTGGTTTTTTTGCTGCAGGTCTGTGGGTAATTCCACTGCTATGAACTTTTCAATGTTTATTTGAATGTGGTAGAGGCACATGGGGTAGGAGCCTGCTGCACCTGGGGAGGAGCCTGATGCACATGGGGTAGAGGATGCTGCTGCACATGGGGAGGGTCCTGCTGCACAAGGGGTAGAGGCCTGCTGCACATGGGGGGGGGAGGGGCTGCTACACATGGAGGAATGGCCTGCTGCACATGGGGTAGGGGCTTACTGCACATGGGAGAGTGACCTGCAGCACATAGGGGAGGGGCCTTCTGCACCTGGGGAGGAGCCTGATGCACAAGGGGAGAGGCCTGCTGCACATGGGGTAGAGGATCCTGCTGCACATGGGGGAGGGGCCAGCTGCACATGGGGAGGGGGCTTCTACACATGGAGGAATGGCCTGCTGCACATAGGGGTGCTGCATATAGGGAAGGAGCCTGCTGCACCTGGAGCAGTGGCCTGCGCACATGTGGAGAGCCCTGCTGCACGTAGGGGAGTGGCCTGCTGCACATGGGGGAGATGCATGCTGCACATAGGGTAGAGGCATGCTGCATGTGGAGAGGCCTGCTGCACATAGGGGAGTGGCCTGCTGCACATGGGGTAGAGGCATGCTGCATGTGGAGAGGCCTGCTGTGCATTGGGTGCTCAGATTTTCTGCACCATTTATGTTCTCCAGAGTGCTTTGGCCCAGGAGATGCTTTATTAAAGGGGCACTATGGCGAAAAAATGTAAAATATGTGCAAACATAAACAAATAAGTATGTTTTTTCCAGAGTAAAATAAGCCATAAATAACTTTTCTCCTATGTTGCTGTCACTTACAGTAGGTATTACAAATCTTACAGAAGCCACAGGTTATGGGCTAGTCCATCTCTTCATGGGGGATTCTCAGCAAAGCTTTTATTCTTTATAAAGATATTCCCTAAAAAGGATTTAAACAATGATGCTGGCCAGCCTCCCTGCTTGCTACACAGTTTTTTGGCAGTTGGTCAGAGCAACTGCCAGGTTCACTAAGTGCTTTCAAAAATATATAAATCCCTGAGAATCCCCCCCATGAAGAGATGGACTAGTCACTTCTGTCAGATTTCTACTACCTACTGTAAGTGATGGCAACATAGGAGAAAAGTAATTTATGGCTCATTTTACTCTGGAAAAAGGTACTTCTTATTTGTTATTTGTTTATCCAGACATTCGAGTGATGCACTTGGCTCTGATTAATAGCATAGAAAAACATGCCTCAGGTTTATAAGATGACATTTACAGCTTTGATCTTTGTTTTCCAGTTGAATTATTTGGTTCCGGCCACCTGTTGCATCATCATTCTCTTTGTGTTCGACCTTCCCGCCTACACATCGCCCACCAACTTCCCCGCCGTCCTCTCGCTCTTCCTCCTGTACGGGTGAGTCTGAACTGCTCCTTATTTCTACATCAGTAAAACAAAAGGAGAAGCAAATGAGAGTCCAATGTGAGTTAATATGATGGGAGAAAGATGCATCAAATGGAGTACTCACAAACTAAGCCTACTACAAAAGCAACCACTGTAGAAGCGGGTGGGGAGAACAAACCCAACCTCACTTGGATTAAGACAGTGATCTGCAAACTTGGCTCTCCAGCTGTTAAGGCACTACAAGTCCCACAATGCATTTGCCTTTATGAATCATGACTGTGGCTGTCAGACTCCCGCAATGCATTGTGGGACTTGTAGTTCCTTAAAGTGAACCGGAGATGAAGCACCCTCATGTATTTTACTACATTTATCAGTGGGAACATGACAGTAAACACCTTCTCTGCTTTTAGTTTCATTCTTATCTGCTTAATTAGTCTGTTATCAGCTGTGATAAGAATCCTCGACTGAGCCTTCAGTCTAGGTTTGACCTGGAATCATTATAGCGGAGTCACTCTTCTGTGGAGTCTTTTCAAGCCCAAGCCTTCCCCCTCCTGGCTCAGATTTCCTGCTTTGCATACTGAGAGCTGTGATGACATGGGAGGGGCTGCTGCTGCTGAGAGAGAATCTCTGAAACAGACAAGTGTGGCTGCAATATGATCTGAGTGCACTCTGTCTGCATAGATAATGATGATGACTGCAGTTTCATTCCTATGAGAGACACTTCCTACAGGCAGCTGTACATCATACCAAAATGAAAGCACATAGATGAAAGGCTGCATTTAGCCTAGACAGCAGCCTAGTCTCATATAGCCTAGACAGCACATCCAGAACAACTCATAACCCGGAAGCATAAGGGATATGAGCCGGTGGCCATTTTGGATTTTTCCTGGAGCAATAATGGATAAAAAAAACTCAAAAGGCACACCAGAGCGGCGAAATTATCAGGTAGAGCATTTATTCTTTACAAGCTATCGAATGATATGTTTATTTTGTGTGAAACGTTCACCTCTGGTTCCCTTTAACAGCTGGAGAGCCAAGTTTGCAGATCACTGGGTTAAGAGGTGGCTTTTCTGTAGTAAGTCGAGAGGTGACACTCCTCCACCAAAAGTGGACAAATAGTCACAGATAGTCGATAATCAGCCAATCAGGTGACGATGCACTAAAAACAGCTTAAAAGGGAAGTAGCTGTGGAGTGTGGACGTACCTCCCACTTGAAGACACTGAGGGCCCATATGCAATTAACTTTTTCTCCCAAGTTCTCTCCTAGGTCAGTGGCGTAGCAATAGGAGATGCAGAGGTTGCAACCACATCGGGGGCCTTTAGCCAGAGGGTCCCCGAGGAGCCCTCCTGCAACCACAGTATTAGGTCTCTATTGGTCATGTGCTGGTAATAATCACTTCTATAGATGCTTTGAATAGTAGTAATCCTTAACACACTGTTCCCCATCCCCTTCTTGCACCTATGACACTGTGATTGTCCTTGGCAGGTTTTGGTGCACCGTATCAACTTGCACTGGGGCCCTTAGCTACACTTAGCTTACACTTAGCTACGCTTCTGTCCTAGGTGATATTTTGAAACTTGTCAATAAAATACTCAGCAATCAAAAAAATACTCAGAATAACTGTGACAGGACTTTTTCACCTACTTTTTGATACTTTTTAAATTGAAGAGTGCTGAACAGTTACTTTAAATACTGTAGAAGATGAAAATGTATCCCCTAGTAGAAAAGTTAGGAGACAAAGGCCTCAATTCACTAAGATCATGCTAGAGATAATAAGGCAAGAGAAAACTTACCTCCACATGTGAGAGAGTTATCTTACCTCTTCATTCCTTAAGTTACCTCCTCTGTAGTTAATTTACCTCCTCTGTAGTTATTTTCACATGCAGCTAATTAACAGCCTGTCTTTAACTCTGGAGTTATTTTAAGGATTGGAGAGTTAATTTAAAGACAGAAGAGTTAACTTTAGGTTTGCCTGAGGTAAAATGTTTCCTGAATACTACATGCCTTATCACCATGGTAACAACTCTAGAAGAGTTATTAAAGACAGGAGAGAAGCTTAGTGAATTGAGGCCAAAGTGATTTGCTTATGGCCTTTGCAACTCACACGGCAAGGAGGGATAAAGGACAACTGTAGTGAGAGGCATGTGGAGGCTGCCATATTTATTTCCTTTTAAACAATACCAGTTGCCTGGCTGTCCTGCTGGTCTATTTGGCCGCAGTAGTGTCTGAATCCCACCAGAAACAAGCATGCAGCTAGTCTTGTCAGATCTGACAATGATGTCAGAAATAGAGCTGCTCAAATCCGGATCCGGGAGATACCCGGATAGTTGCTATCCGGATATCTCCCAGTAAACCTGGGCGGGGGGGGGGTCAATCTTACCTGTCTGACGTCTTCTTCGTCAGTCCCTCGGCGCCTCCCACAATGCGCTTCACGCGCGTCACGTGATTACAGACACTTCCTCCTTCAACCCGTAAGGAGGAAGTGTTTGTAATCACGTAACCGCCGCTCGGACCGCATCGTGGGAGGCGCCGAGGGACTGACGAAGAAGACGTCAGACAGGTAAGATTGACCCCCCCCCGCCCAGGTTTACTGGGAGATATCCGGATAGCAACTATCCGGGTATCTCCCGGATCCGGATTTGAGCAGCCCTAGTCAGAAACACCTGATCTGCTGCATGCTTGTTCAGAGGCTATGGATAAAAGTATTAGAGGCAGAGGATCAGCGGGATAGCCAGGCAACTGGTATTGCTTAAAAGGAAACAAATATGGCAGCCTCCACCTTACGCTTACTGCAGCTGTGCAGTTTAAAGCAAACCTAAACCCATGTAAGCAAAATGAGTTTCACTCTACCTGGGGCTTCTACCAGCCCCCTGGGCCATCCTGTGCCCTCGCAGCAACTCACAAGTGAGGCTTGTCTGGAAAAAGTGGGTTTTGAGGGAGCATCTAAAGATATCAAAGGTTGGAGGGTGTTGGACATGTTTTGAAAGGTGATCCCAGAGGAGGGGTGAAGAATCTGAGAAATCTTATACACGTGAATGCAAAGAGGGGGTTCTAGGAGAGGACAAAGAAAGTCAAATTGCCAAATTCTCGATTAAGATCGCATAGTGGTACAGTTGCAATCCAATTTACCCGCTGAAAATGATTATAGTGCAATATCAGGTTTGGGAGAGGCACACCTTACCGTAGGCAGTTGGGTGCGTAGCCTGGATGTAAAAGCCACATCAGTCCAACATAGAAGATTCAAGTTTGGCTAGCACTTTATCTGATGAAGGGGACCCTCCGTGGCCCCGAAAAACAATGCTCATGTTGTGCATACAATAAGGAATAAATATCCTGGAATATTGACATTGGTGTGCTAGCCGAACTTGAAAATAATTATAGGAGATGAATCGCACTGAAAACAGGATGACGATAGCACTCGGGAGAAAATCACACCACAAATGGATCACACTAGTGGAACCGCCGCAGTTTCCAATAGTATAGCTGTACCTAGCGTTTTGCGATCCGCTAACTATGGGTATTGAATTGCAAGAAGCTAGTAGTGGAAAAGGGATCGTAATGTTCTCTTATGCACATGTGAAAAACTTTTTGAACCAGGGTTTTACACCTCCCCTTCCTGTGTGTCTTATGTTGCAGCTGGTCGATCACCCCCATCATGTACCCGGCTTCCTTCTGGTTCGAGGTCCCCAGCACAGCCTACGTCTTCCTCATTGTCATCAATCTGTTTATTGGCATAACGGCCACCGTGGCCACCTTCCTGCTGCAGCTCTTCGAGCACGACAAGGTGAGCGACAGACGAAGAGACAATTAGCTATTCACCTCCAATGTTTTTATGATTACCAAACTAATCACAAACCGATCAATAAGTTTGCAACTTCATAACCTTAAAAAGGAACTTAAATCCAGCAAGAAGTTTTGAATCAGGATGATACCATTTATTGGCTAACTTAAGGTCAACCAGAGACTAAGCACCCTCATGTATTTTTAACTGTTCAGCCTGCATCTAATCAGCCCTGATAAAATCCCTGACTGAGCATTCAGTCTGGCTTTGCTATAATGACTCAGCTATAATGATTCCTGAGCAGAGCCACAAGAGGGCAGGCTTGGGCTTGAAAAGACACCAGAGAAGACAGACTTCGCTATGATTCCTGAGCAAAGCCAGACTGAATGCTCAGTCTGGGATTTTATCATGTCTGATAAGAAGCAGGCTGAGCAGTTAAAAATGAAACAGAGAGCAGGGTAGGTGTTTTCTCTAATGTTCCCACTGATATGTATGGTAAAATACATGAGGTTGCTTCATCTCTGGTTCACTTTAAAAGTATATATAAAATAGGAAGCTTTCGGCCCTTGGGCCTTCGTCATACTCATTCCTGTAGGCTTATAAGACCGCTTTATACAAACAGCATTAAAGGGGATACAAGGATTTTTTTTTAGGAAACAAATACATGTCATTATGATGCCTTCATTGAAACAAAACATCCAAAACAGTGTCAGAGGTTGTTAGGTTGTTATTACAAACAGATAAACTTCCTCCCAATCACTAGCTGATTTCCCTTTCCCACTAAAAAATATCTGCCTTTTCTCAAACAGATCTGTGTGGCTGTTATTGTAGTGAAACCCCTCCCAAAGTGTGATGTCATGCCCATGGTCCTGACAGTTTGCCGTCTGTGAACCTCATTGCATTGTGGGAAATAATGGCTGTTTCCAACTGCCAAGCAAGCAGTATCTCCCTCTGTGCAAAGAACAAACTCTCAATAATGAAAATTCCCCAGACCTGCACCTGGCAGAACTAAAGATGTTACCACCAGTGATGCATTCCAGAATGTAAATCAGGGAGAGGAAAGATTTTACAATGGGCAAACACTGACTAAATAATCTATAAATGAATAGTGTAAAGAATGAGCAAATGTATTCATTACGTTATTTTCACATCAGTTCCTCTTTAATTTAAGTTTTTTGAATAGTATGGTAAAAATGTAGTAATTTAGGAATTTCGGATCCAAAGGGTGGCATCTCTTGCTTACCACACACAGGTGTCACTTCCGAGATCTACATCTTAAACAATGACTAGTCACACAAAAAAAGCAGCTTACAGTAAACAGAGAGAGCGGCTCCGTCAGGCTGCCCCCTACAATCAGCACAAATTGTTGGGGAGCCAACTCCTTTCTTATTTCTTATTCATGAGAAATTCCAATCTTTCCAAACCACTAGGGTCTCTATATCAGAGAAACAAACTGTTCTTTGACATGCACTGTGCCAGGATTTAATACAGTGTGTATATATATATATATATATATATATATATATATGGGGTTACCCAAAAATAAATGATTTAAAGAGGAACTTTAGGGCTGGTTCAGACGGACGCTTGCGGAGCGTTTACCACAAGCGTTCGGAACGTCGCGGTAAATGCTCCCATTCAAGTGAATGGGAGCGTTTACACCGAGCGGCGTTCAGGTCCTGATTTTCGCGAGCGTTCGGGCTGCCCCTGGAAGCGACATGTTGCTTCCAGGGAACGGCCAACCGCGACGGCTAATGTTCCCCTAGGGGAAGAAAAAACCGCGACCGCATCACGACGCGACCGAAGGCTACTGAAAGCCTGACCGCGCAGCCGCCGCAACGCCACCAGACGCGACGCCACGCAGACGTCCGTCTGAACCAGCCCTTAGCCTAAACAAACTGTCATTAAGTTACATTAGTTATGTTAATTAGAATAGATAGGTAATATAATCTCTTACCCACCCTGTTTTAAAAAAAAAACAGGCAAATGTTTAATTTCATGAGGACAACCATCTTTTTGGTTGAAAGGAGGTGACTGGTAGCATGAGACACAGTTCCAACTGTCCTGTGTCCTAATCACCCCTTCCAGTTGCTAGACAACGAGAACAACAACATAGGAAATCCCATCATGCTTTGCACAGCATCAGGTGAAAAATGCCCGGGCAGTTTTCTTTGATGGGGTGGAGTTTAGCTTCTAAGCAGCTAAAAATTAGGCTTGGGTATGAAAAACAAAATTATTATACTGTAAAACTGTTAACGAAACTCCAAGCCTTTTCACTGCTGCTGAATAGATTTTTAGTCTGGAGGTTCACTTTAAAACTGTTAATAGAAATGGTATTAGAAGGCTTACCTTTTTGTAAGGATCATGAGCCAAATTTAGACTGAAAAAAAAGTTTATTTACACATTGAAAAACTGGAGGACGCATTTCACGGGGATTACTGCCTCTTCTGTGGGGGCAGCTATTCTCCCATAAGCCCTGAATGTGGTTGCAGTATATTGCAACCAGAAAAAGTGTGAGTACCATTTCACTCTACTTTACACTTGGAACGCGTACATACTAGACTATTAGCTACTGGTTTTCTTTGTTTGTTTGGGGTTTTTTTGTTCCTATTTTTCTGGAACCTTCCTATTACAGCTGCAGTATATGTATTCTCCTTCATACTGTATATGACTTTTAATAATTTATTTTCTGTGTCCAGGATTTAAAACGGGTCAACAGTTATCTCAAGAGCTGTTTCCTCATCTTCCCTAACTACAACCTGGGACACGGACTAATGGAAATGGCCTACAATGAATATATCAATGAATACTACGCCAAGATTGGTAAGAAGTGGTCAGCTCCACACGTTGTCTTGAATAATATGATGAAGAGCCAACAGTATAAGTCAGAATACTTTTTACTGAGTTTCGAATGAGCTGACAGATGTTCTGTCTGTCTTGTCCCTTTTTAGGCCAGTTTGATAAGATGAAGTCTCCCTTTGAATGGGACATTGTTACCCGAGGTTTGGTGGCCATGACCATAGAAGGTTTTGTTGGATTCTTCATCACGATCATGTGTCAGTACAACTTCTTCCGTAAACCACAGTAAGTATCCCACCGCTGCCACCAAACACTTTGGACTTCTAAATACCAGGGTTCAGCCCCCCTGTTTCCTCCAAATTAGATTTCACACCGAATTTAGATAACTTGTTCACATACTGTATTATAGAATGTCGCAACATATAGTACTAACCCTCAAAAACCCAAGCTCAGAAAGGTTTTTCGTTTTTTTTTTTTTTTAAGGGGGGGGTGGGGATTGGGATAATTGATGTGACATTCACCTCCTGTTCTTGCGACATATGTAGAGCTATGAAAATGGTCAGTTAGGTGGACAGGTATTGAGTGTTAGCAAAAAACACTACAGGTGAAACTCAAATAATTAGAATATCGTGCAAAAATTAATTTATTTCATTAATTCAACTTAGAAGGTGAAACTAATATATGAAATAGGACCCTTTGCAGATTAACCCTTTGGGATTAGTTAGCTGATTAGAGTCTGACAATTGGAGCCTAGAATATAACATTTTCACAATATTCTAATAGTCTGAGATTTTGATTGTGGGGTTTTTAATAAGCTGTAAGCCATAATCATTACAATTCTAACAAATAAAGGTTCGAACTAAGTCGCTTTGCATGTGATGAGTCTATTTCATTAGTTTCACCTTTAAAGTTAAATTACTTAAATAAATTGACTTTTCCATGATATTCTAATTTTTCGCGTTTAAAGGAAACATCAAGAAAAAGTAACAAAATGTGCTGTATTTACCCAGGGCTTCCTCCAGCCCCTGGCAGCTGACATGTCCCTCGCCGCAGTTCCGGTGCCCCGGGATCCCCTCGTTTGCGGATGCCCATTTCACCAGGTCGGCATCCACTGCGCTTGCGCGAGCGCCGCTGTCAATCACGCTCACATGGACTGGAGTGTTTTGCGCAGGGGCAGAACTACTGCTCCTGCGCAGGACGCTCCAGACAACATGAGGGTGATGACAACGGCGCTCGCACAGGCGCAGTGGATGCCGACCTGGCGCAGCGGAGGGGATCCCGGGACACCAGAGCTGTGGCAAGGGACATGTCAGCTGCCAGGGGCTGGAGGAAGCCCCGGGTAAGTAAAGCCCATTTTGTTACTTTTCACTGAGGTTTCCATTAATATGTAGTAGAGGGTTCTTTCCCCGCTCTATAAACATGTTTTATCTGTTGCGGCATATTTACGTCTTAACGTACTACTTATCCATCCAGTCTACGTGAACCAACCAAGAAGACCACATTGTTGGGTGGGGGGGGAAGGTTGAGACAGCCCACTGGCTATATTTCTACATCCATCTCCTCCGCCTTTTATTTCAGACGTTTGCCCATCTCCAACAAGCCCATCGAGGATGACGACATTGATGTGGCCAATGAGAGGCAGCGAGTTTTGAGAGGAGGAGCCGATAATGACATGTTGAAGATAGAAAATCTCACAAAGGTATCCATTTCCCACCAGGGGCCTGATGCCAGGAGGTCCTGTAAATTGGCTTTGGGCAGGAAGCACATGGCAATTTTACCAGGGGGAGCAGTGGGTATTGTGCTATTAGCACAACATGTGTAACCATAGCAATGCGCACGTTACCCTGGTAACATGCATTTTTCTAATAGCACAACATGGGCTCCTCCCCTAGCATTAATATTTCTACCTGTGGACGTCAAATTTACTGGCTACTCATGCATCAGGCCCCATATTTGTTATATCAGAAAAATACAGCACATGTCACATGATTCTTTACATTCTCACACAACATATAATGCTTCCCTTCTCCTCACTAATTACTTCAAACACATATACAGGCAGTCCCTACTTACAAACCACTCAAGTTACAACGTTTCAGAGATACAAAGTTGTCTTCGTGTACAGAATTTACAATACTGTTTTTTTTATTATATATTTGTGTTGCTTAATGTTACAGTATTGTACAAAATGTTAAAAGTAGTTTAAAGAGGATCTGTAACCTCAAAAAATCCCCTGGGGGGTACTCACCTCGGGTGGGGGAAGCCTCAGGATCCTAATGAGGCTTCCCACGCCGTCCTCTGTCCCACGGGGGTCTCGCTGCAGCCCTCCGTGCAGCGGTGACGTAATATTTACCTTCCTGGCTCCTGCGCAGGCGCTCTGACGGCTGTCGGCTCCGAACTACACGGAAATACCCGATCGCCGTCGGGTCTGCTCTACTGCGTAGGCGCAAGTTTCCGGCGCCTGCGCAGTAGAGCGGACCCGACTGAGATCGGGTATTTCCGTGTAGTTCGGAGCGGAAAGCCGCCACAGCGCCCCCGCTGGAGCCAGCAAAGGTAAATATTGAAATAACAGTTGGGCCTGTCGCCGGCTGTTCAGAGGGCTGCAGCGAGACCCCCGTGGGACAGAGGACGGCGTGGGAAGCCTCATTAGGATCCGGAGGCTTCCCCCACCCGAGGTGAGTACCCCCCAGGGGATCTTTTTGAGGTTACAGAGTCTCTTTAAGACACTTAAACCACTTCAGCCTGTGGGTTGGGTTTTCACCTTAAATGAACACGATCAATGCCCAAGTGCTCTAAAATGAAAATATACAAATAATGTCTAAGTAGCTGTGTAAACATTTACCTACTTTTCATGTTAAATATCAGAGGAAAAAGCTGTAATTCCCTGTGTGTAGATTGTAGCTACGTTTGGAATGTCTCATTTGCAAAGCTATAAATCTCTGCAGTCTGTCATGCTAAGAACAGTGTAATATTGAAGCAGTTATATGAAAACAAAAACCTATCAGGTTTCACACACACAATTACAGATGTTTATGTTGCACATAAGATACAATCCCTCTGCTCTCTGTAAGAGAAAGTTCTGCCTGTCTCTGACTGAGCTCTCTGCACACACAGAGTTAACAGATGCACTGTAAGGGAATTTCCCCGCATGGATCACTCTGGTGTCAGAATTACAGCAAACTGCCCATCACAAAAAAATGTGAAAGGAATTAGATAACAGTAAACAAAGAGATACAAATTTCAAATGTATACACCAGTACTTAACAGCACTTCCCAAACATTTCCTATCTCAATTGAAGAAATGTTAATCGATAGTGTTCCTTTAAGGACAGAAGCAATTTTCACCTGTCAGTCTTCCCATTCATTTACCAATAATTTTATTTTTATATCTTTATCTCACCTGAATGATCTAGATCTTGGGTTTTTTTCGCCACAAATTAGGTTTTTGGGGGTTGATACTTGTTTTAAAAAAAAAACAAAAGTTTGCTTTCTTAAAACAGAAAGAATTTGCGATAATTCAGGTTGGAGTGAGCTTGAGATGTCTCCCAGTGCATCACTGCTGAATATATGCAAATTAACCATTGTACCCTTAGAAGCTAAACACACCTCCAGAACTGCTGGAATGCAATGATGTGTCAGCTTGTTAAAGGGAACCAGAGAGGAAGCACCCTTGTGTATTTTACCATGTATATCAGTAAGAACATTAGAGAAAACACTTACCATGCTCCCTGTTTCCTCCTCACTGCTAAAAGTGTCTGTTAACAGCAGTCACAAGAATCCCAGACTGAGCAATTAAATCTGGCTTTGCTGGGAATGATTATAGCTGAGTCATTATAGCAAAGCCACAAGGGGGCAGGCTTGGGCTTGAAATAACACCACAGAAGACAGACTTAGCTATAATCTTTCTGTAGCAAAGCTAGACGGAGCAGCCTGACTTCTCAGTCGGGGATTCTTATCAGACGTGATAACAGTCAGATTACACAGAGAACAATGAAACAAAGGGCAGATTAGGTGTTTACTGTCATGTTCCCACTGATTTATAAGGTAAAATACAAGAGGGTGCTTCATCTCTGGTTCCCTTTAATTTGTACAGAGCCATAATAATCCAACATGCATACAGACTGTTTCGGATTGTTTAAATCTCATCAGTGCATGGCATGGAATAATTTGGCTCTATGCAGTAGGGCTTGTAACACCGAGAGGTACAGACTAAGCAGCAAGCTCATGGTGACCCAGAACTCATTGGAGTTCTGGGTTGTTTCCCTTCATCAATCGCCAAGTAAATACTGTACCTTACACACTCCAATGAGTTCTGGGTCACCATGAGCTTGCTGGTTATATGAGCTTGCATATATTCAGCAGTGATGCACTGGGAGACATCTCAAGCTCACTCCAACCTGAATTATCGCAAATTCTTTCTGTTTTAAGAAGGCAAACTTCTGTTTTTCTTAAAGAGAACCCGAGGTGGGAATTACTAATACTATTGGGGCACAGAGGCTGGTTGCGAACACTAAGACCAGCCTCTGTTGCCCCATTGTATGCCTCCATGTCCCCCCTGCTCGCCGCTATAGACCCTGCAGTGCTGGCGACACGCAGCGCGTCGCCAGCACAATGTTTACCTAAGCGCTGTCAGTCAGCGCCGCTCCCCCGCCTCCTCCGCATCGCCGCTACCCGCCCGCGTCACTTCCCTCCTATCAGCGGGAGGGAAGGGACACGGGCGGGTGCGCCGATGCGGAGGAGGCGGCGGAGCGGCGCTGACAGACAGCGCTAAGGTAAACATTGTGCTGGCGACACGCTGCGTGTCGCCAGCACTGCGGGGTCTATAGCGGCGAGCAGGGGGGACATGGAGGCATACAATGGGGCAACAGAGGCTGGTCTTAGTGTGCGCAACCAGCCTCTGTGCCCCAATAGTATTAGTAATTCCCACCTCGGGTTCTCTTTAACATCTTAGTAAGGGGGCTTTTAGGACCATTGTAGTCCCTTACACACTCCAATGAGTTCTGGGTCACCATGAGCTTGCTGGTTAGTCTATACTTGTTTTCAGTAATAGTCTATGCATTTTCTAGAGAAATGCAAGGGAAATAACAGAAAAAATACACAATTTCTCCAATTCCATCCCCTATAGTTTTAAAATAAGCAATGCTACTATAGATAAAACACACACATTTTATTTGCCCATTTGTCCCGGCTATCACAATATTTAAATTATGTTCCTAGTACAATGTATGGCAACAGTATATTATTTGGAAATAAAGGTGTATTTTTCTGTTTTGGGTTCTTTTTTTACCTCAACAGTAATGTCAAGACGTGATTGGCTAAAATAACAGTAATATACCTTCAATATATTAAAAAAAAAAAAAAAAAAAAAAAAAAGCTCAGACACTGAACTATTTTTTTTTTTTACTTTTTGTTTTTTTAAACACGCTTGTTTGGTAACTTCAGGGCGTGGGTGGCCTTGGATTAGTCAGGTTTGTATACCTGTTAAATGTATTTATGTGCTTAAATTTGTTTAACTTTCATTTCACTTTTTGGCCACTAGATGGCACTATACACTCCCCTGGTAGTAACCAGGAAGCGTTAAATTTTTGTAGTAACTTCACTGGTTACTTTCACTTTGATGAATAAACATGCCTCGTCTATTCATTCACTGCACTTTGATGAAGGGAAGCAAGCGTTCACCTAGTCAATCAATCGCCACCAAGTAAATACTGCCATGAACGACCGGCGGCAGTGCAAACTCCGTAGAACAACACTGGACGCATATACTTAAAATTGACCTACAAGCTGAATCATCCTTAACCACCCTGGCGTTCTATTGAGATCGCCAGGGCGGCTGTGGGAGGGTTTTTTTTAATAAAAAAAAAAACTAGAGAGCGCTCCGGAGGCGTTCTTCTGATCGCCTCCGGCAAGCAGAAGTAACAAGGAAGGCTGCAATGAGCAGCCTTCCTTGTTTGGCTTTCCTCGTCGCCATGGCGACGAGCGGAGTGACGTCACGTCAGCCGCCTCCGATCCAGCCCTTAGCGCTGGCCGGAACTATTTGTTCCGGCTGCGCAGGGCTCGGGCGGCTGGGGGGACCCTCTTTCGCCGCTGCTCGCAGCGGATCGCCGCAGAGCGGCGGCGATCAGGCAGCATACGCGGCTGGCAAAGTGCCGGCTGCGTGTGCTGCTTTTTATTTGATCAAAATCGGCCCAGCAGGGCCTGAGCGGCACCCTCTGGCGGTAATGGACGAGCTGAGCTCGTCCATACCGCTAAGGTGGTTAATGAATATGATCCATGCTTGACAAAATATGTAGCAACATATTGCATATCAATCTATATAATTCAGTAGGATTTTTGATATCTTCCAGGTATACAAGTCTCGAAAAATGGGACGTATTCTGGCAGTGGACCGCTTGTGTGCCGGTGTCCAGCCGGGAGAGTGCTTTGGGCTTCTTGGGGTAAACGGGGCAGGAAAGACCACTACGTTCAAGATGCTAACTGGGGACGAGAGCACTACAGGGGGAGAAGCCTTCATCAATGGGCTCAGGTGACACCTATTGACTTATTATAAAACAAAACCACAAAGAAGATACTTGGAGACAGGACACATTTCCCTTTAACTCCACATACATATCTGATTTACCCATAAAATAGTTTTGGATGCAAACTTTTGATAAGTCACTCCTTTGTCCAGTTCCAGTCCACGTTTCCTGGTACTGTAAACCTTATGCAAGGCCTCCCATTGATGGGCCACCACAGAGTTGTTTAGCAGCTGTAGCTCCATGCACCTCTATCCCTGCAACTACTGTATATACCCTTGGCTGGAGTTGGTCATTAACAAAAAAGTCTTGTCCAAAGACCAAAGTTGCACTTTTCATTTTGTTTCTTGGATTGTCTTAAGCCAGGGATGTCCAACTCCAATGTTTGAGGGCCATAACTATGTCAGTGTTTAGGATAGACATAGAGATGGAGAATTAAGTCAGCTGAGAAGGTGCAGTAGTTCTGCCCCTGACAGTGAAGCATTAGGTCATGAGTTTTACTCCTGGGTCAGAGGGCGAAAAAAAAAATGGAGAATGTGCTCTACCTGATGAATCACACCTTCCCTGATTTAGTCTCATCAATGTGTGAGGACCTCGGCCCTTGAGTACTGAAGATAGACATCCATGTTTAAAGCCATGTGCCCATAAACCCAACAGAGATCAGCTCTGGTAATACCATTTATTTATGAATTTAGGGATTTGTGATCTACAGAATAAGCTTGACTGATTTAGGAGGTGCTTTCTGACTCCTTCACTGTCCACAATTATGTATAACTCCTGTGAACCATACGTTTTATTTCCATGGCAGCATCTTGAAGGAGCTCCTTCAGGTTCAGCAAAGCATTGGCTACTGTCCACAGTTTGATGCGTTGTTTGATGAGTTGACGGCACAGGAACACCTCGAGCTTTACACTCGCTTGAGGGGGATCCCCTGGAAAGATGAAGAAAGGGTGAGTCATAATCATTAAGTTTTGGAAAATTAAAGCCTCCAGGTTTTTTTTCAGTGCACTAAAGGTAGTGTTGTACTTTAACAAGTGAAGAGTCATCTCCTGTATAAGAGATACTGCAGAGAGAGTGAAGTCCACTCTACCTCAACATCAGGGACAGTGCAGGAGCCAGGCAACTCAGCCATGAACTAAACAAGGAGAAAAAGTGTGGTTCCGCACAATGTCCGTGGAAAATATAAGCCTTCATTAAATCTTGATATAATCAAATAAAACCAGCATCAACGAGTAGCTGACATGTTTCGGGCGCACAATGGTCCTTAATCATCTTCAGTTAAAGAGACACTGAAGCGGAAAAAAAAAATATGATATAATGAATTGGTTGTGTACTATGAATAATTACTAGAAGATTAGCAGCAAAGAAAATATTCTCATATTTTTATTTTCAGGTAAATAGTGTTTTTTCTAACATTGCATCATTCTCTAATATGTGCAGATTACACAACACTCAGCATTCAAAATGATTCTTTCAGAGCAGTCTGTGAACTAATGACCTCTCCTCTGCCAGAGGAAAAGTAAATAGTTAACTAACAGTTGAGATAATAAAAGTCAGAAAACAGCCCTCTCCAGGACTTTGAAAGTCATAGAAATAATGGCTTTTCTTAACTCTTCCTGTACTGGAAACAATTAGACTGATGTATCTGATCTTAATGTTTTATTTCTTAGCTGTACTACACATACAAATCATAATCTCAGTTTTTTTTTTTTCGCTTCAGTGTTTCTTTAAAGAAGGTTCTGTACTAGATATGGAGTCTTAAAGGAATACTTAAGTCACCTAAAAAAAATGACTTTTACTCGTCCGGGGCTCCCCTCAGCCCCCTGCAGCTGAACGGTGCCCTCGCCGTGTCCCTCCGATGCGCCTGGACTCGCCGGCTGCCACTTCCGGTTTGGCCGTCACCGGCCGACAGGCTGGGAACGTGGCGGATTATCCGCAATAGCGCCCTCTATAATGCTATTGCGGCCGGGGACGCGGATAATCAGCCGCGTTCCCAGCCTGTCGGCACCAATAAGCAATTTGTGTTTACCTATGTGCATCAAATAAAATATATTTGATTACCAACTGTATATTGTGTGGCAATAAGCTATTGATTAACTGTACTGTATTACCTAATCAAGGGTTATCATTTAAGCACAGTTTGATACTAGTGTTACAATATTTATCCAGACTTGGGTAGAGATACCCCCAATACCTCCAGCTAGCTGCTGAAGATATAACAGACAGGTGCAATACCATTCTCCTATTTAACATATACAGCAGTAGGTTTACCTTGAGCTAATACTAAAAAAAAATGTGAGCTGGTGTCTAGCTTGCTTCTGTGGCTAATTTTGCTCTCCTCAAATTTATACATATGGTTGTTGCGAATAACATGAACATTATGGACTCCATCCATAGTAACCATGTTCAGGCCTAGGTTAGGTATTTCTAAAGGACTCTCTACATGTTAGCCGAACAATGGAATTGGAAAGGAAGATTATTGTTGTTTATGAAAACGCAGTACAGTAAGATCTCATGATTTTGACAGGTGGTGAAATGGGCACTGGAGAAGCTGGAACTGACCCAATATGCCGACAAACCAGCTGGAACATACAGTGGTGGAAACAAGAGGAAGCTGTCCACTGCCATTGCCCTCATTGGCTACCCATCCTTCATATTTCTGGTAAGATGGCAACCCTGCAGCTCCTCGTGCCATGTGCAGACCAACCTTCCATTTGCCACCGCTTTTCCACTTCCCTCGCAGTTCAGCAGGTAGCCGTGCTGTGGTTTCCTCCAGCGGCACAGGCTGATCAAAAAGACAATACCCGGGCGTTCTCTAAATGCAACATTGTGGATACATTGCCAGAGCTAGTGGCGGCAACAATGCTGGGGCACTGCCCCCGCCCCCCCCGGGAATCACTGTGACCCTCTAAGCATTATGTGGGAAGGTTAGTTTAAGGCAGTAGGAGGGTTCACATTAGAATGGGTGCGGGGTATGTGCATAGTAGAATATCGGTAATGGCGCCAGTGAAATAATTTGGTAATGTCCACTACCTCAGTGTTTCTCAACATTTTATTGGTATGCACCCCTTTTAAAACCCTGTACTCACCGAGTACCCCCTAGCATAGTAAACATTATCACAAGTACCCCTTACAAAATATATATTTAATCATAGTACATGATAATTGGTTCTAAACAATTTCCAAGCATTTACTATTGCTTTTAATTAGCTAAAATACTAACTTGGTGTTGTTTAAATAAGATTTATCTTTTTCTAAAACTGTAAATTTGATATTCTTGGTTAAGTATATCAAGCCTGAGTACCCCCTGGAACCATCAAAAGTACCCCCTGGGGTACGCGTACCACACGTTGAGAACCTAGGCACTACCTAATGCCAAACTCATGCGGTTGCAATCACACTTTTGTTATTTGTGTCTTCAGGATGAACCAACAACAGGCATGGATCCCAAAGCTCGACGCTTCCTCTGGAATCTCATCCTGGAAATCATCAAAACGGGGAGATCCGTGGTGCTGACATCACACAGGTACAATACTGACCTGGCATTGTGGAGACCTTCATGAAATGTCTGGTGACATCACCAGTTCCCAATTAAGCTGTAATACTGTGATCAAAAGGAGTATATACAGTATATGAGGGTGGCCATACCTGAACACTCTGCACCTATCTGAGCCATGCATGAACAGACATGCTCTCCAGAATGGGCCGTAATAAGAATCTCAGTCCTCACTCTTAAAGCACACCTGAAGTCACAAGGCCGATTCCCTTGAGATTTCATGCAGAAATCAATCGGGAATCAGCCTGTGGTTAATGGCAGCCAACAGATCTCTCTCCGATCAGATTTGATCTTGGTCGATCAGCGCCAAATCGCTAGATGTATGGCTTCCTTAAATCTTCCATCTTCACACCTTCTGTCCCGTGTTGCAACCCCCCCCCCCCCCCCGCCCTTTAACATACTCAGCACTAATAACACCACTTCTTCTCCCCAGCATGGAAGAATGTGAAGCACTCTGCACGCGGCTGGCCATCATGGTCAATGGGCGTCTCAAATGTCTGGGCAGCATCCAGCACTTGAAGAACCGGTAAGAGCAACCTCTTCTGAGAATGGATGAGTGGGGATGGTTTATGGGAATGAAGTGTGCAGAGGGGTATATAGAGAGGTGCAGGGGTGGTTTGTGCCATGGGCTGCCCCCTCCTCCCTCGTGCTCCACCACCATACTGAGGGATGCCTCTCGGGCATTTGTTCCTGCTGCTCTTATACTGGAGGACATCTCCCACTACCTATATGGGGGGGTAATTATACTGAAGGACCCTTCTTACTAACTATACTGAGGGGGTCTAATTAGGACAAAATCCTTGCTACATATACTTGGGGGGGGCTAATTATACTGGGGGGACACCCGTCCCTACTTATATTGGGGGGTTACTTATACTGGGGGATGCCTCTCACAACCTACACTGGGGGGGGGGGGGTATTTATATTGGGTGAAGCCTGCCAAACCTATACTGGGGTGGGTAGCATTACTTATACTGAGGGACACCTCATTACCTATACTGGGGTACTACTTGTACTGGGGGGACACCTCATCACTTATGCTAAAGCAGGCTATTTATACTGAGGAGATAGCTCTAACTACATATACTGAGAGGGCAGCCTAAACTGGGGACTACCTACACTGGGTGAACTATCTCTGGCTACCTATACTAGGGTGCTACCTCTGGTTACTTTTACTTGAGGGGCTAACACTAGCAACCTATACTGGGGGGGGGGGGGGGGGGGGCGCTACTTATACAGTGTTTGCCATAGGCGCTATATTACCCAGATACGCCCCTGGAAGTGTGTAAGTTACACTGACAACCGTATCGGGGACCGTACCTGTCTGATATGCAGCAGGGAAGCTCTCTGTTGATTGTATTTTGGAGGAAGTGACATGTGCAGAAATGGATTAAGATGAAATGTGACCCTAGGCAAGATAGCAGTGTCTGCCTACTGCAGATGGTCACACCTGGCTTTTTTAGTAAAATTTGGCGGGGTCTAGCATCCACCAAGCCCCTAGACTCTCTCCAGGCCCTAGGCAAATGCCTAGGTTTGCCATCGCTGTTCTGGATATGTGTGCCTGTGCTATGATGCTCACCTGTGAGAGCTGACAGGAGAGTGTGGAAAGCTGGGTGTGTTGTGTAGGTGGGCTAACTGACCTAAAGGACTGACTAGCCAGAATGACAGACTGTTTACATTACAGGTTTGGTGACGGCTACATGATCACAGTTAGGACGAAATCCAGCCTGAATGTCAAGGAAGTTGTGCGGTTCTTCAACAGGAACTTTCCAGAAGCTGTACTCAAAGTGAGTGAAGAGGGTCTTGGGGGAAGTGAAGGCCACTCACTACAAATAATGATATGCTAGGGGAGGAAATGTGCGAGAGCCGGCACTGCTGGCAAACCTGTTTATTGTGCAAATATAACTGTGGCAATTCCAACAGTAAAAAATGTGAGGCAGATACCATTACAAACATGGATATTGGGTGCAGGGAGCTGGAAGCCTGACGGGTGTCTCGCGAAAATGTGCTTCTACTAGGGTTAGCCCTACAGACACCCTACATACACCCCACACAGGGCCGGCCCACTCATGAGGCGGGGTGAAACATTTGCCTCAGGCGGCAGATCTGGGGGGGCAGAACCCGCCTGTCCATGGATGCTGGGGGCCTTCCGCTGAGCTGGAGGGGTAGCTGGCAGAAAGGGGGTATTGAGCCTAGCGGTGGGGAGGGGGGTCGGACCCCCCCTCCCCCGCCTGGGTACCCCGATCTGCACTCCTCCTCCAGCGTTAAGTACCAGCGTGCATATGATTAAGAGGCAACGGGCGGGGGAATCACTCACCTCTTCCGCGTTCCATCGTGTGCTTCACTGACGTCACTTCCGGCAACACCGCCCACTGTATTGTAAGTGGACGGCGTTGCAGGAAGTGACATCAGTGGAGCGCACGATGGAACGCGGAAGAGGTGAGTTATTCCCCCGCCCGTTGCCTCTTCATCATATGCAGGCTTGTAGTCAACGCTGGAGGAGGAACGCAGATCGGGGAACCCAGGGGAGGGAGGGGGGGTCCGCCCCCCCCCCCCTCCCCACCGCTAGGCCCAATACCCCCTTTCTGCCCGCTACCCCTCCAGCCTGGCGCCCCCCCCCCCCCCCCCCCCACGGCTGGGGGGGGGGGATTTTTTTTTCTAATTTTGCCTCAGGCGGCAAAAAGTCTAGGGCCGGCCCTGACCCCACACACTACACACCCTACAAATAAACCCTACACACAGAACCATGTTCAGTCCCTACTTTGCACTGATGAAGGCCAAAGCAGGCTGAAACAGCTGGATGCACTGTACTGCTCTGTAACTGTAAAGTTTTAGGTGGGCTGTAAACTAGCAGTTTTAGATGTACACCTAGTTTATAAGGGCATGCCAGAATTATTTGATTAGTCCCCCTCACTGTTCTGAAGAGATGCAGTATGGGTAGTGTTGATGTGTTTGGGTTCTTTGAATTCGGACTCTTGTTCTGAATTTTTTCGATAGAAACCTACAGTTCATTGATTGATCACTCTCATCCTTGTCACTGCCTCTTGCCACTGCACTCCACGTCGTCTTTTACATCACTCCAATGCTTCTTTCCGGCTTTGAAGGCGTAAGTATCGGAGAGCTGGAATGTGGCGTAGTGCGCAGCGGCAAGGGTGAGTTAATAATCGCTGTCTACATGTAGGTTCTGATCAGAAGAATCCGGAGCAAGGTTCCAAATTTGAAGAACCCAAACCTGTCAACACTAATAATAGATGTTTCTTCTTACACATGTCAAGATGAAAGCTGCAGATAACTTCTGTTTTGAAGCAGAATTTAGAACTTCCTCTCTACTCTAAAAGATAAGAAACAGCATAATAACCTTTAAAGAAAAACATTTGTTACAGCTGATACAAATCCTGCAATAATTCTGCAGTGTCCCTACTTCCTGCTTTCATGGAAGTAGACATAGGGTTAACATCCTGTGTTTACCAATTAGCTACTCTACTGAGGTATCCAGCTGAGATAAAATGACAGTGGTGATTGGTTTACTGATATCCCCCCTCAATCATACACTATACAAGTTCACAATCATCCAGATTTTCCCAACATGTCCGCTCAGATTTTTATCAGAAAAAAAAAATGTAGGTACTTATCCGTTAGCCGGGCGCATCCGGCAGGTGGCGCTAATTACTATTCCCCCTCCAGGCCGCCATGGATAGTAGGGAAAGATGTAACTCTGGTGGAGTTTTGTCGCCACCTAGAGGATGCGCCCGGCTAACGGCTAAGTACCAAAATGTAATAATGGTTCAGTTCTACTCAATGGAAAAAAAAAAAGATTACATTTGTTTTTCCCTCTATTCGATAGTTTTGGTCAAATAAACGGGAAAATCTAACATTTTAATTGTACCTTGTATGGGCACCATTAGAATCATTCACAGTTCATTTGGGACATTAACTAAGTTTATTATTGCCAATCCGATCGGATTTATGTGACCACTTGGGCGATTCTTTGCTAAAAAATTACACAGTTAGTAAGCACCTTTAGCCATCTTGGCTTCTGTCCCTCCTCACATTGATGTAGGGGCTCAATGAGAGAAGAATCTGGTTGCTTTGGAAACACTGATAAATCCACCAAGGTTTCTTCCTTCAAGAGTACCTAAGGTTAAAAATGACAGGGCCTGTAATGACATGCTCTGTCTGAATGATGATGCATGGAAGTGGGTGTCACGGAGTTAAATACTTACCTGTCCTGAGGTCTTCTGGGCATAGGTGACCCTCCATCACACTCTGAAGACTGCCGAAGCTCTCTGGAAACCACCGCAATCAGGCTGTGGTTGCTGAGCCAGGGACAGGCAGCAGGCAGCAGCCATGTAGGTGGGCGTGGCCAGTGCCTCAGTGGCAAATAAAAAAAAAAAAATAGCCAGGGCCTGTTTTTCGAGGGGGGCAAAGCAATCACCTGTCTGGAGGGAGAATGTCAGGGAAGGTGAGTATTTACCCTGAAACTCCTCCATCATTCAGACTGAGCCTCTCATAACTGGCTCTGTCATTTTTACTTCAGGTACTCTTTCAGTACTTGGTTAGATAAAGCTGGCTGTTTGGAGTTTGACTTCTATGGAGTACTGCTTTCTTTTAAATCCTGTCTCTTTCCTGCAGGAACGGCACCACACAAAAGTCCAATACCAGCTGAAATCGGATCAGGTGTCCCTAGCCCAGGTCTTCAGCAAAATGGAGCAGGTGGTGGATGTGCTGAGAATAGAAGATTACTCAGTCAGTCAGACCACTCTGGACAATGTAAGTCGTACCGTTCTGTAACTGGATAGAGAAGAATTTGGCATGAATGTAGTGTATAAATGTATCCAGAGATTAAGAGGCATTCAAAACCTTTAGGGAAATTATGGAAGTTGCCATCTTAATGCTTAAAAAAAAATATACCAGTTGACGCTGCTAGAGCTGGTATCGAGGGTAAGAGGGGCGTCCGTTATTCCCGATCAGAGACGTCTTACCTTGTTTCACTCCTACCCGGTGTATTGTGTGTAAATAGTGTGAGCTGTAATGAGTATTCATCCATAGAATTTGTTTAACCACTTGAGGACCCACCCTTTACCCCCCCTTAAGGACCAGCGCTGTGTTGAGTGATCTGTGCTGGGTGGGCTCTGCAGCCCCCAGCACAGATCATGTAGCAGGCAGAGAGATCAGATCACCCCCCTTTTTTCCCCACTAGGGGGAAGATGTGCTGGGGGGGTCCGATCTCTCCTGCCTGCATGTGGCTGGCGGGGGGGGGGGGGGGCACCTCAAAGCCCCCCTCCGCGGCAAAATTCCCCCCTCCCTCTCCTACCTGCTCCCCCCCGGAGATCAGGGCTGCACAGGACGCTATCCGTCCTGTGCAGCCAGTGACAGGACGTCCCCTGTCACATGGCGGCGATCCCCGGCCGCTGATTGGCCGGGGATCGCCGATCTGCCTTACGGCGCTGCTGCGCAGCAGCGCCGTACAATGTAAACAAAGCGGATTATTTCCCCCCGCTGTGAATTGACAGGAAGCAGCCGCTCGCGCGAGCGGCTGCTTCCTGATTAATCAGCCTGCAGCTGGCGACGCACTACTGCGTCGCTGGTCCTGCAGCTGCCACTTTGCCGACGCACGGTATGAGTGCGCGGTCGGCAAGTGGTTAAAGTGCGTACACACCTTTGATGGATGTCACCTGTCAGGGATCAAGACCTGATCCCGGGGTTGCACTGGGACACTAAGGGCCCACCAGGAAAGTTTCAGCCTGGGGCCCGCCCATTCCGTAAAAAACTTGGGTCATAGTGGGTATTAAGGAGCTTTTCCAGATACGCGCTATTAGTAGTTTAGCAATAATGAACAATGTACCTGTGAGGTATTTTTTTGTCTGAGAGATCCCGTCTGGGATTCTTTGCTTTGCTTTTAACCACTAAAGTCAGCACAAAATTACACGAAAATTACAATTGGATTACACAAAATCAGTTAAATGTCCAAATCGTAATTACGTACGGTCGTAATTGTCATAGCAGATTGCAATCTTCATTAATTAGTTCTAAATGAAAACTTAGAAACTGTCCATATGTGTGAAGCCTTTCACAAGAGGTTAGAATGTAAAGGCACAGCGAACTCTGATCATTACCCTGTACAATGAGGCCTGTTGAATGCCAAAATGTAGATTCAGCACCAACAAGACCTAACTGACGTGTTTCGGACGCGTACATCAAAAAAGGGCATCAGGAAAAAAGGGTGCGTGGTGTAGAATTTCGTTTACAAATAGTGTTTTAAGAATTTATAAATCATTAAAGGGGAACTGAAGAGAGAGGCATATGGAGGCTGTCAAGTTTATTTCCTTTTAGACAATACCAGTTGCCTGGCAGCCCTGCTGATCCTCTGCCTCTAATACTATTAGGCATAGCCCCTGAACAAGCATGCAGCAGATCAGGTGTTTCAGTGGTTCAGACTTATAAGTCTGATCTGACAAGACTAGCTGCATGCTTGTTTCTGGTTTCAATCAGATACTACTGCAGAGAAATAGACCAGCAGGGCTGCCAGGCAACTGGTATTGATTAAAAGGAAATAAACATGACAGCCTCCATATACCTCTCTCTTCAGTTCCCCTTTAAATAATGTGTATGAAATCGGCAATTCTTAAAATGTTAATCTTCCCTGTTTCTAAACTGAAACTTATAATTACGTTTGTTAAAAAAAAAATGTATTATTTGTTTAAACATTATAATTATATATTGTTATGAATAATCTTAATTTATCGTATATTATTATAATAAAATGTGAAAATATTGTTTAACAATGATATTAATATAAGTACATTCATAATAACTGTTGATTAGTAGTATTAAAATTGTACTAAAACTATACCTAACCCTACTCTCACACAGAACCCTCCCTGTACCTATCCCTAACCCCTAGACCCCCTGGTGGTGCCTAAACCTAAGACCCCCCTGGTGGTGCCTAAACCTAAGACCCCCCCCCCCCCCCCCCTGGTGGTGCCTAAAACTAACCACCCCAAAGCCCTCCCTGTACCTATCCCTAACCCCTAGACCCCCCTGGTGGTGCCTAAACCTAAGATCCCCCTGGTGGTGCCTAAACCTAAGACCCCCCTGGTGGTGCCTAAACCTAAGACCCTCTATGGATAATAATGTTTTACAAACATTAATAAATAAATTTAGATAAAAACATTTAAATATTTTTTGGGTGGATAATAATGTTTTAGAAATGTTTTACAAATAGTGATTGTAAAAAATATATTGCAATTTACGTTACGTACTGATCGCTTTATTTTGTGAATAATAATGTTTTACAAACCGTAAGGGTTAAAATGTTAAAGTTTTAATTAAATAGGATAAATATGTTTAGTACTTTTATAAACGTTATTCGTCATGGGCTCATTTTCTAAATGTAAATCATCACAAGCACAGTTATAAAACATTAAAAATCTACGGACGCCGCTTGTAAAACATTAATAATCTCCGGCGCCCTTTTTTCCCTGTTTGGCGCCCAATAAACGATATTTATAATGGGAGTGAATGGGGCGCCCTTTTTGTCCACTTGTCTCATGCGCCCAAATCTGCTGCTTCCGTTTCGGACTGTGCTATGATCAAGGTGTAATGTCAGTCCAAAACATGTCACCTGTCTCATTGTTCCTGAATAAACAGTGTGGAATAAAGTATATCATTGTGTAAATAAATTTTGATATTTTTTATCAAGCATGACTTGGGGTTCAGGCAAACCGGTTATCCTAACTTGCCACCAGCAATGCCGTATTTGGAGGCCAAGCAATGTTTTTGTTTATGTACTCTGGGTAATGCTGTTATCTTTGCCTGTTCAGGTGTTTGTGAACTTTGCAAAGAAGCAGAGTGACAACCTAGAGCAGCAAGAGGCCAACCACCCCTGTACTGTTCCCTCCCCCATGGAGCGAGTGCTGAGTCTACTGCGACCTCGGACCACCCCCACGGAACTCAGGGCCCTCGTTGTGGAGGAGCCTGAAGATCTAGAGACGGACGATGAGGGACTCATCAGCTTTGAGGAGGAAAGGGTGAGAGTGGGAACGTTTAATTATTGCATAATGGGATAAAGAGGAGGTGGTACACCACTGGCTATCTGGCTATGCTATAAAGCAATTGTGTTTAAGCAAAAATGTAGAAGGCTTGTTTTGGCTCTGCACACAGTTTATGCCACAATTTGACTCTGACCAGGTGTGGAGTACCAGGTCTGAAGGCTGGTATCTGCATTACCTAACAGAGTAGTAGGTGTGGACAGTGCTTGTGAAATGCAGGCATCCTTTACATTGTCTGAAGCAGAACCAAACTAACACAGGACACAATGTAAAGTCTTTATTCCACATATAGTTGCTGAAGGAATTCACTGCTCTGTGTTCCTGTGCTTGTTTAGCCTGATCAAAGTGTCTAATTAGCACTAATCAGCAGCTGTGAATAGACTGCAGGAGCTCGGCTGAGGCTTAAAGCCACTGGAGCTCCCTGCAAAGTGGCGTACGAGAGAAATCGCCGCTGGGAGACTTGGGTGCAGGATACAGCCGGTATATGGCTGATCCTGCTGCTGCACAAGTTCCTGGCGACGTTAAATACTATTCCCCCTCCAGGCCACCATGGATGGTGGGGAATGAAATAATTCCGCTTCCAGCAATTGCTTGAAGTCAAATTATAGTGTTTTATAAGTAACTTTAGCTTCGTCTTCTGACGGCGCTGAAGTTACTCCCTGTGTGCCGCTACAGCCGTAATTACTATTACGGCCTATGGTGGCGCCGGCTGCACCCAAATCTCCTGCGCTGGAATGAAAGTGTTCGTGCAAAGTGAACCAACTTGTACAACAGTTTTTTGGGGGTTTTTTTCCATAGACTGTAATGAAGACATGATTTTTGTTAAAAGTTATCATGCTGTGGCTAATCTTTTACAGCAGAGGTGAAATCCTGAATTTAGTTCCACTTGAAGGCCCTTTCTACACAGCAGCAGGATGAAGGTAGTGAATTCACCACCTGTTTGCAACGCCAGTGACTGGTGCACGGGTGCAGCAAAGGCCGCTTATCTTTCGTGTTACATCTGAGTGTAGGTGTGCTCACATGCAACATGTAGTTTTTCTTTTTTCTTCATTTGGTAGCAGCCACCGGGAACCAGGTGGTTGTTGGGCATGGCGCTCAGTGCCGAACGCCGAAACTAGGCGCCACTATGGCAGTAAGCGTAATTTGGGGTCCAAGCGATTGCCAGACCCTGGATCACTTCTCCCTCCAACTTACTATGACTCGGAGGGGGAAAAGTATTAAACGACGTCGGGGATTTGAGCGGCAGCAGGGGAAGCTGTCATTCGGATCTGCGCCCAGCTCACCAGCGGCGTAGTAATATGTACTCCACCACTGCACGTCAAATGATAGCATGCGAGTTGTTGCAAACACTGCCTTTTCAATGCATGAAATTGCACCTGTAAGGTGCTTATGGTTGAGAAGGTTAACTGTTCAAAAGGGTTCTTACAGAGGAAAAGAAAGTAGAGGGTGTTGACCAAGAGCATCCAGTCAAATCACACATCCTCTATCAATTTCATAATGATCTTACTGTGATAGAAGTTCCTCGGGGGCGGGGTTTTGAGCTCTGCCTCAGATCAACACCCCTGCACAGCTTACAGCAGTCACTCTTACATTATATGCTGCATGACTGGCTATATATACAGCAATAGCTTTTGGATTTATTATACAGTAGAATAATTGTATAGCAAGCGCCAAGGGACCAGAAAAAGTAATTTACTATATCAGAAATGGTCATGCTCAAGCACAAAGTATACTATAGTACTGGATATTAATTCAGTCAATAATTGGGAGTCATTTTTTCATTTCAATGCTTTAGCAAGTCAGCACAGTGTCTAAGCTAGATCAAAATGCACAGTGCTATATGCAGGGATTTGCATGCAATAATCATGTAACAGCTTGCACAGGAAGCATAGGTCTCACCAGTTAAAGTGAATGGGAACCCATATTTAAATAAAAAAGTCAGATATTGACTTATCTGAAAATGGCGCACGGTGTTGCCGCTAATCCGTTTATCGCTATTTAACGTTAAAGCCTTATTGTTATTTAGCGTTAACACACATAACCCTCTCTGTACCTATCCCTAACCCCTATCCCTCCCCCCCCCCCCCCCCCCCTGGTGGTGCCTAACCCCAACCCCCCCCCCCCCTGGTGGTGCACTACTAACGATAAATAGCGATAA